>NC_034592.1:47510316-47551556 GCF_900095145.1 Mus pahari | reverse complement strand
AGGCAGATTTCTGAGTTCAAGGCCAGCCTGGTCTACAGAGTGAGTTCCAGGACAGCCAGGGCTATACAGAGAAACCCTGTCTCGAAAAACAAACAAAAAAAGTTGTTTTAGTCATTGTATATCTTCACAGCAATAGAACAGAGTCTAAGAGCGTGACCAAAGTGCAATCTGGGGAAGAAAGTGCTTGTTTAGCATTATGGATTACAGTCCATTGTAAAGTGAATTCAGGGCATAGACTCAAGGCGGCAAAAACTGAAGCAGAAGCCATGGAGGAACACTGCTTACTGGCTTACTCCTGTATGACTTGTTCAGCCTGCTTTCTTATATAACGCAGTATTGTGTACCCAGGAGTGGCACCACCCACAGTGAGCTGAACTCTTCCACATCAATTATTACTCAAGAAAATGCCCCACCTACAGGCTCATATGATTGGGGCATTCTCTCGGCTGACTCTTCTCAATTGAGACTTTCTCAGTTGACACTTCTCAGGTGACTCTAGCTTGTATCAAATTAAAAAGAAAAAGAAAAAAACAGTATAATATTTTTTCTAAACTGTCAAATTCATTGGATTTGTATCTTTTGCTTGTTTGTTTGTTTTTATTAATCATTTTATTCATTTACATTTCAAATGATATCTCCCTTCCTGGTTACCCCTTCACAACCCCCCCATCCCATTCCCCCTCTTCCCCCTCGCATTTGCCTCTATGAGAGTCCTCCTCCACCCATTCACCCACTCCCACACCACTCTAGCATCACCCTATGCTGGGAAATCGAGCCTCCACAGGACCAAAGGCCTCCCGTCCCACTGATGTCAGATAAGGCTATCTTCTGCCATCTGGAGCCATGGGTCCCTCCATGTATACTCTTTGGTTGGTGGTTTAGTCTCTTAGAGCTCTGGGTGGTCTGGTTAGCTGATACTGTTCTTCCTATGTTAAATAGAAACATGGCCTACAGTAGTATCTGCTTTTCATGCCTAACAACTCTCTCTCTCTCTCTCTCTCTCTCTCTCTCTCTCTCTCTCTCTCTCTCTCTCTCCCTCTCCCTCTCTCTCTCTTTTCCATATTTAGCCCTGCTAAGCATTTCTTGATTGTATTAGCCTTTCAGAGAATAATGTTTCACTTTGTGGCTTGTGTTTCCTTGAGATGTTTTCTTTCATAGCTTATGCCATCTTTACAGCTCCTTTCTCCTGCCTGATGGCTGTTCTTTTCCTGGTCCCTTGAAATGAGGGTCAAGATTGTTCGTTTTCTGCATTCTTTCCTACTGTTGTGTCTTTAAGTAGTTTAGGTGAATAGTACAAGTTTTAATGAATTATACCCTCTTCATCATTCAGTGCATAGTTCCTCACTTCTGCACATGACTTACCTTAGACATACATTAATTGTAAAAGTCAGAAATTGTAAAGTTAATTCATTTAAAGCTCAACTCCACCATACAGTCAAAGAGCAGATTCTGAATTGACTGCATCTTTGAAATTGATTGAAGCTTGCTTTATGACCCAGCATATGGACAATCTCAGCAAATGTTCCATTCGTACTTGAAAAGAATTAAAATTTTGACATTGCTAAGCACTGTACTATAAATATAAATCGGCTCATGTGGGCAATTCTATCATTCAGACTGTGTATAGCCTTACTGATTGCTGCATCCTCTCTACCACCTGTTATGATGAGTTAAAGTGCCTACTATGATTATGGATTTTTCTGTTCCATCTTTTATTTGCAATACTTTTGCCTTATGTATTTTGAAGCTATATTATTGGGTGTCTATAAACCTAAAATTATGGTATCTTCCTGGTGCACTTATCCTTCTCCTGTATCTCTCTGTGCATTTGAACACTTCTTCAAGTCCTATTTGTTCGAAACAGAGCTTTCTGTTGATAAGCATTCCCATCAATTATCTTTTCTACCCTCCCAACTTGACCTCTCTGAATCATTAATTTAAGGCCAACCTTTTACTTAGAATTTTATTTCTAATGCAGTCTGAATTCCCATTTTTCATTTAACGCTATTATTTTTAAATGGCGTTCAGTATTTCTACTTTCTGTTTCTTATTTCGCTGTATTTTATGCTTTCTCCTTCTATTCTTGTCTTGGTTTCAACAAGTCAAATGTCCTTCTTCCTTCACTTTCTTTCTCCACCTGCAGTTGAGTAGTTGACCCAGAGGTTCCAGCTTGTGCACTGACAGCTCCTTTATGCTACTCCTAGCTGCAGGGACTTTAGAGCACTGCATGTCCACAGAGGTCTGCTTCTTTTTGTAGTACCGTCATTATGCATTTAATTTCTATATCACTGCATGCCCAACAGATAGCAATGCTGATGGTTTTTGCAAGCAAGGTTTTTTATATCTTTATTCACACTCTTACCTCTTCTGATACGGCGCATTTGCGCATATGTTTCTAAATGTCTACCTCAATTAATTTTTCTTATAAATGAAGTACTATATTTACTATTTTTTGAATTGTTTAGTGGAAGTATGCTACCAAAATGTTGCTTTTCAATGTGTGTGTGTGTGTGTGTGTGTGTGTGTGTGTGTGTGTGTGTGTGTGTGTGTTTTGTTTTCCTCTTTCAGACTTAATGTCAGTGGAGGGCAGAAGAGGACATCAGATTCCCTGAAACTGTAGTTATAAACATTGTGATCTGCCATGTGGTTGCTAGGAATCAAACCCTGGTGCTTTGAAAATCAACCAGTGCTCTTAATCGCTGAGCTATCTCTCCAGCTCTCTGCTTCAGATCATTCTTAGAGACTATTTTTGCTAAGCATAAAATTCTAGGTTCATTAGTATTTTGTTTTCTCTATCCCTTTAAAGACTGATGTCATTCTGTTAGTTCCTAGCTTCCAGCTCTGAAAAGTCAAGTATAATTCCTTATCTGCAGTTTCTTTCAAGAAAACGGACCTATTTAAATTTTTGTCTCATTTTCTTTGTTCCTCAACAACTTTTCTTTGGTAACTGCTGCTTGGATATTTGGTTGACTGCTTGTTTTTCAAGATAGGGTCTCTCCTCATAGCCAAGGCTGGTGCTGAACTCATATAGCTGAGGCTAATCTTGAACTTGCAATCCTCCTGTCTCAACCTCCCAGAATTACAATCACACTTGGCTGCAGCAGTTAATAATGTATTAAGGAGTCGTGATTTAGATACAGAATGTCCTCCAAGGTCTCACATAGTGAAGGCCTTGTACCTTAAGCAGCACTGTTCAGAGGTAGGCCTTTGAGAAGTGACTGGATTATTGATAGGTTCACATTTGAATGGACTATTAGGCAATGATGGAAGCTTCGGGAGTCAGGACCTAAATGAAGGACATGGGCCATAAGGGGCATGTCACTGAAACGTCCCCTGGGGCCTTGTCCTCTTCTTCATGTTTCCTCTCTGCTTCTAGCCTAACAAGGTGAGAAGAACGTTTTGCCATGTTGCTCCTCATCACAAGCTCAGGAGCAATGGGCATACATGCCATTAGCTAGGCCCAGGAGCAATGGGCACACATGACCACACACTGAATCATTGAAGCTATGTATCAAGTGACCCTTTCCTCCTTTGTTTTCTTTGGGAATTTCATAACAGGCACACACCACACACACACACACACACACACACACACACACACACACACACACACCCCAGAGACAGGGGTAACTGATCAACCTACTCAGATCAGGTCAAAGTGACTCAAAGTTCCTGGCAATGTTTCAGCATAACGAGACTGCTCAGCATCCTCTCTGGATACTGTAGGCTTTCTGCTTAGCTTAGATTTTTTAATGTGTGTTTGGCTGTATATCACTCACTCTTTCCTACCTACCTTTATCTTGCAACCCTACCATAATCTCCCTACCACTAGAAAGCTCTTTACCTGGATTTTCTGCTCCCTGGCAGCAACTCTTACTTCAGGGACCAAATTCCAGGTTCCTTGATTCTATTCTCGTGCCCAGAATTAATATCCCAATAAAAAAATTAAAAGTAAAAAACAAACAAACAAACAAATAAAAAAAACCATATGCATGTTATCATGTTATGCATGTTGAAATCTCTATCTTTGACCAATTTATCTATCTTCTTCCCTGTGAAATATTTTCCCTCTTCCTGGTCTTAATTGTTTCTGCCCCTCCCCCTTGTCTTAAACTGTTTCTTTTGGTTGGCTCATCCAGCTTTTCTATTTCTGGCTAGAAAGTAGACTGCTGTAAACTTCTATCTCAGAAAAAGAAGTGAGCACCCATATTGCTTCATAAAATGAGTTGGGGACCCTTGCTATGAAACACAAAAGGAGCTGCAGGAGGATGCATCTTTTGGCAGGGATGTCTTTGAGTTATTTTCTGCCTCAGTTATTCAAGAATCAGAGCATCTAGATATAACCAAGCTGTTCGTTAGCATCCTGTGGAGGACAAACCACCGTCCAACTTTCCCCTCTTAAAGGAAAAAGTGAATATTATCTTCTTTTATTTGACAGGGTTATAATGAGAAACAAAATATTCAAGTATTATATAAAGATAAATATGAGTCATATTGTGAAAATAGACGGTTCTACATTATCTAGTTTGTGTTTGTTTCTCTGGTGGTGCAATAAGTGGACCTGCTTTTTGGTTCATAAATAAAGCTTTTCGCTTTGTCTTGATGTGGGGTCTCATAGGTGTCTTTCATAAGGGCTCACACAATCACGAGGCTCTGTTCTCTAAATATAAATATAAATATAAATACAAATATATAATTCATGTTATATGTAAGTATATAAAAGAATAAACATATTAGATATAAATATATTTATATATTAGTTATAAATGTAAAATATATAATTTATATATTTTACAAAATGTATTTATAATATCTTATATAAACATTAATAAAATAATTAATATAAATATATTATTTATATATGATATATAACTATATAATTAATTATGTATGAATATGTAAATAATACATAAGCATATATAAGTAAATAAATGTCTTTCTCCACCAACTAAACTTTTAGAATTTTTAAGAATGGTGCTTATTTCTTCTAATTCCACTGTATTTCCTTTAACCCCAAATTTTGTGAAAGTCATAAAGAATGATTCATATAAAAGTATGGCTGGGAAACATGTCACCTGATCCTGCATTCATCCATGTTAAAGCATTCAGAAAGGCAGGTTGCCAGCCCTGCTACTGTCTGGATGCTTACAGTCTCCCAAAATCTATATATAATGAGAGTGTATCCTCATGGTGTTTCTATCAGGGAGATGAGAGGTATATGGGTCCTGAGAACAGAGCCCTCATGACTGGGGTGTGAGCCCTTATGAAAGACACGTATGAGACCCCACATCAGGACAAAATGAACAGGCTTCATTTACAAGTCAGAAAACAGGTCCTCACCAGACTGCCTTGCTTTCAGAGCTGTGAGAAATAGTGGTTGTTTATATGGTTTTTGGTTTATAATATTTTATTATAGCAGCCCAAGTAGACTAAACCTAAATTCATTTTGGCAGCTTAGGGACATAATTATAATGCACTGATGCAGGGGGACAATTTTTAGTAATTATTTTTCTCTTTCATCCTTTACGTTCATAATATCTTAGGATAAGGAACTTTCCATTGCATGGGAGAGCAGAGGACTCTCTGGGATAACAATCCTGAGAGCTGACTACTTTTTATAGTAATCATTAGCATGTGGTAGAAATGGCTCAGCCCTCACAAAGATGAAGCGATTTAGTAAAGCGCTTCTCTGAACCCATCAGCTCCCACCCTCTGACCTTTCCTTTCATCCCAAAGCAAAAGGAATCGGTTGCTTTTTTTTTTTTTTTAAGATACTCTTGAAAATCATTTAGGCATAATTAAAGATTGCAATATCCTGTAAGCAAGTATTATATTCTAATATTTTCTGCCAAGAATTGAATTTGCTAGGCATGACACATTTATTGCTGGCAGTAGATGTACCAAAACCTACTGACACCAGGGAATTAATAAATACCACAGCCCTCCGATGGAGCAAGTTGCATGAATATTTAATAGGAAATGCATGATGAATTTCTTGCATGATTATGCAGAAAAACATTTGGGAATGGTTGCAGCTGTTACATGAACCATCTTAGTCTCTCTCTCTCTCCCCTATCTTTCAATCTTTATCAATCTCAATATTGTAGTTTAACTTCAGCAGAAAGCTAGCTCCAAAGATGAGGACTACAGACACCTGTCAACATTTTAAGAAATGTGTGACTCTCTACAGATGCCGTATGCACCTTACAACTTTCGGGGGAGCATAACAAGGGCCTCTTAGAGAAGAAAAAGACCTTGGGGGAAACCTGACTCAAGAGAGGAGGTGAAGGAAGCTGAAAGGTATCAGCGGGGCTCTAAAAGGCGGGACAGTTATGCCCTGACAGCAAACTTTGCACCTCTGCCTAAGCCACCCGAAAAGATTCAGATGGAATCTGGGCGGGGGGGGGGGGGGGGGTTCCTTTGCTGGTCCTTGTTTCTCTCAGTACTATAAAGATCTGCACGTTTGCTGCTTTCCTTTGTACGAGGAATTCCTCAAGAGTCCCTTTTAAGCAGGTGAGGTATTTCTTGAACACGTTTGAAGTTTCCATCATATTCATAAGGCTGAAAGGGCATTGCACAAAAGGAATTTTTTGTTTAAATGAACAGAGACTTAGATTTTCATCGCAATTGTTTGAGCAGTGTGGGTCAGATCAGCCCCTGCTGAAATCCAGTTGGTTTGAGTTCTCTGGAGTTTTAAAGGGCATCTCTTTAAAACAAAAGCCACTTGTCAACACATTCAAATACCCCCAATTTATAGCAGATCCTCAGCGCAATGGCTCCAGGGGTTACGAATTCCAGAAAGAAAAAAAAAAATCTTAAATTCTGGAACCTCTGTGGATCCAAGACAATGTTATCAAATCATTACAGGGAGCTTGAATGTTCTGGGCATTGTATAATGGTCTGTGACTTCTCATGAATTGCAGGTGCCACGGTGTCCATACCCCTCCTCCAAAACAACTTAGTGTGCACTAAAGGACTGCCACCCCAAGTTTAAATGATATTTTGGGTTTCAATACAAGAAGGAAAATCCTCCTTAGTCATGTCTGTTTTGCCCAAACGTGGCAGAGAAATGAGATGTGTCTTCTTAGATGGTGGCTATTTACAGTCCTCACATTTGGGAAGCTATTTGGGACAAGAAATAGAGGCCCTGTAAACAGAAGGATTAGGGTAGTGAATCTTCAGCATATTCACCGTGGGGGGGGGGGATTTTAGAGGGGGAGAGGTGGGACAATCAGGTAAGATCTCAAAGCTCCAGGGCAGGTACCTAGCAAAGCAAGCACAATTCTAGAAGCACCTGGCTTTCTCGAAAACTGAATCGGAAATGTCACATAAGCAAAACAGTTTAGATGCTTGCTTCCCTGAGGCCCCCACCCCCCTTTTGTGGAACAAAAGTATTTAATGCGAAAACACACTGTGAAATCCCACAGAAAAAGTCCTAATAGAGTTTGCCACTATGGAGTATGTTCAAAATGGCACTCAAAAACCTCAGAATAAGTAATAACAAGAATGCCCCGGGCCACACATAATTTTCCATCAGTGAGTGAATCCATTGCAGCATCCTTTCTAACAGCCAACCTTAGAGGTACAATTCAAAGTAACCCTGCAACACCTCCACTCTTCACTTTGTCAAAGGCTAAAATTACAGCTGATTCTCCAAAAGGCAACTCATCGCATGTTAGCTTAGCCAAAGGCCTTTATTTATGGAGGATACATTGGCATTTTTTTTTTTTATTTGATTTTTGAGACAGGTCAGCGTTGAAGTTAACAAAGATCTACCTGGTTCTGCCTCCCCACTGCTGGGCTTAAAGGCATGCACCACCATGCTCAGAAAACAGGATATTTCTACGTAAGCAGAAATATGTGTATTCAAGAAAAGACCTAAAGGGATCTTGCTATGCTACCAAGAGATGACTGAAGTGCATTCCTATCTAAAATAATATTTATACTGTTATAATTTATACTTGAGCTTGTGCTGACAGTAGAAACCTCAACTGGAACAAAATTATAAGGTTGGTAGAAGACAAAATTTTAGTTTTAATAGCCCCCAAAGGCCTCCTTTAAAAAAAAAAACTCTACATTATCAGTTATTAAAAAAAAAAAACCCAACTCAGTTAAAATGGTCAAAATATTTATACAAGCCCACAAGGAAAAAGAGCATTGTAAGGACATTGTCTCTGCTCTTTGTGCCTTGTAGTTACTCATCATTAGCTTTCACAGGAATGAAAACAATACAAATCTCTTTCTAAAGAACTGCTAGGTTGAGGACTAATCTTTAATATTTTAAATTCCGTATTTGAAAATTCAACATTACCCTAAAGGAGTCCGAGTCAAGCCTCCCGTTGGGAAGGAGCCAGAGCGTAGCTACCAGCTTCCTGTTGCCTGGGTATTTTATTACATTGACTCATTAAAACTCTTTGTTTGTATTTGCATTTTACTCTTGGGCAGTTCTCCAGCATAGAATAGTGATAAGCTTGCAGTCTGATCCTACTCATTATGGCTAATCATAACGGCAATAAGGGAGCTCGTTGTATCATGCCTCTATCTCCAACATGCTTTAGTGATTTTTCAAATAGAATCCGTGCCTTACAATAGCCTTGGAATGTGCTTTCTCTCCCCCTTCTCTCTTTTCCTACATGGTGAACTCTTGAAATATAAAATAAAAGGCATACAACAAGCTTAGAAAGAACCCTTTATCTAATTAGAAGGTATGATTAAAACTAGAGAAAAGGCTTGCCTCGAAGCTAATGTGTGCAGAATGGAGAGCTAAAGAGAGGGAGCGAATGGATGGATATTATTAAAGAGTTAGTTGATCTATGGCTGCCCCACACATCCTTGCTTTGATACACTTGTCTTAAGACGTTCCACAAAGACCGCCATGTTGTCTAGGCTTGCTCTCCTGAAGATTATGGCTTATATTATAGTTTCACAGAGCTAATGCTTCAGATTCTAGCATAAGTTACAAATTTTCTTATGTTAATGAAAAACACACATCAGCTCCTTGAAATTCCCCCAAAGCAGAATCAGTTGGCCACTAATTGCAGTACTTTTTGGGGTGGTAAAGAGGGGAAAGGGTGACTCCAACAGAAAGAGTTGAGAATAGGCTCTTTGCCTGTGAGTGGTCCTGTAACTGAAAACACTTGAGACGTGCCCCTCCTGGCCTCAAGTTCTCATGAATTTTCAGAAATTGGAAGCTCCCAGGGAGCCAGAGAGCACAGTGAAATAATGGCGAGCATTTCTGTGCTGGGTGGAGTGGTCCAGTAAATGTTTATTGTTTAGGATTATGACAAGTGCAAATAATAAACTGGCTTCTCATGAAAACAGGTTTTAAAGCAACCAGAGAATGTATTATGCTCAAAATTCCATTCCCCTCCCCACAATATTTTTAAGAAAATTTACCAGGAGTGTGTGTCTTAGTCAGAGTCTCTATTGCTATGATAAAAATCCACTTTGACCAAAAAAGCAACATGGAGAGGAAAGGGTTATTTCATCTTCCTGCTCTCAGGTTCCACACCATCACTTACAGAAGTCAGAACTGGAAGTCAAGGGTGGAACTGGAGGCAGAAACTGAAGCAGAGGCCATGGGGGAACGCTGCTTACTGTCTTGCTTCTTAGGGTTTGCTCAGCCTAGATGCTTGTAGCCACCAGGACCACCAGCCTATGGGTGGCACCACACACCTACATCAATCATCAGCCAAAAAATGCACTACATGTTTGCCCACAAGCCTGTCTGTTGAGACATTTTTCTCAGTTGTGGGTTCCTTCTTCTCAAATGAGTTGAGTTTACATAAAACTAGCTGGCACAGTATGTATATTCTCTCTCTCTCTCTCTCTCTCTCTCTCTCTCTCTCTCTCTCTCTCTCTCTCCCCCTCCTTTCTCTCTTTCTCCTGAAACTCATTCATACAGCCTTTCTAGTGCTAGTTATCAATGGAAAATGGGTTTTGCTCCCTAAAATATGCCCAATGGGCAAAACTAGAAATCAACCCAAAAGGTTGAAGACTAGATTATACACAATATCTCAACTTGTGCATATTCAAAACACACGTGCTCTGCAGATACTTTACTAAAATTATTTGCTGTAAAACACGAACCAGGCAGGAAGCCTGTGCACAATGAATTGATTTCCAACTCTTATTTGTGGCTGATTTGAGGTTAGAGAGCATTTCTGCACAGGGTGGAATGGTACAGTGAATGTTTATTGCTTAGGATTTAAAAGGTCCATTATTGTGCAGACCCAGGAAGGTTCTGCTATACAAAACTGAGTACCTGGCCAGCAGGCAACTGATTCAGGTGACAGGAGGTGAATTGTAACAGCTCCTCCAGGTTAATACAACACATCCCAGAAGTCAGAAGGAATCCTAGCTCAATGAGAGAGCAGATCGAGTTTGTTAATCAGAACTACCGCTAACTCTAATTATAGACTCCTTCGAGTTACAAAAAAAGATGGATGCTGTGTCAAAAAAAAAAAAAAAAAAAAAGCAATGTTGCAATGTTTTGTATTTTGAATCCTGTATTTCCATGGATTCGTCTTATTATAACTGAAAGTGAGTTTTGGTAGAAAAAAGTCTAATCCCATTAATAGATACAGTCAGTAGCTCGCTATCCAATTTCCTGCCTTAACTTTGTGATTTCTAATTCTGTCTGAAGCACTTGTCAGGGAGTCAAGAGTATTGCTGGCTTTGGTGCTGCCAGTCATTAGATATGGGACTTAAACGCAGTTTCATCTGCCCAAATAAATGGAATGTTAGGAATCGACAGACAGCACCCACCAGGAGAATCTTAGGGATACCATAGACCCTCTCCTCTTTCCAGGAAAATACAGATGCATACACAAACAGAATGTGTGACATCAAAATGTGGAATTAATCAGTAGAAGAGTTTTCCCGAATCTCGAGTGCAGGAACAAAAAGCTCTTGCCACTGAGCATAAAGACCTGAGTCCTATCTTTGGAAACTGCATAGTAGAAGAAGAGAGCAGATCCCACAAGTTGTCCACATGTGCATTGTCATACACACAGGCTTCCCTCCAGTCCTGCGGAATAAATACATCAATAAATATAGTGAAAAAAAAAAGAATTAGACATGTAAAACCCTGAACAAGACCACTCAAGCTTTCAAACTGTCCATACATAGCTTTGGTTTCTTGACTATATTCTTCACAGAGATAATGCATTATAGACATTGAACTGTACTGCATTCCCAGGTCTAATCTCGACAGGTTAAGATGGCTGCCTATCCCTTACTTCATACCAAATGTCTCTCCATGACATGGTCAGGAAGAAGTTGCTCTAAGTAATGCATATTCTGCTATATCAAGTACCAATCTGTAATGCCAGAGATAAGACACATCAGTACATATCTGCTAGAGTGTCAAAGAATATAAATACAGACAGATAATGTCTAAGGCAAGGCCTATGGAACAGTATCAGTAGGCAATGATGTCACATAGAGGCTACATGGTGTAGTTGGAAGTACACTGCAAAGCCTTCCATCCCCACTGAGTGTGGATGTCACAGTCTGAGCAATAGTTCAGTGTGGACGTCACCAGTGAGTAACAGCTCCAGGTTCTGGTTTGAAACATGTAAGCAAAACATTTGTCAATGTGTGAAAAGAGACTCCTCTTTCAACTTTTAAAATGACCAGGTAATATATCCAAACCCTTTATGGTAATTTATGACCAAAAACTATAGAGGTATAATGAGAGTAAAAGGAGAGATGGGGGGTGGGGAAAAGGATGTGGGACTCTAAGGACTTGCTTTTCTGAGGTCACTGAATCCAGTTTTCCTTCGCACTTTTTACCAAACTGTAAACCCATAGCAATACTTTTCAGTTTCCCCTTTGACCCCTTTGACAAAATAAAAAATAAGAATAAATAAACCTCAAGGGAACAAACCTATGCCTAGTAACAATTTGTGAAAGAAGCAGTAATGCTGACTCAGCCCGAGCCTGCCTGGCATTGGAGCATTGCAATTAATTCCAGCACTGACATCACCCACCAAGTGACACAGTCACAATACTGCCATTAGTAAAGATACACTGTGAACTGCCAACTCCACCCAGACTTTATAGAAAGGCTATGCAGTGATAAAACCAAGAAGAGACTTGGCATACTTCCAGAGAAACTATACATTGGCACCACAGGTAATGGCTAGGACTGAACTTGTAAACATAGAATTCGCTCATTTAGAAATAAGCTTTAGAGTCATCATTCAGCTGGAACAACTACTTGCCTGATTCCTACATTCTATGTCCTTAATAATCTCATAGTCAAGGCATCTTCGGCAGGACCCATATGTTGTAACTGTGACTATATGGATATATGCTGTGGAGGTAATACAGTCTATAATTACATGATTTATTATACATAGTCCTAAGAACTGAGCAGCCAAGATTATACGATGATTCTGGCCAAGACTGATGTTTCCTGATAGTCGAGCAATTATCTTTCACTGAAGTGGTGAAGAGAATATTTCTGATATGGGTCTATGGCCAGTCCCCTCCACTGTTCAAACTAACAAATCACAGCTGTTCGGTGGCGGTACTGTGGACCTTGGTGAGCCCAGTAAAGCCAGACAGAGCAAAAGCAGTGACTGGCAAAATAACATGCAAGAGTTACCAATGATTAATCCAAACAGTACACGACAGGAAGAAAAACACTTTGGTAAACGTTTTTTAAAACACAGCTACTTTCCACATAATCAAAGCAATCACGACCTGCTCTGAGCACACAGCACTTCTGGCTAGATGTGAGGAGAGACTGGGGTGCTTTGAGAGGCCCCAGAGTGGTTAATGGGAGAATTAGCACAATTCAGAAAGACATTAATTAGGTCAATCTGCAGTTCTGAAAAACTTTAGCGCCTCTCCAATGCTATTAGTGAATTAATGACCCCAGTTGCTGAACAATAGATAGAGATGAACACAAAAATTTGGACAGTGAAAGCCAACTTTAGACTTGTCAAGAGATAGCTAACAAAGTTGGAAATGTATAGTAAGAATTAGGGGAATTATGAATTATATGAATTCATATGTTTATGAATTACGAGGGCAGACCCGGAGAAAGGGAATATTTTTTCAAAGAACTCCTCAGCACCAATGAAAATGACAAAATGAAAAAGAAAGTGCAGTTTCAGTGAGTCTAGACCCTGTGACTTCTCTAAAAAAAGGAAGTTTTCCTCACATAGAAAGCTTAGGTTGGCTCAATAATGCATAGAACTATGCAATATTCCAATTATTTTTATATTATTTATTCACTTTTTTGACATGTTCTTACTCTGAGGCCCAGGGTACCCACATCTATGTGGCCCAAGCTCAGCAATGCCCCTGCCTCAATCTCCCATGTGCTAGAATTATGAGTTGGAGCTACCAAACCCAATTCATTTTCTGGTTTTTTTTAAATTAAATTAGCTCCAACACAGAACCACCCGCATCGATATAGAGTGTTAAGTCTTAGCAGGACCTTTGGGGGCCTTTCCCAGCGCCTTCAAAGGAATATCTTGTCTTAATTCCAAGGTCGTTCCTAAGCTGTTGTTCCTGCCTCTTGACACTTGGCTCCTGTTCTGGACTTTCTATGAAGCAATGCTGGCTAGGTATGGTGGCACAAGCCATTAATTCCAAGGCTCATGGATCTCTGTGAATTCAAACTAGCCTGGTCTACAGAGCAAGTTCCAGAATGGCCGGTATACAAAGAGAGACCCTGTCTCAAACAAGCGAGCAAATAAACCAAAAGGACAAAGCTGTCCTTTCCAGCCACCAAAATGAGCTGGGGATTCTACAGTACCCTCTCTAGGGTGTGTAACACAGGAGCACAGCCTTTACTATGAGGCACATGTTTATAACCCATGTGCCAGAGGTAATGACTGTCAGTGGCACTGGTGCACGATTACACCATTTGCCATGCTATTTATTTCAAAATATAAGAGAGCATAATCAACAAATTCTTCTACAGAAAAAAAATTATGTAACAATAAATATTTAACCAAATAGCAAGACTTGGTGATCACTTTTTAATTTAAAACATATTAACATTAATAACTACTTCAGATTGTACTTTCTTTTATTGTGTTATAAAATCAGCATTTAGTTCTTGATGTGTTATAACTAGGGGGAAAAAAAGCAATGAGTTCTTTTCCAGAATAACTGTCAAGTCATCAAAAACTGGATCTTTTATGAATAACAATTGTGTTGAGTGCCTTGAATTTCTTGTGCTGGTTTTCCATCATTTTCAAATCTGCTTGTAAGGTTTTTGTGTGTGTGTGTGTGTGTGTGTGTGTGTTTTTTTATGTGGGATTTTATGTGATTAAGAAAGACAGCATTTCATAATCTTTAATACACAAGACAGCACTGACATTTCTGTGAGAGCCAAGACAACATGATCTGGGATCTACAGGGACAAAGGTTCAAGACATGTGATGACATCCTCTAGATTTGTAGCCAGGCTTCCAGCAACAGATTGCACAAAAGATTCTAGCTTTATTAGATAATGGTATTTAAAGAGCACAGTTCTTTTCTAGCAGCAAAGCTGATGGGGTCTCATGGTGGGTACAGATAATAAGGCACCTCGAGTGATAACTGGGGACTGCTCAAGAGCAAGAGTTTTGAAGTCAACTGTGTGGTTCTGCTCCATGAGCGTCTGAGTATGCTCCACTGAGGGAAAGAAAGGTCAGAAATAAGAAAAGGTGAGTTTTGATCCTCTCACTACACTAGTCATATACTAATATGGAAATGCATCAGCTTGTTGGGATGGCTTGTATAGTTTTGCTTATCCTGGACACCAAAATTTGGGATCTGCAAATTAAAGGGTACCTTCCCCTCCAGCCTCACACAGTTCTCCAGAATCAATGGACAGTAGGCACAGACTAAACAGGAGAAATGGTATAAATTAATGTGCATGGGGAAATAAATACTGCAGGTTAAAGGTCATACACAAGTTATAAGAGTGCCTAATGGACCAGAAGATTGAGGCTTAACTATGATCCCCTCAGCTTTAGAAAGATAGAGAGAAGCCTGGATCGGGAGGGCCTTGAGGTGTGCTGTTCAAAAACTATGGAGGGGTGAGAGACAGACACAGAGACAAGACTGTCTTCTGTAGTACTTAAAGTCTCTCAGGAAGTCTCTGGCCCTGCCACAGGACAGACGAGAAGTCTAACCAGGGCAGTCTGAATGTGGAGAAACTTATTCCCAATCTTCTTCCACAATTAGTGCTTCCTGGCTGCTGAAATTTCCTAACCCTTGTATTCCTCCCAGAAGAATGCTCTAGACTCTAGATTAAACCCTCCTGTATTTCAGGAGAGAAAAAGAATTAAGATACAGGGGAACAGTAAGGGCCAAGATCACAGAGAATCTTTGATGTCGCTCCTTCGGTTAGAAGCTACCATGCTTTAGGAGTTGATGCATGTGTGTTCCCTTGCTTGCTTTGGTTCCCAACACACTAAGTAGGTGTGCAGTAAGTGAGGAAGCAGAAACGATAACCCCTGAATGGTTCCTCAGCTTGACAATACAGGAAGACAGAGGACCTACTGAGAATGACCAAGAAATGTTAGATGGATGAACTCCATTCATTCACTTTAGTTATTCATAAATAATATGCTAGAAGCAAAGGAAGGGAGCAGGACGAGAGAGAGGAGGGCAGCAGGCAAAAAGAGGAAGAGGGAGAGAAGAAGGAAGGAAGACAAGGTAGCATCAGTTTCCAAGTACAGTCAGGCCCGTCTATGGCCTCTGCAGGGCTGTGCATGACCTCAGGTCCGGCTATGGCCTCTGCAGGGCTGTGCACAACCCTCAGCCTATGCTTCCCTGTACGTATTAGGACAGCTTTTAAAACAAGCACAGTAATGGTGCTTTTTTTTTTTTTTTTTTTAGTCAGAAAGTTGAAAGCCATAGGTAAGGAGTCTAAGAGGCTTTATTACTGAAAATGAGTCATGAAAAATAGAAATGAAACAAAAAGAAAAAGAGGAGGAGCCAAGTCCTTCTTGGACTCTCCACGTTGCACTGTATTAAATTGCATTCTCCTGTTCTGTCCACTCTGCTTTAAGAATAGTTCAGGGATTTGCAAGTGACCAGTTTACACACACACACACACACACACAGAGAGAGAGAGAGAGAGAGAGAGAGAGAGAGAGAGAGAGAGAGAGAGAGAGAGAGTTGAAAAGCAGAGTCTGTTCAGTGTTTTAGCTTGTTCCTACCAAACATTGCTTATAATCAGGATTCTCTGAACCAAGGAAATATTCTCTGCTTTAACTTGTAGCAAGAGTGAATATTCAAAGACCTTTATATTCATAAAGATGTTGAAAGGAGGATGGGATGCTGCTTCACATAGTACATGACCAGCAATCTGTAACATCTTCAGGCATTTGCTATGGGTCATTTCTCATCCCCAATCTCTGTCAAAGGAATAGTAATATTGACTTAAAATGATTCTTAAAAAATATTCTGAAAATCATGTTTACTCTTGACAATCCAAAGTGACAAATTTCTTTGAATTCGTAAAATTGAGCTGTTTCTCACCTTATCTCAGAATCCATTGTCTCTTTCTTGACTAGTATAAAATAATGGTGTCAAGCCGGGTGTGCTGGCACACGCCTTTAATCCCAGCACTTGGGAGGCAGAGGCAGGCGAATTTCTGAGTTCAAGGCCAGCCTGGTCTACAGAGTGAGTTCCAGGACAGCCAGGGCTATACAGAGAAACCCTGTCTTGAAAAATCATCATCAGCGGCAGCAGCATAATAATAATAATGATGTCTATGGAGGTGTGTTTAAAGATAGCATGGTTGTGTCCTCATCACTTTTTTGCAACAGATAACCATAATGATGGGAATTTGACTGAAATCTAGATAAAAGTCTGTCCTCAGTCAACCAGTCACTAAGGAATCACCTGGATAAAGCAGTCCCTATGAGTCAGGAAACCAGTGGTGCCTCATCTCCCTATATTGGATATGTGTTTGTCATATTAGATATTAGCTTTTGTCAGTGTAACACAAACTACTGATTGGCCAAGAGGGAACATCAGTGGAGAACTTTCCCCTATGGGACTGGCCTGTATCTGGGGGGTGATTGATGTTAGAAGGACCAGGCCACTGTGGGTGGAGCCATCACTGGGCACTTAGTACTGAGTTGAGCAGGAAACCAAGTTGAGCAAGCCACTGGGTGGGAGCCAGCTAGCGGCTCCTGCTTCCATTTTCATCTTCAGGTTTCTGCTCTTACTTCCCTCAATGATGGGCTGTTGCCTAGAAATGTAAGATTGAATAAACCCTTTCCTCCCCAAGTTGGTTTTGGTCAGTGTTTTATTACAGAGTTAGAGAATTAGATAAGGAAATGTGGACTATGGGTGACATGATCCTGAAGAGGTCACCTCCTGTAGCCAGGCGGGTCTGCCAGTAGAGGGATAAGGACACCAACCCACCCACAAAACCTTTGACCCAAAATTTGTCCTGCCTACAAGAAGTGTCGGGGGATGGAGATGGAGCAGAGACTGAGGGAATGGCCACCCAATGACTGGCCCCATCTGAGAGCCATCCACCAACAACAACCAGTCCCTGACACTATTAATGGATACTCTGTTATGCTAGCATTACTGTTCTCTCAGAGGCTCCACCTAGCAGCTGACCAAAACAGATGCAAAGACCCACCTCCAAACATTAGACAGAGCTTAGTCATGTGGAAGAGCTGGAAGAAGGATTGAGGAAGCCTGAGGAGATAGGGACTTCACAGGAAACCAACAGTCAACTAACCTGAACCCTAGGGGGATCCCAGAGACTGAACCACCAATCAAAGGGCATACAATGGCATACACATGTAGCAGATGTGCAGCTTGGTCTTCCTGAAGGTCTTTTAACAACTGGAGTCGGGGCTTACCCTGACTCTGTTGCCTGCCTGTGGATCTTATACCCCTGACTGGGCTGTCTTGTTTGACTTCAGTAAGAAAAGATGTACCTAGTCCTGTAGTAACTTGAAGTTCCAGGGTTGGTTGGTACCCAAGGAGGACCTCTCCCTTCATAGAGGCTAAGGGGAATGGGTAGTGTGAGGGGAAAACTGGGAGACTGGAGGCTGCAAACATGATGTAATAAATAAATAAATAAATAAATAAATAAATAAATAAATTTTTTTTTTAAAAAAAGAAAGAAATGTGGAATGAGTACTTACCCCATGACAGATACTTTCTAAGCATTTTCCAAACATTTTGCTATTCAATCCTTACTACAAACTTAAGAAAAGGAAACTACCATTCAAGATACTATCCAATAATTATAATACTGACAGTGACTAATAAACTTAATGGCTACTTAAGCCTTCTTTCAGCCCTCCAGCCCTTGTGCCATACCAGTGATTAACTGGATCAATACTAATCACATTTCCTATATGATAAAACCAGAACTAAGGGGTTAAATCTAAAGTGTCCATCTAGAAAAGGAAGATTTGAGATTTGAACTCAGATCTATCTGATTCCAAAGCATTACTTCCCTACTCACAGGACACACAATGTTCTCTCCCATTGGAATAATCAGTTCCGTAGCAAAAGGCTTTTGTGGCCACTAAGATGCTGAGTGGAGAGTTGTTATTGCTATGAGAGATGGCCAAGCTAAACAGTCAAACCATATATGAACAATGTGACTTTGGGAGGCAGGCCTCCTCAAGGTCGCCTCTTGCCAACAATCTCTAAACCCTCTTCCTCAGGCCTCATGAATTTATAATCCAGTGTAAATTCCGCCAGTCCCATAAACCTGACATTGCAGTTACTCTAGCTATCTAATCGCTCCCCATATATACTGAGACAGTCTTATTTTCTTTCTTTTACCCATGCTCAACCTAAACTCTTGTTTTATTCTCAGCTGAAATCTAATTATCTCTTTAAAAAAAAAAACAAGTAGAAGCTGTGACACTTACTACAATACCTGCAGGAGGCAACCCAGTGCATGTATGCTCATGTCTGTCTATAGACTCTTTTTCTTTTTTGTTCTTTTTTTTTTTTTTTTTTAGGTTTTTCGAGACAGGGTTTCTCTGTGTAGCCCTGGCTGTCTTGGAACTCACTTTGTAGACCAGGCTGGCCTCGAACTCAGAAATCCGCCTGCCTCTGCCTCCCGAGTGCTGGGATTAAAGGCATTGCCACCACGCCCGGCTATCTACAGACTCTTGTCTCTCAGTAATGGTATAGCATGTAGTTCCTACTACCCCACTTTAAGCTCCGGGCAGATCGCACTACTAGCCCCCACCCAGAGAGTATTGGATCCACAGATGAAAAACACAGTCACACATGTGGCTCATTTCAACCTGCCTTATTAGCTCAATTGATGGGCACTTCTAAGCCCCTGCAGCTAGGGTGCCCTTCCCAGTACACTTAGCTCAGCACCTCTTAATCTGTCCTTAGCTTGTTGTCCAGTTTACCTTCTCCTTATTCAACAACCCCAAATGACCCTCAGATTAGTTGCATTTCTAATCTCCCACCTAGGGAAGTGGTCACCTTTTCTCCCTCCAAAGCATGGTGAAATCCGCCTTTCTCTTCCTGGGTCTCTAAGCCTGCCTGCAGAGACTGGAAGTCTCCCCCGTTTCCTTCCACCCAACAACTAGCCCCTGGCATCATTATTGATCAATAAAGAACCAACTGGAGAACAGGATCTTAGCACCAAAACTGCCCCCTTCAAGTCCAAGGAAGGCGTACATGGCAGATAGCCAGCTGCCAAGTGTCCTCCCTATAAAGATGTAGTAAAATGGTGCTGGACACAAGATGCAAAGGCTGACAATGGAGTGGGACTACTGGGGAGTGGCACCAAAAGGAAGCAAAGAGAAACAATGAGAGACAATGAGAAAACAGAAAACGGGTGGTGGGAGACTTCTGTGACAGGCTTTATGTCCCATGTAGTCTGGACTGGCTTAGAATTTTATATGGCCATCTGCTCCCACAATTTCTGCTTTGCCTCAATTAACCAGGGTGGGTCTCCTTCAAAAACACAAAGAACCCTAGTAGAGCTCAGTTTTCCCTGTTCTGTGTTGAGAGTTGACATCTTCCTGCCTGCTTGTACTTTTAACTTGAACCTTGAATACAAGTTACCTTAAAGTACCTTTAACTTGTACTTCAATGTTGGCACTTGTATATCTCCTTTGATGAATGTTAATTATGCATATATCTGTCTCCCACCTTTCCTTCAGATGAGGTACAGTCATCTTTCTCTCTTAGCACCCAGTGGAACCTGGTACGTGTCAGAGTTTTAAATTGACCATGTAGAACTATATTAATGACATCCCATAATAGGTTTGTTTTCACTACCATCAATGCACTTAGGTGTCTGCTCAAAAAGGTTACAAAGAAAGAAATGTAGGTAGTTGTGTCTAGCCAGTCTCTGCACACTGTGCACCTCTTTTGTGTAATAGAGACCTGTCACACTTCCCCCACACAAACCAGCCCCTTTACATTTAGCCAGGGTTGGTATATAGTGCTTTCCCATAGAACTGGAGTCATAAAATGTAACTCTTCAAAATGTAATAGTCCAATATATAAGGGTTCACAACCTTTTGAACTGGATCGATACTAACCACATTCCCTATATGAGAACACCAGGCTTAAGGGGATTAGCTGGCATATCCAAGGTATCCAGCTGGAAATGGAAGAGTTGGGATTTGATCTGTTTGGTTCCAAGCCCTTAAAAATGTAAGAATTCAATCAGTAGTTATGAGGAACATGCAATGTGGGAGGAGCCTAGATCCTGCTAAAATTTCAAACCCAAGAGTTCTCCAAAAGTCCACATAGAAAACAGTTGGTTCCAAATAGGTCACTACTAAGAAGTAGTGGAGTCTCTAGGAAGCAGGCAAACTACAAAAACAATTCAGCTAATGGCTTGGGGCTTCGATGAGATTGTGATGGTAGAGTCTCTTTCTCTTCTTCTCTTTTAATCTCCAGCTACACGATGCACTGTCTCACCGCACACCCAAGGCAATGAGGCAACCCAGTCATGGACAAAGACTCTGAAACTGTAAGCCCAAGTAAACCTTTCCTATTTGGCAGCTAATTATGTTAGACATTAGTTATAGTCACTGCAAGCTGACAGACATATCTATAAAAGGCTATGAGAGAAACAAGAAGGAAATTTTTATTTTGTTAAACTACTGGAATTGTTGAGATCATCTGATGGAGCAGTTGATGAATTAGAAAAGTAAAATGGATTTTAGAGGCCCATCTATTGGATTCCATTTCTTCTAGCCTTTTGTCATTCTGTTATCAATGTCGAATGGTTGACTGACAGATTTCTTAACCATTATATATTTAAAAGTCATGGAGGGTTCTTTATATTTCTTTCGGTATATTCTCATGCTATATTTTCTTGATATTTCCTAGAATATTGTAAAGGGTAGTTTTGAAGCTGAGTTTGGTGGTATACACTTGCAATACCAATACTGAGGTGGAAGACATCCCAAGACTGAGGTAGAAGGGTTGCTACAAATCTGAGATGAGTCTGAGATAAAGAGTGAGAACCTGTCTCCACACGAAACCAAAATCAAAGGGGAGGTGGTGAAAACAATGATTTTTCTGAACTTGACTAAAGTCCTGAGGCCTTCACTGGCTTGTGGATAGTTAAGATTACCTGACTCAAGGTGATCTGGGATAGTAACCATTCCTGGATGCCAGTATGATAGAAACAAGCTTTCCTGGAATCTGAACCTAGAACCATTGATTCACCAAGTAGAATGTATATATTGGCTCCCCTACCCTAACCCACCCCACTCCCGGTCATGTTTGATTTTATTTGTTTGTTTGTTTGTTTGGTATGTTTACTCAACCAAATACAACTTATAAAGGATTTCACATGGGCTCTACAAAACAATTTTGTAACAGATGACCAGAAAACAATTTATAAAAGTTTGGGTTTTAAACTAGATGGTGTAGTTCAACTAAGTAAGTAGTAACAATAGTGACCTGTGTGATGCTTCTTTGTGAAACTGAAACCTCTGAATTAATAGATTGACTAAGTTCATCAGATGTTTTGCATGCTTTGATCTGCATTTGTATCCCATAGGTCACTAGGAGCAAGGTCAGCCCTTGCTTGGTTCTCATAGTAGATATAATAAATGGTCCTTAGCTTAAGAATCAGAGGAATATGATTCACGGATGTCACAGGATAGAGAATGATTTCATGTGACTCAAGCACAGAGCTGTTTTGTTAAAGGGACAAAGGATCTGCTGTCACTCAAGAACTCTGAGCTAGCCACCTTCTGTCATTTGCTCATCTGGCTTTCATTTTGTGGACAGGATCTCTCTATGTGGCAGGACTGTCCTGTAGCTTGTTATATAAACCCAACTGGCCTAGAATCACAGCAATCTACTTGCTCCTGCCTCAAAAGGTGTGTACTACTATGCCTGGCTCCCGACACAGAGAACAGCATCACGACAGTTCTGCAAAATGAAAAAGGAAGCCAATCCTGTGGAAAGCCACCAGAGATGAAGATTTCTAACTTTTGATTTATTTCCATGTTTTATTTCTAATAATATACTATTTTACTTTATATTCTTGATACTTTAAATTAAACAGAGCAGTAAAAATACTCAAGACTATTAGAAATATAAGTGCATACACACATATATTTCAGTCTCTAATTTGATAATACCTGGTTAATATTAAAATGTATTTTATAACCCCTTAATGATAGGTTTATCATATTATCAACTTAACTAGTGGAGAGTCAGATAACAAAAATGATATAAGCCAGAATGTTACTCTCAAAAGCATTTATTTTGACCCAATTTTTATCAAAAAAAGGATAATTTTATATATTATAGAAAGCACAACATAGAAAGATATGCTAAGATATACAATAACACTGAAGAATTAAGACACAAAATTCCCAATGTTTCATGTAGTAGAGGGATGTCTCTTAACAAAGAGGTGGATAGAGAGCAGTAAAGTCTCCTGAGTCCTCACTGTGTCTAAGCACAAGGTTTTAAGGTTTCCCAAAGAAGCAGAATGGTAATACTTTAAGGAAGGCATATATTAAGAATACCAAAATCAGGGCTCTGGAGAGATGGCTCAGTGGTTAGGAGCACTAGCTGTTCTTCCAGAGGACCTGGGTTCAGTTTCAAGCAACTACATGGTGACTCACAGCTGTCTGTGACTCCATTTATAGGAGATCTGACACCATCACACAGACATATATGTGCAGGCAAGACAGGAATGCATATGAAATAAAAATAAACCTTAAAAAAAAAGAAAAATGAATTAATACATAAACATGTGTTATAGATGCAAAAGCAAAATAAATCAAGCAAGTTACAACAGAGATTCATAGAGTCACAACATTTTACTAACTGGACCTAGATCTATAACACTTTCAACACTGGGGGAGCTAATTACTTTATTTGGTCTATCAAAGCATTATTCACAGCATAATCACCAAGGAAGGTTTGTGGAAAGAGGGAGTTTTCAGGCACAAAAGCAATATGCATACGTAATAGCTTTTTATTTTATGATGATTTGGCTTGTTTGTTGTTTTGTTGCTATTTACAGTTTAACAACAGTCCAAAAAGCCTTGGGGGAATTATGATTACTAATAATAAATTGGATAAAGAAGTCAAATTATATGTTGAGAAGTTATTCAGAGGTCTGTAACTATAATTCTGGGTAAAATGCTAGGTAAACATATACAAGATAAGAGATAACATTCAAAATAAGAAGTTGACCCAAGTTCACCCACATGGTCACTACTTCTCAACTGCTTTCCTGAACATCTGATTCTTCTACATGGATGTAGACACAAATTCCCTCAGTGTAATTATAAACACAGTACATTGATGTTTTCAGTCATGTAAAACAATAGTTCCAAAAATCAGTAGGAGAAAAAGGGGTTACTCAAGACACGGGGGTTACAGGCGTCGACTAAACACACCAAACCCCTGCTCTCTTTGGGAACTTTTCAGTTGAAAGGAGGCACTTATGCAAGAAGTTAATAATCCAATAAAAAAGATTCAGCCCATGTCATGTAATGACACAAACCATGAGGAGAGACAGGCACAGAAGGCAGGAAGAGAGGTAAAAAGGGAATGTGTTGTTGTAACTAAGTTCACAAGACATATTTTTTTAGATGAGCTGACCTTTGAGCAGAGATGGGAGAGGTGACAGAGCTATGTGACTGCCATCCAGAAAGCCCCTTCCAGGCAGAGGCAGCTCACAGGCCCTGAGGTGGGGACGTTCCTGTCATGGTTTACGAACAGTAAAGGTAAAAGTTAAGCATGGAATGAGGAAGTTGAAGGAAATGAGGCTGGAGAAGCATCTGGGAAGACCCCATGGTGGTTTTACATCTGGAAGCTTTACAGCAACCCTCCTTTGAAAAGTAGAAGCTTATTTCTTCCCTCCTAAAATGAGTGTCAGATTTAAAAACTTGGCTCATGGACCTGACAGAGGGGTGCTATGCAACTTCCAACATTAGATTACTAAAAAGACAGCTTCTATCTTCCTGATCTCTTGAAATGTTATTTATATTCTAGAGAAATCCAGATTCTAGAGAAAACCCCTAAGCAGTCATTACAGAGAGAGATAGAGACAGAGAGAGAGAGACAGAAAGAGTCAGAGAGACAGAGAGAGGCCAGTGAGGCTTCTACCAAGAACCAGAACTCACATACCAAGTGTGGGATTCAACCTAAACTCACTTGACTTTCTCAAAACATCACCTTGGCCACTCGCTCTGTGGATACACTGTAGCAGGAAGCTGGGGATGGTGGTAATTGCAGGAGTCCAGACAGAGGAATGCACTGGCTGTTCTAAGAGCAGTGGTAATTGAGGAAGTGTTTAAGTTGTAGATAAATCTGAAAGGAGACAGCTGACAAAGTTTGCTAACACACTGGGTGAGGGAGCGTGAGAGACAGAGAAGACCAAGGCAAGAGTCCCTTCAAGGATTTTTAGCCTGAGCATCCAGAAGAAACTGGATTAGTATATCAACAATGTTAACTAGGGTATGGCAGTCTTGAATGTGGCAAAATGTAGATGTCTACTAAGCATCCAAAGTGGGGATGCTAAGAAGGCAAATTTGCTATGAAGTTTCAAGTTCAGAGGAAAGACAAGTTACAGTCCCCTGTGAACTGGAGTAACTAATGAGTAAGTAATAAAGGGAGACAGGAGAGGCAGCCCTGGGGGCTGGGCCCGAACCATATCTTGATGTCTAAAAGAAACTGTGACAGAAGACAGAACAAGAGTACGTGATTGTGTAGGGGAAGAGCAGGACGGAACACGGTCCCTCAAACCACTCAAGACAAGATTCAAAATAGAGCAATTAACAAGATCAAACAGTAGCTGAGTAAAAGGGAGACTGGAAGTCTGTTATTGGATTTAAAATCTGTTGCTTTGATGAGTATTTCCATTAGCAGGGTGGACACTGAAGCCAGAATGAGCAAAGAATGGGAGGCTACCTTGTGTATGACAACCCCCAGAGAAACAGCAAGGGGACAAAAATATATTTTGGAAGAATTGTTAAAGTAATTAAAATACCACACTAGAAAATATTCATTTAGTGTTGAAGGACTTGATAAAAAAGAAATAGAAGAACAAGTAGATACAAAACATACATAAAAGTCTGAGATAGCAAAAGTACATCCAACTATAGCAACAGCAACAGTACATGTGAATGACTTCAACAGCCAAATTAAAATGCAGAGACTCTCAATCTGGATTTTTCTAAAAGGTTCAGTTGTTTCTAAGAGATAAATTAGTAATATGTAAATGATAGAAGATTTACTGTGCTGACAGTAAACATATGAATACATGTATATATTATATATTAATGTCAAATGAAACAAATTAATACAAAATATGTTTTTAGATACTGGAAAAGTTTAATTTTTAAAAAGGATCAAATAATCCAGGAACTAAAAGAAGTATTAATACATATATATCAACTACAGCACCACTCCAAAAACTGTGGCAGGAACTGAAGGGCAAAATGGACAACTGAACAATAAGAGCTCGAGGCTTAAATATTTTACTTTCAACAATGGATTAAAAGACACAGGAAGCACATTTTCAAGGAAATATAAGATTTCAACAATGCTATTGATTCTACAGGATACCCCCCCCCCCCAGCATCAGGGCTATCACACTCTACTGCATGCTCTTCACAAACGCACACAGCACTTTCTGCAGGATTAGTTTGGACCAGAATCCCGAAAGACACAATACCAAGGACCTTAGTTCACTGTAACTCGGTGATGGAGTGTCTGCCTTGTATGTATAAGACCCTGACTTTAATTCCAAACACCACACAGAAACCACCAGCCAAAGGGCATAATTCAAAATGGTGAAATATAAACTGGTCAAAATTCCTAAAGTCTAAGCATACTGAAAAGTCGAAGTCTGAAAATAATAACTGTATAAACAAAACTGGAAGCAATACTTTGAAAAAAAGTTAATTGGAGATAAGAATGTAGCTCAGTGGTTAAGTGCTTGCCTAGCACATACAAGGCTCTAGGTTTGGTCCCAGCAGTACACACACACACACACACACACACACACACACACACACACACACAAACACACACAAATACTTATCTAGTATATTTTAAAGGATACATTTGATTTTTGTAAGAATGCTACTCATTCAGATGAAAAATCTCCAGTGCTCACACACACACACACACACACACACACACACACACACAGAGAGAGNACACACACACACACACACACACACACACACACACACACACACAAACACACACAAATACTTATCTACAGTATTTTTTAAAGGATACATTTGAGAAGCTTAAGACTTGGTTTGCACAATAAAATGGGAAATAACAACATATGCTTTGTAAGCATAAACAGATATACCAATAACAGTCACAATCGTTTTATATTCAAAAAGGGAATAGTTCAAAAAATTAAAAGTTTACATATATACCTCTGTGGTTGGTAATTAAATGTGTGTAGTGTTATAACTACCGCCATCAAAATTCAATGATAGAAATGAATTTTCACAATATTTTTTTAAATAATAATATTAAAAATATTATTTTCAATTTAAAAAAGTTAATGAAAATCACAACAGGTAATCATCTCCTATTCAGACCCTCAACAAAACACGATCTTAAGGAATTTCAAATTCTGTGTATGCAGATGCACCAAAAAGATGTCTTGTCATTTATTATGGACCTTCCAGTAACTTGACATATACTCTCAATATTTACACACAAGTTCAAAACCCATGATACTACTCTTTTGCTGAGCCAGATCTATAAATAATGCATGAAGTAAATTTCAAATCTTTAAAAGTCTTAGTAAAATGTATACTTTCAGTATTGAAAATGACAAGATGAAATACATGGTAAAGAAAATTATAAAATGTAACAGTGAGGATTTAAAATAATGCAGCTAGCAGAGCTAGGGAGGCAGCCCAGTGCTGGAGTACTGCCTAGCAGAAGTGACGCCCTGGGTTCAGTCCCCAGTGCTTCCAAACGAACAAATGCACAAACAAGTATGTTAATAAAGCCAGGGAATTAAGTGATAAAAACCTAAAGAAAAACTCAGAAAGGAAAAAATGAACACAGAAAAAGCACTCTGTAGACAGATGGTGGTAGGTAATCACACGAGGCAGTCCGGAGAGCTGGCTCAACATCTACCATTAATTGTGACTTCAAGTTTCAGGTTATGAGAAATGGCCACTCCTTCCTTTGAGATGCAATCCACATCCATTTTTGTACATGGTAGAGATGTACTTCATGCACTCAGGCTCACACCATACTCTCTTTTGGAAACACCCTCAAAGACACACCCCAGTTTCTAGGTATTCATTCACCAGATACGCTGCAGCTACGTGGCATGCAATCAAAAGCACATGAATCCCTTCTGAGGATTTGGCTCTCTGTAGCTCTCACGTGACTTTTCAGTCCCATAATAGGTGCTGGCCGGTCTCAAGATTTCAACATTCAACACTTCAAGCTTTGGGGGATAATGGCTTTGGTCTTTAAAACATTTTGGAATCTCAAGCTCGTGGTGCTTGGGGATTTCAACATTCGGTAGTACGGCATCGAGATTGTAATTTTTAGAGTTGGCACTACTCTAGAATAAACTACATTCTAGGCTATTGGGCAAGCCTCAACTTGCTCAAAATAAGGATCAAAAATATAAAAATGCTCTCCAACTATTTTGTTGTGCAATCAGAAGCCAATAACAGAGATGCTCAGAGAATCTAAAATGTGTATAAAGTAATTAAGACATGCTTACATAATCAATAGATCAGGAGGAACAACACAGGAAATGTCATAGAAATACTTTGAGATGAGGGGAAACTAGGGAACCTCATACTAAAACGTTTGTGACATAGATTACCCTATAAAAGTAGATTTCAAACCAATAATGCAACTTTCTACTTGAAGACACCACAGAGGGAGAAAAAAACTAAACTTAAAGAGGGGCAGGGAGGGAGGGAAGGATAGTGGCAAGGAAAAGAGAGAGGAAGGGGGGAGGGAGACCAAATTAGAGAAGATACCAAGGAAATAAAAACAGGAAAATAATAAAAATAATAAACTCTAAGGTTGCTCTTTGAAAAGAGCAATATGATTGACATGAACAATTTCTAGAAAGATTTAAAAACAGGACTCAAGAAAAATTAAAAACTCTGACTGGGATTATAATAGTTAAGTTTAATTAGTAATAAAAGAATGTTAAGAAAGAGGGAAAGTAGAGATGTCTTCAATAGGAAGCTTTACCAAACATTTAAAAATTCACACTAAATCCTATACAAGCACTTTAGAAAAATTGAAGAAGAAATGCTTGTGTCATTTTACCAAGTCTGTGTTACTGTGATTTGAAATTTAGACAAGATCATCACAAGAAAAGTACAGAGCAATGTCTCATAAACCTAAACACAAAATTCTCATCAGAATGAAAGTAGCTACTCCTAAGAAGTCCTATATACCATAACTGTGATGTATCATAGGAACTTGTGGGTGGAGTTTAGTAATAAAGAATACTATCTAGAATAAGGCTATAATTTCAATATCCAAGATAGAAAAAAATTAATATAGCACAACAACAATGAATCAAAAAGCAAAAAGCGCACATAATCATTTTGAAAGATGAAAAAAGACAACTGACAAAATTCAGCACTACTTCCTCATTTGGAAAAGTATTCTCTATGCTAGAAATATGTGGAAATTTCTCAACCTGATTCAATATAGGCATATAAGGGGTTGGGGTACAACATAAAACTTAATCTTATAAAACTAAAAGCTTTCCCCCTAAAACGAAAAGCAAAACCAACAAAAATGAGTTCCCTTACTATTTCCAAAAATGGTAGCGATTGTAGCCAGAGTAATCAAACAAGAAAATTCAAAGGTATTCTGCCTGGGAAGACAGAAGTAAAATTATCTCTTATTTGAGGATAACATAATCCTGCATACAGACCTTAAGGTTCATATACAGAAAAAATTTAATAAATCCATAAAAAACAGACTATTAGAACAAATAAGCAAGTCCTGCCAAGGTGCAGAACCAGGATCCATGTGCAATGACTAACGGTATCTCTACACAAGTACTGATGAAATGAAAAGCATGAAGCATCATCCTTCAAAGTAGCACTGAGAATAATAATAACAAAGAAAATTTCAGCAAATGAAAAGATATCATACATCCATGGATTTCATGTTTCTGCCATATGAAAACCCTTGATCTACAGACTGATTGTAAGAACAGTCAAGTCTCAGCTGGTTTCTTTTCAGATATTTATGAACTGATACTAAAAGACATGAAAGGTAAGAGAGATACAATAATCAAAATAATCTTGGCGGGGGTCGGAGAAAACATCTTAGCAGTCCTTGGTCGGCCACTCTTTAGGAGTAGCTACATCTCCTAATCAGAGCTGAGGTGCTCGAAGCTCATGAGAAACCCTCCTACCACAGAGTATGCAATAGGTTCTGCAGGGAAGGAGGAAGAAAGGGAGGAGGAGGAGGAGGAGGAGGAGGAGAAGGAGAAGGAGAAGGAGGTGGTGGTAGTAGTAGTAGTTATAATTGTACTCGTAGTAGTAAGGGCTAAGGAGATGGCTCAGTGGGTAAAGTACCTGCAGCTATCCAAATGCAAAAACAGAGTTGAGAGCCCCTGCTTCACCCACATTGCTTGCTTATTTATTTATTTATTTATTTATTTATTTATTATTAGATATTTTCTTTATTTACATTTCAATAGTCATCCCCTTTCCTAGTTTCCCCTCTGAAAACTCCCATCCCCTCCCCCCTCCCCCTACTCACCAACCCACCCACTCCTGCTTCCTGGTCCAGGCATTCCCGTATACTAGAACATATGACCTTCACAGGACCATGGGCCTCTCCTCCCACTGATGATCAACTAGACCATCCTTGGCTACATATGCTTCTAGAGCCATGAGTCCCACCATGTGTTTTCTTTGGTTGGTCATTTAGTTCCAGGGAGCTCTGGGGTTACTGGTTAGTTCACATTGTTGTTCCTCCTATGGGGCTGCAAACCCCTTCAGCTCCCTGGGTATTTCTCTGGCTCCTTCATTGGGAACCATGGGCTCTCTCCAATGGATGGCTCTAAGCATCCACTTCTGTATTTGTCAGGCACTGGCAGAGCCTCTCAGGAGACAGCTATATCAGGATCCTGTCAGCAAGCTCTTGTTGACCTTCATAATAGTGTCTGGTTTTGGTGGTTGTTTATGGGATGGATCCCCAGGTGGGGCAGTCTCTGGATGGTCATTCCTTCAGTCTCTGCTCTGTAACTCCTTCCATTGCTATTTTGTTCCCCCTTCTAAGAAGGATCGAAGTATCCACTTTGGTCTTCCTTCTTCTTGAGTTTCATGTGTTTTGTGAATAGTTATTCCAAGCTTCTGGGCTAATATCCACTTATCAGTGAGTACAGATCATGTGTGTTCTTTTGTGATTGGGTTACCTCACTCAGGATGTTATCCTCCAGATTCATCCATTCGTCTAAGAATTTTATACATTCATTGTTTTAATAGCTGTGTAGTACTCCATTGTGTAAACGTACAACATTTTCTCTATCCATTCCTCTGATGAGGGACATCTGGGTTGTTCACAGCTTCTGGTTATTATAAACAGGCTGCTATAAACATACTGGAGTATGTGTCCTTATTACATGTTGGAGCATCTTCTGGGTGTATGCCCAGGAGAGGTATTGCTGGGTTCTGAGATAGTACTATGTCCAATTTTCTGAGGAGCCACCAAACTGATTTCCAGAGTGGTTGTACAAGCTTGCAATCCCACCAGCAATGGAAGAATGTTCCTCTTTCTCCACATCCTTGCCAGCATCTGCTGTCACTTGAGATTTTGATCTTAGCCATTCTGACTGGAGTGAGGTAGAACCTCAGGGTTGTTTTGATTTGCCTTTCCCTGATGACTAAGGATGTTGAACATTTTTTTTTAGGTGCTTCTCAGCCATTGGGTGTTTCTCAGTTGAGAATTCTTTGTATAGCTCTGTACCCCATTTTTAATAGGATTATTTGGTTTTCTGGAGTCTAACTTCTTAAGTTCTTTGTATATATTGGATATTAGCCCTCTGTCGGATTTAGGATTGGTAAAGATCTCTCCCAAATCTGTTGTTTGCCTTTTTGTCTTGACAGTGTCCTTTGCCTTACAAAAGCTTTGCAGTTTCATAAGGTCCCATTTGATGGCACAAGCCATTGTTGTTCTGCTCAGGAATCTTTCCCCTGTGCCCATATCTTTGAGGCTCTTCCTCACTTTCTCCTCTATAAGTTTCAGTGTCTCTGGTTTTATGTGGAGTTCCTTGATGCACTTAGACCTGAGCTTTGTACAAGGAGATAAGAATGGATCAATTCCCGTTCTTCTACATGCTAATAGCCAGTTGAGCCAGCATCATTTGTTGAAGATGCTGTCTTCTGTCCACTGGATGGTTTTAGCTCCTTCATTAAAGATCAAGTGACCACAGGTGTGTGGGTTCATTTCTAGGTCTTCAATTCTATTCCATTGATCTACCTGTCTGTCACTGTACCAATACCATGCAGTTTTTAATCACAATTGCTCTGTAGTACAGCTTAAGGTCAGGCACGGTGATTCCACCAGAGGTTCTTTTATTGTTGAGAATGGTTTTTGCTATCCTAGGTTTTTTGTTATTTCAGATAAATTTGCAAATTGCTTTCTAACTCTGTAAATAATTGAGTTGGAATTTTGATGGAGATTGCATTGAATCTGTAGATTGCTTTTGGCAGGATGGCCATTTTGACTATGTTAGTCCTGCCAATCCATGAGCATGGGAGATCTTACTATCTTCTGAGATCTTCGACTTCTTTCTCCAGAGACTTAAAGTTCTTATCATACAGATCTTTCACTTGCTTAGTTAGAGTCACACCAAAGTATTTTATATTATTTGTGACTATTGTGAAGATTGTTGTCTCCCTAATTTCTTTCTCAGCCTGTTTATCCTTTGTGTAGAGAAAGGCCACTGATTTGTTTGAGTTAATTTTATATTTAGCTACTTCACTGAAGTTGTTTATCATGTTTAGGAGTTCTCTGGTGGAATTTTTGGGGTCACTTACATGTACTATCATATCATCTGCAAATAGTGATATTTTGACTTCTTCCTCTCCTATTTGTGTCCCTTTGATCTCCTTTTGTTGTCTAATTGCTCTGTCTAGGACTTCAAGTACTGTGTTGAATAGGTAGGGAGAAAGCGGGCAGCCTTGTCTAGTCCCTGATTTTAGTGGGATTGCTTCAAGTTTCTCTCCATTTTGTTTGATGCTTCTTTTTTTCTTTTCCCCTTTTCTTTTTTCATCTCATTAAATGAACACCAAAATTCATTCTGTAACTTGGCTATTGGAAATAACTTAAGAAGTTTTTCTTTCTGTTTTAATATAGGATGCCAGGGAAGGGACAGAAACCATACTTTGTTTTGGTCTTTGTGGAAGGACCTTTGGGGTGTTTGTTTGCAGTGGTAAAAATCAGTCACAAAGGCCTTAGCACTGTATTTTCTTAATGCCCAGCCCAGTGACACAAATCTGTAATCCCAGTGCTGGGGAGACAGAGCCAGGAAGCTCCCCAGAGTTTACTGACCAGCCAGTTCTAGGTTCAGTGAGAGGCTCTGTCCTCAAAACAAGGTGGAGATCAGTAGAAGCCACCTAATGTTGACCTCTGGCCTCTACATCTGTACAAATGGGAGAGAATAAACACACACACACACACACACACACACACGCACGCGCGCGCACACACACACACAAATATACAAATAGATTAAAACAATAAGTTTCAAAGTCTAGGGCTTGAAATAGGAGTATATTGCATAGCCCACTTGGTAACCGATTTAGGCAACCTGTCTTGAAAGGCATCTTAGGCATGCACACACACACCCCAGATCACATTTCATCAAGCACAGAGAGAAGTTCACAGGCAGAACCACAGTACACATCACCAATGATGTATTCAGTATGGGAGGGCCTTCTGGTAGAAAGATGGCAAAAGAGTAACTGCATTTTAGGAGAAGTTGTATCTGGTCATTAACCCCACTGTTTAAAGTTTATAGGAGATCCATTTAGAGAGCAATTTTTTTCAATGCTTAGCCACACCTATTACACAAAACCTTGTTTTCTAGGATGCATGTTTTGCTGTTATGATTCCTATTTTGAGGTAGCTTTGAAGAAACCGATGGGGATTCATGGGGACCAAACTCCTCCCCTTGTCCCACTGCCACCACTTGAACACATTTCTGAAACAGTAAATATGTCACTCTCTAACTCCTGCCTGTCCCATCCTGCAGTTCCGTCACAGCTGCGACCTAGTGCCTGGCTTCTGACCCTGGCCTGCGCTGGCCTTGGTCTGCTGCTCGCCTCCTGACTCTGACAACAGCTAATGACCTCACCCCACCGTGGAGACTTGATAGGACAGCTGTCTTCTAAAAGGTCACCAGTCAATGGAGTGTTTGGAACTCAAAGAATTTCCCCACAGAAAACTATCATTATAAAGAGTGATGGTTCCCAGGCCCGTCCACAAAGGCCCATTTAGCTCACTATGGTGCTATTGCAGATGTCCTAAGCCACCTTCTTTCCTAAGTCTATGAAGTTGGCCTGGAGGCACAGAGCAAAGAGAATGGTGGGGGCCCGTTGAAATTTAACAGTCCCCATGGAAACATGGAAGGGGAAGCGCCAGTGTTGCAGGAAGCTAAAAAGAGCTTGATTGGTATCACAGACTAAGTTCACCCACGCAGAGGTGAAGAGGGCAGGGAGTTCAAGACACATAGCTGAGGGCACCTCTGCTCAGGAATGGCTGTAGCGCCAGGGTAATAATCCCAGGGACAGGGTATGGGACCAGTGCTCTGATCTTTTCTAAGTAGATTAGCATGATCCAGCGCTCCTCCTAACTGTCCTGAACCTGCCCTGCCCCTCCTCTGGTTTTTAGAATTCTCCTTGTAGCTAGACTTTGGCTACTTTGTACGTTCTTTCTTCTTCTACCCCTCTCCATCCCCCTTCTTCCACCCTTTCAAAGCCCTAAGACTAGGTAGAAGAGAGAGAAGAATAGAAGGAAGACAGAGAGAGAAAGAAATCCCCCCAAAAAACTCAAGTGTAGGAAAGGGGGCTATGTTTTGTTAAACTACTTCCTGCTGATTAGGGGCATGCAGCTCCTTAGGGCAATTTGTTCTTCACTGCAAGGATATCTAATTCCTCTTTCTCCTTCTCCTCTTCCTCCTTCTCCTCTTCCTCCTCCTCCTCTTTTTTCCTCTCCTTTTTCCTCTCCTTCTTCTCCTTCCTTCTCCTCCTCCTCCTCCTCCTCCTCCTCCTCCTCCTCTTCTTCTTCCTTCTTTGCCCACAACTACTTAACAAACCACAACCAACAGTAATCAACAGCCAACAAACAACAACCCACCAACAGTCACCCCCACCACTCAGGAGCCTAGCATTTACATAACCTTGGAAGAATCCCCAGACTTACAAACACCACACACTCACAGAAACAATCAGCAGCTGGCAAAATCATGTACCGGCTAGATCACGAGGCAAATCACAGTCAGCTGCTGTGGACAACCTGAGGCAGCCCCATAACCCACACCTGGGATTAAAATGAAAACATATTCGCATAATATGTCTGGTTTTTTAAAAAAGAAACCAAAGTTTTGAATACAACTCTTCACCAGATTCTTCCGCATGTCTGACGACTCTTATCTTGTTCACTAGGTGCCTGCAGATGGCTGGCTTTCTGCATAGCAGGACTGACTTTCTGCTCTTGGTTCGCTATTTGGTTGAAGGGATAATTTGTTTTGACTGCACCACATTCATATTATGTAAGTACACTGTCAACTCCTTCTCGGAAATCCCTCTTTTCCATGTGCCCCCTTGCCCAGGAACCAATCTTCCTTCCGGTATCATCTCTCTGTGGTTTACTCTTCGGTGTTTTATCATATCTGTAGGTGCTTTCCTATTGTTTATACCTAAAGCCTGGTGTCTAATTCCCAGAGCCACATAATACCAATGTGAAATTACACGTTGTTGTAATTTTAATACATGGGAGATAGAAGCAGAAAGATCTGAAATTCAAGGTCAGTTTCAGATACACAAAGAGTAAAGGGCTACAAGAGACCTGTTTCAAACAAAAACAGCAAAAATCTGAAATGTTAGAGCTTTTTTGGGTTTTGGTCCTGTTATTGTATGTGTTGATGGTCAAAGTCGGGTTTTACACATATTGGGCAAGCATACCAGGGAACTACACTCAGCCACTTCACTCCTACACAGAATCTTCAGTGGTGCTTAGGACCCAGTAGGGACTTTGCCATTGCCCTTCCTGAGAAGTTTAGACTGAAAAGAAAAATAAAAATCCACAGCACTGTCTTCTTAGCACCTGTCATGTCTGTCCCTTCAAAGTGCTCATCCCAAGGCTTCAGGCCTCAGAATCCCCAAGTGACTGATGATCAATAGACCCTGTGGGTATGTTTCAGCCCTGGAATCTACATCTCGACAATCCTCCCATATGACCATGAGACCAGTGGATCTAGAAATGCTAGCCTGGGTCACTCTGCTTGCCTGCTAGTACAGTCTTTCAAAAGAGATGCCTACAGCTGACCTGCCTTCATCCCTCTGTCCTGATACTTCAAGGCTTTGGCTAAACGCTCTTTTCATTTTTCATCCAGTCAGAGGGACATGATTCCTAGGGACAGGAAGAATAGATAATGGTCTCCACCCCATGAATCAACATGGTACCTTCTTATGCCAAGGTCAAATCATAGTGAAAAGAGGTGTCTGCATATTGATAAAATTACAGACATGGGTAGCCTCAGTGGTTTGAGCTGATTGTTTTACTAGAACAGAGACATGTGTACACAATGCGCTAATAACGTTCAACCGGATCAAGAGAATCAAACGGAAGCAGCTCAGAAAGACTGGGTCAACAGGCATTTGTTACGTTAAGTTTGTACTCAAAAGCCAAACGTAATGGTGCACGTCTTCCATCCTGGCACTGGGGAGGTATAGAAAGGCAGGAGGACCAGGCTGGGCTATATAGCAATCCCAAGGCCAGCCTTGTCTCCAACAACATAAACATACAGAGGCTTTGTCTGTAAGGGAAAGCCCAACAGCAAAGGAGAGAAAAGGGAGCAATGGCTAAGCAAGAGAGGATTTTCTAGACCCTCCCAACCTCCCCCTTCTGTGCAATGGGAAACAGTGAAAATGGCAGCAGCAAGATAAAGCAAGTGGAGTTTCATATTTGGAGAAGTAAAACATCACATGACGTTCTTAATGATATCTAGTATTAATCTCCAACTAACAACGGAAGCCAACAAGACGGGTTTATGATTATTAAATGAGACACCGTTCCAAACGTCTGGGAAGAGACAGGCTTGCAGCAGAGGGGGCCGGGAGAGCAGCTGAGCTTGTTTTTCCTTTGTTTTAACATTTTCCTTCTCAACTTCCTATCACTCCCTTCTCCAGAGAAGAAAGGGACTAGAGGAAAAAAAAAAAAAAAAAAACCTCTTTGTAATAGCTGCTCCAGTTTCTGCCCTGAGAAATCCGCTCTATTTATTAACCACTCCTCTCAGTGAAGAAATTCCACTAAAATTCCTTCAGGGCCTGGCTGCCTTTCAGCTCCTCACTGCACATTCCTGCCTCTATGTATGTCACCATCTTAAATAGCTGTGCCTTCTGTGCTTTAATAAGGTCTCTTCTAGAATCATTTTTTTTAAGAACACAGACCTAGTTTCTTGTAAGTTTCTGAATACCTCAGATTGTAAAGCCTCCATAATACTAATTAATTTCTTCTCTGCCTTGTCTGTGTCCTCACTAGTCGGCTAATAGCATAAGGACCAGCGCTGACCTCATTACAATAACTTCTTGCATGGAATCAAAATGATCCCTCCAGGCTGGTATTTGAATTCCTCCCCCTCTGACCCTGCCTCCTCCCATGGGCCTGACGTTAAAGATTTAGGTGTGCATTCATCATAGGCTCTCAGTCTTTCTAGGTCCCAGATTTGGGCTACTAAAAGTTTTAAGAAGATATATGGTTTCTCTGGTAAGTTCATGGCGTGACCAAGCATTTGCACCGGCTGCATAAAAAGCCCTAAACAATGTAAAGCAAAGCTCTGAGTTACTGTCAGCCGAAAGAAGAAAAGGAGCAGGTTGACTGTAAACATGCCATTGTTTTCAAGCTTGCTGGAAAAGCTTTTAGAAGCTCTTAGAAGAAGCATCCCCACCCTTAGGGTATAAACAGTCGGCAAACATTTCATGTGATTGCACCCTGATGGATGCTTTTGGGGTGTGGTCCGATGAGACAATCTCAGAACTCTCCCACAAATTCATATGAGTAAAGTGTTTTATAAATTCATTCTCCCCATACTTCATCCTTATCCCTCTTAAATCACCCCCCAAACTCCCGGTGGCTAATTGCAGCAAAACCCACCACTGAAATAAAGTATTTATGGGCTCTTCTTGTAGATGACTGCACAGGGTAAAAAGTACCTTGTCAATGTGTCGGACTCTTTCAGTGTCTACAGTTGTGGCGCATTTCCCAGTGCCTCTGTTAACTTAAGGAAAAATGCTTTGGGCATTCTACTATCTTGTACATTAATATTGAAGTATTAACTTGGGACTCAGGGTGCCCCTCCTCAACTTCTTTCTTGCTCTAACTCTGTTTTCTGTCTATGGGCATGAGACTATCTTTACCTAAACAGAAAAGCATCACTCCCACTGATGTTTATTTTGTGCGTTTGCATGGTCATGATGCCCCTAGATCCCTTGGGTGGCACTGTGATCTTGCTGAACAGTCCGTCCTTCATAGTACATAGTCACCATAAATAAACCCCTTAATCATGCCAGTTAGATGAACCTGAATGCTGGGGAGAGACTTTGGAGCCCTCACTGAAAGCTCTGCTTGAAGACACCCGTGCTACCCTAAGCTATGGCAGCCAGGGAATTTTGTCCAGTTTGATCTGCATCCCCTTTGAAAGAGATCCCTTTCTCTCCTGCAGAACTTCAGCTCTGCTCTTTATTTAACTGGACTAGCCACTGGGCCTCATGTCCACTCCTCTACTCCCTGTGAATCCTTACCTTTCCCTGATGGTGATGCTTCAATCCTGTATGAAAAATGTCATCTGGAGGTGGGGATGAATAAGTTGAAATGAGTTGAGGATAGCTTTCATCCTACTGTAATGAGAGGGTAGAGGAGGTCAGGCTGTACAATGAGGCCCTAAAGAGACAACAGCAAGAAAAGGGCCCACTGCCCACAACCCTGTGGCACTGGTACCTAAAGGTCTACCATTAACTGTTTAAGTGAGCTCCCATCGGATCCCCCATCCCACCCTCACCCCTGAATCTTAACATTCACAAATGTTGATTCATTAGTTTATACTTCAGACCATTTTCTTGGACTTTGGTACTTGTGACCCAAACTACTTTCACTAGAGCCTCTTCCCTATGAATGATAGTCATGTTCTGTTGGTTGGACTATCTATAATGAAATAATGGGGAGATACCCACATACTAACATGAAAAATAAGAGCACGGGCTAGACTGAGTAGGCACTGTGGAGATAGGAGAAAATATTACAAAGCTTCCAGGAGAGGGAGTTAACCAAAAGATTAGTGGGGCAGACAATGGGTTGATGCAAAGAAGCTACAGTACAGAAAAAGTCAGAGAGAACAATAGGAAAAGCAGAAGATAAGGGGAGCTATAAGCTATAGAAGACAAGTAAGAAATGCCACCTCAGTGGGAACAGGTCTAAGGAAGTTCCATCTAGAAACAAAAGTTTCAAAGAGAATGGAGAGATGTTCCTATTTCAACGCAGTATGACCAGGACTCAATGCCAGGCAAATAACATGACAGCTCTGGTATGGCCTGGGCCTCCAGACCATTGCCAGGAATTAGGAGGTGGCCATTATTTCTACCTAGTGCCAGCCCCCTCTTTTCCACCTTTCTCCCTCTTCTCCTATAATATACTGAGACACTAGTGGCCCCTAATCTTTAGCATCAGGCTGGCCATTTTGGTTTGGAATGCTTCCAGTTTGTAAGAAACTGTACTAGTATAGAAAAGAAATATGCAAATTAAAAAACAATAAAAGAGACACAGCCTAGAGTGGGGAGTTGCACTCAGTCTGCTGAAACCCATTATCAAGCTTTGGGCTCACTCTTTTGTCCTGAGGAGCCTTGTGGGACCCCAAGAGTGTCCTGCTTCCTTGTGGAGACCTGCAAAGATTTCAAGAGCTACAATCTTAGAGCATTGCCCTACCAATCCCTTGCCAGTGGGGCAGACCACCTGAGGCACAGTCAGCTGAGTCAGGTACCCTGACCTCCATTATCTGGCCCCTACCTTCCCAAGAAATCCTGCATCATCAGGATCATCCAACCAACACCAGGGAAAACCAGATGCCTAAAGGACAACATAGAAACACAACCAAGAAGACCCAGGACAATATAGTACAGCTAGAGCCCAGCTATCCTGCTACAGCAAACTGAGTATCTTAAGCAAAATGAAGCATAAGATGATGATCTTCACCCAGTCTTATAAAGATGATAGAGGTCTTTAAAGAGGAAATTAATAAATCCCTTAAAGAAACACCTGAAAATACATCCAAATAAGTAGTGTCAAGATGAGACAAAAATAAATATAGGAAAACACAATCAATACGTGAAATATGAATAAAACGGTTCACAACCAAAAAAAAGGAAATGGAAGCAATAAAGAAAACACAAACTGGGGTAATTCTGGAGATGGAAAACCTAGGAAAGAGAACAGGAACTATAGATACAACAATCACCAGCAGAATACAGAAGATGGAAGAGAGGATCTTAGGCATAGAAGACATGATAAAAAAAAATCGATAGAACTGTCAAAGAAAATGCAAAAATGTGAAAAGTTTATGACACAAAGCACCCAGGAATTTGGGACAGTATGAAAAGACCAAACCTGAGAATAATTGGAATAGAAGAAGATTTGCAGCTCCACATCCCAGAAAACATCTTCACACATTATCTCAGAATAAAGGGATGGATAAAAACGAACCTAAGAAACAAACTAGAGTAGACATTCTAATATCTAATAAAATAGACTTTCAACAAAAAGTAATCAAAAGAGACAGGGAAGGACACTGCATGCTCATCAAAGGAAAAATCCACCAAGAGGACATCTCAGTTCTGATCATCTATGCCCCCAAATACAAGGACACCCACATTCATAAAAGAAATATCATTTACACTTAAATCACACACCAAACCCCACACATTAATAGTGGGAGACTTCAGTACCCCCCTCTCACCAATGGATAGGTCATCAATACAAACTAAACAGAGAAAAACCTAAACTATCAGAGGTTATGATTCAAGTGAACCTAACGTATATCTATAGAACATTTTACCCAAACATAAAAGAATATACCTTCTTCTCAGCATCTCATGAAAACTTCTTAAAATTGATATAAATGAAATGAATGATTTTTCTAGGCAGATACCAATTATCAATGCTAAATCACAATCAGGTAAACTATCTGAATAGTTCTATAATCCCTTAGCAAAGTAGAAGCAGTCATTAAAAAAGTCACACAACGACGACAACAAAACAAAACAAAACAAAACACTCCAGACCAGAGCTAACCAAGCAAGTGAAAGTGTATGACAAGAACTTCAAGTCCCTGAAGAAAGAATTTGAGGAAAATATCAGAAGATGGAAAGATCTCCCATGCTCATGGATTGGTAGGGTTAACATAGTAAAAATGGCCATCCTCGATTTGCAAATTCATCTGGAATAATAAAAAAACCTAGGATAGCAAAAACCATTCTCCACAATAAAAGAACCTCTGGTGGAATCACCATGCCTGACCTTAA
>NC_034592.1:47477254-47508277 GCF_900095145.1 Mus pahari | reverse complement strand
TATGACCCAGCACAAGGGAAGGCCTGGGCCAAGTAGTGGGAGTGGGTGGGTAGGGGAGCAGGGGCGGGGAGGTGTATAGGGAACTTTTGGGATAGCATTTGAAATGTAAATAAAGAAAATAATAATAAAAAAATGGCCATCCTACCAACAGCAATCTACAGATTTTGCACAGAGCCAGACTTTTAAAGAAGAGTTGATGCTGGTACTCCTCAACCTATTCCAAAGAATAGAAATAGAAGGAACATTGATGAACTCATTCTATGAGGCCACTGCCATGCTGATACCTAAACCACACAAGGACTCAACAAAGAAAGAGAATTTCAGACCAATTTTCCTTAAGAACATTGATGCAAGATAATCAATAAAATACTACCAAACAAAATATCATCTACCATGGTCAAGTGGGTTTCATTCCAGGGATGCAGGGGTGGTTCAATATATAAAAATTCATCAACATAATCGACTATATAAACAAACTGAAAGAAAAGACACATGATCATCTCAGTCTATCCTGCAAGCGCCTTTGACAGAATCCAACTCCCATTCATGTTAAAAAGTCTTGGAAAGATCAGGAATACATGGTGCATAGCTAAATACAATAAAGGCAGTATACAGCAAGTGGATAGCCAACATCAAATTAACTAAAATTGGGGACAAGACAAGGTTTCCCACTCTCCCCCTATCTCTTCAATACAGTACTTGAAGTTCTAGCTAAAACAATAAGAAAACTAAAGGTGATCAAGGGAATACAATTTAGAAGAGGTCAAAGCATCTCTATTCACAGATGATGTGATAGTATACATTAGTGACCACCAAAATTCTACCAGAGAACTCCTATAGCTGATAAACACTTGCAGCAAAGTGGCTGGATACAATATTAACTCAAAGAAATCAGTAGTGCTCCTCTATACAAGCATAAATGGGCTGAGAAAGAAGAGAGACAATACCTTTCATGGTAGCCACAAATAATATAAAATATCTTGGTGCAACTAACCAAGCAAGTGAAAGACCGGTATGTCAAGAACTTCAAGTCCCTGAAGAAAGAAATTGAGGAAAATATCAGAAGATGGAAAGATCTCCCATGCTAATGGATTGGTAGGGTTAACTTAATGAAAATGACCATCTTACCAATAGCAATCTACAGATTTAATAAAATCCCCATCAAAACCCCAACACAATTCTTTACAGATCTTGAAAACACAATATTCAACTTCATATGGAAAAATAAAAAAACCCAGGATAGCCCAAACAATACCGAACGTAAAAGAACGTCTATATGCATCACTATCTGTGATTTCAAGCTCTACTACAAAGCAGATGTGCCAGAGACCTGGGATGAGGAGAGGCCCCAGAGGCAACCCTAGCTGAGCCTCCTATAGTTGGCAATATAGATCCAGAAACGGCCACCTCCTCTAGCCAGGCAGGGCTCCCAGTGGACAGATAGGGGCACTAACTCACCCACAAAACCTTCAACCCAAAATGTGTCTTGCCTACAGGGACAAAGATAGAGCAGAGATGGAGGGTATAGCCAATCAATGACTACCCCAAATTGAGATCTATCCCCTGGGCAAGAACCAATCCCTGACACTTTTAATGATACTCTAATATGTTTGCAAACAGGACCCTAGCATAGCTGTCCTCTGAGAGGCTCTACCCAGCAGCCAATGGAAAGAGACGCAGAGACCCACAGCCAAACATTAGATGGGGCTCAGGGAGTTTTATGGAAGAGTTGGGAGAAGGATTGAGGGAACTGAAGAGGACAGGGACTCCACAAGAAAGCCAACAAAGTCTATTAACCTGGACCCAGAGCCCGAATCACCAGCCAAAGAGGGAGCATGGGCTGGACCTAGGCCCACTGCATTTATGTAGCATATGAACAGTTTGGTCTTCATGTGGGTCCCCCAACAACTGGAGCAAGGGGCTGTCCATGAGTCTGCTGCCCACCTGCCTGTGGATCCTGTTACCCTAAATGGTCTACCTTGTCTGGCCTCTGTGGGAGAGGATGCACCTGGGGGGTATAGTGTGGAGGAAACACCCAGAGGGGGGCTCCTTCTTCACAAAGGAGAAGGGGAGGGTAGAATGGGGGGGGAGGATCTGTGTGAGGGGTACTGGAAGGGGGGAGGCTGATATTGGGATGTAAAATGAATTAATATATAAATTTAATTTAAAAAATAAAGGGGGGAGGATCAGAAATACTGTTTACTCTTAAACTGAAAGGTGAATCTTATAGTAAGCATTAGTAAACAAGGATTGCTTTAATAGACTTTAATATGAAAATATTCATAAATAATTACAGAAAGTTATATAAACAAGATGATGTTATTTATGTGACATGATATACAAAAGTAAAGAGAGGATAGTAGATGCATGTGACAATCTATGATAGAATAAGAGCTAATGTTTTAAACACACAAAAAGGGGCAATCAAGATATAGTTTGTTCATGCTGGAGGTACAGCTCAATGGTAAAGCACAAATATCTCACAGGCATGAGATTCTGAGATTTATGACTAGTAAGTAATATATGTCAGTCCTATTTAGAAAAGCCTAATTCCTAAGGAGAGAGATGTATATACAAGTGTTTTAGTTGCTTCGTTTCTGTTGCTGTGATAAAATACCATGACCAAAGACAATTTAAGAAAGAGTGAGTTCCTTCGGGCTTATATTTTCAGAGGTCGAGTCCATAATGACAGGGAGGCATAGCAGCAGACAGCCTGAACAGGAAACAGAGAGATCCTATCTTTAACCTCAGACCCCAGGTGTAGAGAGAAAACTGACTGCAAAGTCCTAAAGCCCGCCTCCTAAAGGCTTCATGCTTTCTCCCAATAGCACCGCCAAGGACGAAGTATTATAATGCTAGTCTATGGGGGACACTCCTCTTTTAAACCACCACAAGAGACTCACCGAAAAAGGAAACGACATAGCAGGCCCCTTGGCAGGGAGCTGTCTGGTGTTCACCAACCTCAGGATGAGAGCTTTAAAATCATCCCAATGAGAGACTGCAACTCAGTGGCGAAGGCACCATTTAAACCCAGCCGCTCCTCTTGTTGTGCAATCCCGAGCAAGACGTTTAACCTACCTGTTCCACAATGCTCGCTTGTAAGATGGGGAGATTTTTATACAGAGTGTCTGTAAGGACTGAATTAGTACCTGTGAAGTGCTCAGACCAATACCTGCTATACAGCAAAGGCTGCGGGTGCCACTGTGGTGGAGATTCCAGGTGCCAGATTCTTTCCCACAATCCTCTTCTTCCGGCACCATGGGTTACGAGAACAGGTTAAATACGACAGAGCCAGGAAATACCAAGCCCATCTTTCATTGCCTCTCCCTTCCTGCCTCTGTACACAGCACCCTCCTCCCCTACCCCTTCCTCTTCAACAGTTTCTGCAGTTTTGAACCTTTTGACAGCAGCTTTTGTTTGTTCCATTTAAAAGTTAATTCCACCCAGACTAAAACTGTTTGCTGGCTGCGTTTCGACTGGTTGGCTGATGGTGTTGATTGACTGATTCATTCTCTCATTGGCTTTTATGTGGTCAAGAAGGCTCAGTGTCTGGGTTGTAGCCTACCATGTGGAAAACCTTAGGTTCGATATGCAAAGGAAGCACAAGAAGGGGAAAGAGAAGGAGAGAGAGAGAGAGAGAGAGAGAGAGAGAGAGAGAGAGAGAGACAGAGACAGAGACAGAGACAGAGACAGAGACAGAGACAGAGAGAGACAGAGAGAGACAGAGAGAGACAGAGAGAGACAGAGACAGAGACAGACAGAGAGACAGAGACAGAGACAGAGAGAGACAGAGACAGAGAGAGAGGGAGAGAGGAGTGAAGAACAGAAGCATTTCTAGAAAATTCAGATTCCCAGAGAAAACTACTCCAGTAGGCCTTTTTAAAATTTTTAAATGTTTATTAATTTTTTTCATAGGACAAATTTTGATCCTGTTTTCTTCCACCTCCACCTCCTTCCAGAGCCTCCCTCCCAACTTTCTGTTCTTACTCTCTCTGTATAAGCCAGAGGTCTTAACTGACACCATAGTGGTTTGAATGAAATTGACCCCCCATACGTGCATATATTTGCTTGCTTAGTTTCCAGTTGATGAACCATCAGGGCAGAATTAGGAGGTATGGTCTTGTTGAGGTGAGTATGGTCTTGTTGAGGTGAGTATGGTCTTGTTGAGGTGAGTATGGTCTTGTTGGAGGAGGTGTGTCATGAGGTTTGAGGTTTCAATAGCCCACACCATGCCCCGCGTGTCTCTAGCTCCGTTAGATGCAAAACTCTAAGCTACTTCTCCAGCGCCCTGCTCCCCACCACGATGATAATGAACCCAGCCTCTGAAACTGTAAGCCAGCCACGAGGTAGATGTTTCCTTTTATAAAGTTGCCTTGGTTATGGTGTCTCTTTCCAGCAATAAAACACTAAGATAGACTGCAAGGAAACAGTGTCTTCCAGACACAACAGAACTCTCAGAGAGAGGCGGCAGCACGCACAAGACCTGCACAAGGTCCCAGCACTGAGGACAAGGCGACACGGGATCCACTCGTAACCACGAAGCTATGTGCAATTGATACCCAATGGCAACAGGAAAATTAGTTTTCTACAGTGGTGTATCACTGGATATAATGAACACTTTCCAGGGCTTACACAAAATAAACTTTGGTGGTTTTTTTTGTTTTTTTGGTTTTTGTGTGTGTGTGTGTGTGTGTGTGTTATTTAGTTTTCTTTTGTGTTAGTACCTTTTTGTCTTATTAGTCTTTCACTCATCTGTTTTGATTTATGTTTTTGGTTTCAGAGGGAGAAAGTGGCAGAGAGAGAGAGAGAGAGAGAGAGAGAGAGAGAGAGAGAGAGAGAGAGAGAGAGAGAAAGGTCACTGGGCTGGGGAGATGGTTCAGTGATGAAGACCAGAAGCTCCCTGAAGCTGCATCAGGTAGCTCACAAGCACCTGTTACCTCAGCACCAGGGGATTCCGATGTCTTTGGTCTCCATGGCACCTGCACTCACACACACATATCCACATACACCCACATGTGTATGCATACACACAATTCAAAATAAACTCTAAAAAAGCATACCTAGTAGTATTCATAGGAAATTAGAAATAAACAATTGACATCAAAAGAGAGACTTGCTGTGAAAATATGTACAAAACTGCTACAAAATATACTTGAGATGATGCTGTAAAAATACTTGAGAATTTCAATCTTGTTAATAAATATTTTAAATAAATTCTAACCCAATTCATTTATCTCCTGTAACCTTATATTAGAAAAATTCTCCAGATGCCCCTGAACACTGGTATTTCCCCATATGCACTCTCTTAATCTCCTCCCCTTGAGTGTGGACAGGACCCATGACCATGAGGAGCAATTGCTCTCATAATTGGGCTACAAAGGTGAAGAGACTTTGCCTAGGTAGACCATGGTCCTGCACTGTTGAACTTGAATTCATACAAAAGAAGCTGGCCTTGATGGCCATAGACTGATGAGGTATGCCTCCAGAAGATTCAAAGTCGCTGCCTTACTCTCTACTATCCTTAACAGTACCAGCAGCCCATTAATGTCCTTACATTACTGTGTGGCCAGGACCTGGAGGCCACACTTCAAAAATGCAGGGATTCTTCCATCCATCAAAGAGAGGAAAAGTGATGTCAGTCTTAACTCCCAGGGCTGAATTCTGGAGAATCCTATGGCACTTGGAAGCAAACTCTGGTCCTCAGATGAGAGACTACAGCCCCCATCACCCCGACATTAACCTTAGGAACCCAGTGAAACAGTAGCTAGACACCCAGCCCAAAGAAACTGGGTGATAATTTATGAATGCCATTCTAACCCACTGTGTTTGTGGTTATTTATTTATATGACTGCTTATTTGTTGTTGAAAATGTAGGCAAATGCTCCAGAAGATGAACTTCGGTGACCGGTGGAGGTGCGTGTGTGGCGGGGGCGTGAGGGGTGGGGGATTAGGGGCAGGAATCAGGGAATCCGAGGAGAAGGTTCTCATGTTGATGCAGGCGTCTCCACTCACGGAAACCAATTCAAATGCCCGGTAAAGATCAGCCTTCAGCAAAGGATGCCTGGAAGTGAACTGTGGTGTTCGTAGCCAGACGGACAGCTGAATATCCCCAGTACAGGTGTGTCAGAACACCTGAAAGCAGCACGAGAGAAAATGCTGAACACTTAGCAGGGCTGCTGTAAAGATGGGGAATGCCATTCACAGGAAAATGGCAGGGACTAGAGACTCATCCTGTTAGTCAAAATAAGCCAGACTCACAAGAGAAAGATTGGGGTTAGAGACGTGGCTCAGTGGGAAATAGTACTTGCTGCATAGGCACGAGAACCTGAGTTCAGAGTATAGCACAGGGGGGTCGGGGGTGGGGCAGAAAGACAGACAGAGACAGAGAGAAAGAAACAGAATACTCCATGCCTTATCTCATATGCAGAGTCTAGATTCATACACACACACACACACACACACACACACACACACACACACACACACAAAGAAACCATTTGGAGCTGAAAAAAAAGACCATGCAAAAGCAAAGAAGAGACAAGGAGGGGAGAGATGAGAGCAAGGAACAATGACACAGATGCCGTAAAATCCCATACTTTTTACTCTAAAGAAATTAAGAAGGCTGAAATGAATCATATCTGTCTTTTGACTTTGAAGAGTAAACAAGTTATAGTCATTTAAAAAAATGTTTGCATTGAACAGCAAAGAAAATATTTCAGAAGACATATTGGCAATACAGCTTTCTCCATATGTACTCGGAGTCGTTCTCTCTTGCTTTGTGGGTCTTTGTGTGTTTGGTTTGCATTTGTTTTGTTTTCCACAGGGGAGTGCTACACATGTAGCCCAGGCTAGCCTCCAACTCTGTTTCCTCGCCACTGCCTCATGATTACTGGGGTTACAGGTGTGAAAGGCTCAATCGGATCTTTCTCTTTCTTTAACCTAGTCACTAATGCTCTCGTTCATTTCATGTCTCCGTCACCACCACTTTTTATAAGCAAATACTCCAGAAGATGAACCATACTAACCTGACAATTCCATCTCCTGGTACGTATGCAGTGATATACTTAACTAGTCTCATATTAACAGCAGTTAAAGCTCTTCTCTATTTAAGAATACACACACCAGGGGAAAACCTTCAAGCACCAAACCCTGCAGGAGATGCTTTGAGTTCCTGGCCCTTCTTGTCCTGGCATTTGACTACCTTCATCATGTTCAAAGAGTCTGAAATCAACTGAGCATTGGTTCCTACTGGACAAAAGCCCATCTTACCCCTCTGTTTCTTCCTCTGTCCTCAGGTACTCTTCTTGTTCAAACACGCTCCGACTCCTTCTAGATTATTTGTTCTCACTGAGTTTCCTCCCCTGGGAAATCTGTTCTTTCCTGGCCTCTCTTTTGTAAACAGTAGGTATCATACAAGATGTGCCCTGAGTGGTGTTGACTTTCTCCTTGAGCGAACGCCTGGCCAGTCTGCAGAGCCCTGGTTTAAACTGTCCCTCTTTTCTGAACCCTGCAAAGTGAGTCTTGCAAGCCTCCCATCCTGTGACTTTGTTTTCCTTGACACTCTCTCCAGTTGACTTTGTCATCTCTCTGGCTTGCCTGTCTATACTGTCACATGCTAGTGCTCAGCATGGGAAAGCCATGGACCTGGGTACATAGGGAATGTGAAGACAGGCCTTGACTTCAGGCCCACTCTTGATGGGGACCGGCATGCTGCTGGAAAAGGCCCCATCTTTGGGACCAGTGTCTTTGTTAGGCAATATTGTGTGACAAAGTGGCTGCCTGCAGGCACCCCTGCCAGCATGTGCCAGTTAGTTCTGAGCCCCAAAACAAGTCACTTTGCCATTTGCTTTAATTTATTCATCTGCAAGATGTCATTGATAATATTCTTACCTCTGTTGAATTATAATGTGGATTAATATAGCAATGTGTGGACCTCAGTTTAGGCTTTGGCACACCATAATAAGGTCAAATTAAAACTGTGACTAGATGTCCGGTTGTTCCTAATTGAAGATGTAAATGAAATTGTCCTGAGAGGGTTAAGGAATGGCTTGGGATGTCAAATTCAACAGGAGGGCGATTCCATTTGAAGAGAACAGCATATGTAAATACCTGGTGCTGAGGACAAGCAGCAACAAAGGCACATCTTGAGAGTAGATTGGGTGAGATGCAAGGCCTGTCCAGATGAGGCCTCCATGGCACGTTTGTGATTTAGCTCTGTATCATAAGTGCAGTGGAAAATTATTCAAAGATTTTCAGCTGGGACTAGGGGTGAGGTAAAGGTGATAAGGCCATATTTGCATTCCAAAAGTCCCTCCCCCCCAGCCAGAACAATTCAGAGACCGAACTGAAGCTGTAGATGTGGGGACTCAGGTTCACAGGCAGGTCCATTAGAGTAAGCAAGAGGTGAGGGCTGCTTAGAGACACTGGGGCCCATGACGACAAACAGAAGCAAATAAACCTGAGAGCTGAGAGCAAACACGGAGGGTGATGGGAAGGAGTGTTGGTCTACCTCATAAGGTGGTCGGAGATGGAGCATGGATGGAATTAGGGGTGCTTGGGCATGACTAGGGCATCCCAGCCCCTGGGTGTGAGTCCAGAGTTGCTGTTTAATGGAAAGCCCTCGGGTGGTGGTCATGTGCGCACGGGTCTCACGACCATTGCACTCACTGTTCTGGTGGGGGAAGGAAGAAGGATTGGCAACAGATGGGGACCTCTTATATTTCAAGCTGGCTCATTCTCTGCTAGATTGTCCCCCTTTCTGATTAATGCTGACCTGGCTCCATGATCCTCTGGCTTCCTGCACATTCTTCAGAACCCCTAAGTGCTTCTCCAAGGTCATCCTGAGAGGGTTTATACATGGCTGTCCCTTCTCAGTCCTTTATTTTAGCTTTTTGTCTACTGCTAGAATCCTCTTTACCTTCTTAAATAGAGCAAGAGCCTGTAAATGCCTTTAAGCCCACAGATATGTATATTCCTTCATGAATGTGAAGCTCAACACAAGAGCACCATATAGGTCCATCCATTATACTCTCCGTCTTTGCCCTTACCTCTGTCTCCCATCCTTCTTGGTCCTGCTCAGACCCTGACTGAGTAAATAAGTAAGCCATCTGCCTAAGCAGACATCCCTACAAAGTCTTCCTACAGGAATGTAACCTTTTCATATAGCCTCCCCTTCACTATTATGCATAGCCACCTGATTTGAAATCATGGGTGAAAGCATCCTTGGGGCCTCATAAAGGGCTGTAGAGTTGTGACTTGTTGGGCATCATTTTGGTCCAAGTCTAGTGGGTTTACCTGAGAAACAGAGGAAAGGGAGAAGGAAAATGATGCAGAAATCCATGGTAGGGAGAAAGGAAGGAGGGAAAGAAGGAGGGGAGGGAGGGAGGGAGGGAGGGAGGGAGGGAAGGAGGGAGACAGACAGGACCAGTTCTCCAAGTATAAGGCCCAGTAAACTGTTTTTCAATAATTCTTAAGTAGATCTGCTTTTATGACATTCCCACCACCACCACTTTTAAATAAATTTCTCTTAGCCTTAAATGTGTTTGTATATATTGGTTGACTTTCATGTAGTTTCAAAGTTTGATTTGGTTGGCTTTGCTTTTGCTGTGCTAGAGTTGAAGAGAGGGCCCTGGCATGTGGGGGCCGGGGGAGGGCTGTATCAATGAACTGCACTCCCAGCATGTTGAGCAAGAGCTGTATCAGTGAGCTGTACTCCAGCTTCACATGGAAGGTTAAGAACTAGAGTGATTCCACATTAGCGAGTTACCTTCTGTGGTAAGAGAAGCTGCCACCGCTCATCTTTCCCCGGATGTACCGTCTATTCACTTAAATACTTACACGGAATCACATCCTATGCAACATTTTGGATCTTGCCACTCACTGCAGTTCTGTGGAGTCTTTCTAATTTTGAGTGTGGCACCTATGAAGATTAGGGTCCCTTCTTACCACACAGTATATTAAAATGGGTGAGATGTGCTCCTGTTTGTTTAATCAGGGACTTCTAGGATGTCTGCACTTTTTTACTAGAATGAATAAAGCTGTTCTGAACATTTGTCTACAGTGGTTTTGCACATCCTAGTCTCTGTTTCTCTACGATTGAGGCTCCATAGTGTGGTTACTGGTTCTGTGGCCGTTACGTGCTATGAGAGAAATTGTCCTGCCTTGTGGTAAGGATGCTGTTGTAATCTGAATGCCATATGATAGAAAGGAGGAAAAGCAATTACATTTCATATGTAACCTTCCCCTGCTACACATAATACTTCCACTAGAATTTACTGCTAACATTTGCCTGACAATGCCTACCTACAAAAGACCTAGAAAATGTTCCCTCTTCTGAGTGTATTGTTATTCTAAACGAAGCTAGGTACCATCATTCAGAATAAACTGGATTATGCTGCAGTAACAACAACAACAAAAATTTCCCAAACTCTGAGTCTTAACATAACAAAAAGTTTTTCCCTCTATGATTACTTCAGCATCCTGCACTGGTTAGAGCTCCTGGGTCTATATTATATTCCCTTTGAATTGAAGAACTCATACCAAGAACATCATGGCATATGCTTTAAAAATCCACATCTCGTTGGCCCAAGCATATCACATGCAATATGGCATCTGACATACATACTGGGAAATGTAATTTTATTATTTACAAAAATAATAAGACATAAAAGCCTTTAGTATAATGTTACAGGTTTTTTCTTTTTTTAATCTCTTTCTTTGGATATTTCATTTATCTACATTTCAAATATTATCCCTTTTCCAGGTTCCCCCTCCTGGAAATCCCCTATCCCATGCCCCTCCTGCTTCTATGAGGTTGCTCCCCCACCCACTCACTCTTGCCTACCAGCCCTCGAATTCCCCTACACTGGGGCATCAAGCCTTCACAGGACCAACGGTCTCTCCTCTCATTGATGCATAACAAGGCCATCTTCTGCTACATGTGTGGCTGAACCCATGGGCCCCTCCATGTGTACTACTTGATTGGTAGCTTAGTTCCTGGGAACTCTGGGGATCTGGCTGTTTGATATTGTTGTTCTTCCTATGGGGTTGCAAACCCTTTCAGCTCCTTCAGTCCTTTCTCTAACACCTCCATTGAGGATCCCATGCTCAGTCCAATGGTGGATTAGCATCTACCTCTGTATTTGTCAGGCTCTGGCAGAGCCTCTCAGGAGACAACTATATCTGGCTCCTTTCAGCAAGTACTTCTTGGCATCCACAATAGTATCTGGGTTTGGTAAGTGTATATGGGATGGATCCCCAGGTGGTGCAGTCTCTGGATGGCCTTTCCTTCAGTCTCTGGTCTACACTTTGTCTCCATATTTGCTCCCATGGGTATTTCTGTACCTTATTTTTTTAATAAGGTTATTTGATTATCTGGAGTCTAACTTCTTGAGTTCTTTGTATATATTGGATATTAGCCCTCTATTGGATTTAGGATTGGTAAAGATCATTTCCCAATCTGTTGGTTGCTGTTTTGTCCTATTGACAGTATCCTTTGCCTTACAGAAGCTTTGCAATTTTATAGGATCCCATTTGTTAATTCTTGACCTTAGAGCATAAGCCACTGGCGTTCTGTTCAAGAATTTTCTCCTTGTGCCCATGTGTTCAAGGCTCTTTCCCACTTTCTCCTCTATAAGTTTCAGTATACCTGGTTTTTTGTGGAGGTCCTTGATTCACTTGTACTTGAGCTTTGTACAGGGAGATAAGAATGGGTCGATTTGCATTATTCTACATGCTGACCCGCAGTTGAACCAGCACCATTTGTTGAAAATGCTGGGTTTTTTTCCTCTAGATGGTTTTAGTTCCTTTGTCAAATATTGAGTGACCATAGGGGTGTGGGTTCATTTCTGAGTTTTCAATTCTATTCTGTTGGTCTTCCTGCCTGTCTCTGTACCAATACCATATAGTTTTTAATCACTATTGCTCTGTAATACAACTTGAGGTCAGGGGTGGCGATTTTTCCCCAGAAGTTTTTTATTGTTGAGAATAGTTTTTGCTATCCTGGGTTTTTTGTTATTACAAATGAATTTGCAAATTGCTCTTGCTAAGGCTATGAAGAATTGCGTTGGAATTTTGATAGGAATTACATTGAATCTGTAGATTGCTTTCAGCAAGATGGCCATTTTGACTATATTAATCCTGCCAATCTATGAGCAGGAGAGATCTTTCCATCTTCTGAGATCTTCTTTGATTTCTTTCTTCAGAGACTTGAAGTTCTTGTCAAACATATCTTTCACTTGCTTGTTTAGAGTCACATCAGAGCTAAACAAAGAATATTCAACTAAGGACTATCGAATGGCCAAGAAGCACCTAAAGAAATGTTCAACATCCTTAGTCATCAGGGAAATGCAGACCAAAACAACCCCGAGATTCCACCTCATACCAGTTAAAATGGATAAGACCAACAACCCAGGTGACAGCAGACACTGGCAAGGAAAAAGAGGAACACTCCTCCATTGTTGATGGGATTGCAAACTGATACAACCACTCTGGAAATCAGTCTGGCGGTTCCTTAGATAATTGGACATAGTATTACCTTTAATACTATGAGGACCCAGTGATACCATTCCTGGGCATATACCCAGAAGATGCTCCAACATGTAATAAGGACACATGCTCCACTATGTTCATAGCAGCCTTGTATATAATAGCCAGGAGCTGGAAAGAACCCAGATATCCTTCAACAGAGGAATGGATAATGAAAGTGTGGTACATTTACACAATGGAATACAACTCAGCTATTAAAAACAATGAATTCATGAAATTCTTAGACAACTGGATGGAACAAGAAAACATCATCCTGAGTGAGGTAACCCAGTCATATAAGAACACACATGGTATGTACTCACTGATAAGTAGATATTAGCCCAAAAGCTCAGAATACCCAAGATACAATTCACAGACCACATGAAGCTCAAGAAGGAAGACCAAAGTGTGGGTGCTTCAGATAATGTTAGTTTTAAATGTGCTTTCTACAACTTAGAATAATCTGAGCCAAGAGCCTCTCTAGAGAAATTGTCTTTATTGCCTTTATTGATGTGGGAAGACCCACACCAGAAGTGCATGGCACTCTCTGGTAGCAGTGCAGATATAAAAGGACACAGAAGAGGAAGACAGAAGATTATTGGTTTTGTTACCTTGGCAGTCCCTCTTACCACAGAGTTAATGTGCCCTGTTAATGCTGCTGCTGTTGCTGCTGCATTCGCTGATATTCAAACCAATGTTTCCAGGCTTCGGATGTAGACTGAGGACCAGTGTCTCTCTACAAACCCTCCATCCATGTCTTTGGCACCAGACTGGGACTCCTGGGGCACCCAGCTTGGTGGACAGAGCAAGTATGGGATGCTTGACTTCTCTGATATAAGGTGACTATTCTTAGGCTACTCTTATTGCTCAGGCAACCAGCCTCATGGACTGAGCAACTCTTAGATTCTCAGGTTCTTGTCTGTGAAGCAGCTGCTGCTACTATTACACCTGCATTGCATAAGGTTATTTAATAAATTCATTTAAATGTTTTTAGACTCTGTTCCTCCAAAGAATCTTGACTAATACCTTAGAACTGTGGCTCAGAACTTATGAGAGTTAAGGAAAAGGGGATTAATAGATGTTGGGATAGGATGGTGTCTGTCACAACCTCAAGCTTTCACATGTTCTATCTAACCCGTGTTTGCCCTGACTGGCTTCTATATATTGAGGATGCTCTGTTTTCACTTTTTCTGTGTATCTTGGTATTTCGTCGCTGAGTTCATTGGTTAATGGGCTTTATTTCCCAGAAAAGTCTTTCCCCACTGAATGCCATGTCTTAAACATCCAGTTTAGATGATCTCAAAGCTACCTGACAAGTGTTTCACACATCAGTGTGCCCACTCTGATGGAGCTGAACCTGCTTAGCAACAATGGAGACCCGCCATGCAGGACGCAGCACAGGACAGTTATCTCTGCCCATCTCTGAGGATTCAGCACAGCTGCGACTAACAGTTCTGTAAGCTCCACCCACTACATCCGCACTGCTCTACAAAATCACTAGGATCTTGGAGTGGGTTGTCTGTGTCTATTTTGCACTTTATTTGTTGTTTTATATGAATTCTAACCATTGTGTCTATAGAAAGGATCAGAAGTCAGAGACTAAGTCACAATTCCCTTCCTTTAAAGACTTTGCTCATGAGCTACCAAGAATATTTCTGTTTACATCCCCTTAGTCACAACTTACTTAGTTACTTAAATCATTGAAGGGGTCTGAGAAAGCAGACTTACAGGGGCAGGTACGCACTCAGATCAAAGCTGAGACTCTTACCAATGAAGATGTGATGTTGTCAAGAGAGACTGAAGTATAAAGAGCAGGCTCTTGGAAAGGAGAGTATTCCAGGCCAGTGTTTCACCCTCCCCTGCAGACTCCATTCAATAAAACATCTCTCCATTGAATCTCTACTCTGAACAGTAGACAACTCAGCCATGGCTCCTGCATCAATGAAGCTTACAACCACCACCAGGAAAAGATAACTGTGTATTCTAATTAGTAAAACAACAACAAAACAAATTGTCAGATAGACTCTGATGGGTGTGGGAGATCACATGGAAGAGAGGACCAGGGAGTCCTAAATTGAGAGGGTGATGGGAGAAGTGCACCCAGGAAAGGAAGCCCACAGATCAGTTGGCAGTGCCCTGGGAACATCGGAGTAGGGTGCGAGAGATCTGCATAGGCCCTGACAAACATGCAGCAGGGCAGCCAGGCGGGCTGCCACCTTGTAAGGAGATAGATGTGAGAAGCATCTGGACATGTGGTCAGGAGCTCTGCAGCTACAGGTTGGAGGTTGACTGAGAAGACCTTGCAGAAGTTTAAGAAGAAGAGGACCTACCACATAGTGAGCACACAAGGAAGCTAGAAATCATGTTCTGTTTTGTTTTGTTTTGTTTTGTTGTTTTGTTTTGTTTTTATGTCATGTGTTATGTTTTTTTCCTTATATGACCTTGCTATCTTCATCATTTTCTATATAATCATTTTTGAGACGTTTTCCTTCTCTTATTCAGGTGCATACAATATTGTTTGCCTTTTTCTGAAATGATCGTATTAAAATTCATCACGGGTGATTTTTCCCCTCCTTTCTAGATCCCTGTTTGTCACATTTCTGTTTTCTAAAAGAGGCAAAAAACCATAGGGTAGTTCCTTTAGGAGAAATAAACCATCATTTAATACCAAGGCATACTTGGCCAGTTCCCAGTCTTCCTTCTGATGTAACTATTTTTAGGGCTGCTTTATGGTTCACAGGGTGGTGCTGAACATATACTACTAGAATCCCCCATTGGCCTTCACAGCTCTACAGATAACATGGAAGGCAGAGGCACTGAGAACTTCTTATGGTTGCTAAAGCTCACCTTCTGATTCAAAATTGGTCCGCAACTCCTGGCAAAAACATTCTCAAACATGACCTAGCTATGACTTTACTAGGCTGTCTGGCATACTTGCCCAACCAGTCCAGTGCAAATCTCAGGAACTTTGCTTCAAATTTTGAGTCTTTCTTTTTTATATAATCTTGGTATTTGATATCATTATGAAAACATTGTTATGACAAGTCCAGGAAACAAAGGAAATGTTTGCGAAGAGAGAGAAACTAAGTGGATGCGGGAGAGTTGGAAAGATTGTCACGAGCCTCTGATGAGTTTCAGAAGAAGTGGCTGAGTATCCCCTTAAGAGGGGTAGAGGGGTATGTATCGATCACCTTCTGTGGAGACAACGTGCTTGGTGCTAGTATTCAACTCTGCACTTCCAGAGAGTCAGGAAAGAGTCACATAAAGATATTTCTTCATCTGAGTCTTGAAGCATGAACAGATGCTCATGGGAAGAATATAGCGTAGACCAGTGGTTCTCAACCTTCCTAATGCTAAGACCCTTTAATACAATTCTTCATGTTGTGGTGACCCCCCCAACCATAAAATTATTTTTGTTACTACTCCATAACTGTAATTTTGCTATTGTTATGAAACATAATGCCAATACTTTTTTTTTTTCCTGATGGTCTTAGGTGACCCTTGTGAAAGGGTCTTTCAACCTCCAAAGTGGTCACAACCCACAAGTTGAGAACCGAGAGGGAGAGTCCAGGAAAGGCAAACAATGTGGTCACAGGTATGTAGCTCTGAGGACAGACTGATGGGGATCTGACATGGGGCTGGCAGACAGGGTGCAAAGAGGATAGACCCTCAAGGTGCAAGACTGCAGAGGTTAGAGCCCGCAAACGCCGGAGAGCCACAGAAAGAGGTCAAGTAGAAGACTGAGACTTGGAAATCGGCAGATCAGAATGAGCTCCCTAAAAGTCGCATGGGAGAGCGATTTAACAGAGTGAAACCAGAAACAGGAAATCTGATTTCTGAAGTAGTTTCCCTGAGAGTTAGTGAAAAGCAGTTCACTGAATAACCGTAATGAGATTGGAGTTCTTGAGAGAGATGCAGCCAGGGAGGCAGAAAGGGTACACCTTGGGGAGAAAATTGGATGAGAGATGTGATCAATAGTTCGGGATCAAAAATGAATTGCTAGCTGCTGGTTGATGCTATAATGGGACACGGATCAAAGGGTTAAGCAATACAGGAGAGGAAAACGAGTTTGGACCAACTGTCTTGAGTGGGTAGAAAGTAAGTTGACTTTGAAGGTAGTCCATTCCCTTTTTTGTCTTTCCTTACTGAATGCAAAAACTAAGAATGAGGAAGAGTAGGAGAGAGTGGGGAAGCCAGGAGAGATGAGCTAGGACCCACACTGCTGATATATTTATGGAGGCCAGTCAAGTCATGAATACTGGCAGAGGATACATAGTACCCACAGCAGTGATCTATAGATATCATAAACATCATATATATATATACATATATATATTCCAACATTCAATGAGCAATTATATAAGGCCGGAAGAATGTCTGGGATGCAAAGATGGACAATGACACACACACACACACACACACACACACACACCACACCTAATAATTAAGACGATCTGGTGGACACAGTCTTATTTAAGTGACCAAAGGCATTATCACTGGAGATGTGATGAGCTAACAAGTTGAATTCCCTGGTGCCATGCTCTATGAAATGAACAAATCTATGAAACAATTCTTGCCAATGATGTTTAACTCACATTTTTTAATTGATCAGGTTTTATATCCAGAATTCATATTATTAAAAATATACAGAGTTTAGAAAGACATTCAAGATCACAAAGGCAAAAAATCAAAGATTCCATGAATAGTCTAAGAAAAACAAAAACAAAACCTTGGTCTGGTCATCTCGACCAGACAATATCACAGATCTGATAGAAACTAAGAGAGACTGAAGACACAACGTCACATGCAACAAGTGAACTTTGGTTGGATTTATTTAGAAGAAATCATTGTGAAAATCCACTTAGGGAACAAGTGGGAACATGCAATAATGAACAGAAGCATTAGTGTGTATTATTAATTTTTTTTTTTAAGTTTCTGGAGTGCTAAGGTTTCTAGACGAGTATCCTTACTTTCTGAAAAATATGCTAAATAATTTAAGGATTGTGTAATTTGGAATCAAGAAAACAGAGATGGTATATACCACCACCATAGGGGGATGGAGGGAGGGAGAGAGAGAGAGAGAGAGAGAGAGAGAGAGAGAGAGAGAGAGAGAGAGAGAATGAATTCAAAAGAGGAGGGGATTAAGATGAAGCTTAATATCTCCTTCCCAGCCACTGTCTGTCAAGAGACTCACTGAAGTGGATGGTGAATACTAATTTTGAACTTCCTATGAAAAGCACATGAAGCTACAGAAGTCCCTGCTGATGCTCTGCATGAAGAGAGGAAGAGTAACAATCAGTGGTGGGAACAAGGTTTTGCCATGAAGCAAAGCATTCTTGACCCATGGCAACATGTGTCTGCTATTGAACAAGTGGCACTAATATAAGTGTTTTTAACTTGGATATGGGAGAGAGAGAGAGAGAGAGAGAGAGAGAGAGAGAGAGAGAGAGAGAGAGAGAAAGGAAGGACAGAGACAGAAACACAGAAACAGACAGACAGACTGACAGAGAGACACAGACAGATTTATTTCTGGACTGACAGATATTACTGTGCTTCAGCAGTTGGGACATTAATGAGCTATCAGAGTCTGAAAGCTTTTCAATTTCTCTAAATAAGAAGATGTCTACAACTACATGTTGTCAGAAAGCCCTTAAACAGAAAAGGTCAGAAGACTAGAGTCGAAGTACCCGAGATTTGGTGTCTTTCTCTGCATGTCCTGCACAAATGCCAGCCTGTTACTCTGAGAAAAACAGGGGTGCTAAGAAAATGGGGAGAGGATTGTAGAATATGACAAACTTTGGGTCAATAGAATGAAGGAAGCCAAAGAAAAATCCTGGGAACAGATTGCCAAGAGACGTAAGCTGTCTGTCTTGTCTGGGGGCTTCTCAGTCTAAGTCAAAACTGAGAGTCTTTATGGGGAACAATAAATGAGCAGACCTTGAAAATTAAAAAGGAGAGAGCGTAGGAGAGAAGGGGGAAGGGTTTCTACCCAGAATATAGATAAATGGCTAAAAAGGGTGTGAAGAGTTAAAGGACACAGAAAGACGACTCGGTAATTTTCAAAAGCTATTCTCTGTGGCCCCTCTATAGGAGGGGCATTGCAGAGCCCCTGGCCTGTGGAAGAGGGGCCCACAGAAATAAGCAGAGGCACTTCAGAAGCACTTGGAATTTGATGGAGAAAACAAGCAAATAAACAAAACAAACAGAAAAACAGAAAAACAAAACCAAAATACCTATCAAAACCCAAATGGCTTGCAGGCCATGAGAGAGACAGAGACACACTCACAGAGAAACAGAGAAACAGAGAGACAGAGAAACAGAGAAACAGAGAGACAGAGGTAGAGGCAGAGAGACAGAGGCAGACAGAGAACACACAAGGTCTAGAAAATATAGCCACAGCCAGCAGCTCTCTAAGGAGCTCCAGGGGAAGAACAGGGAGGAATCAATCACACAGATGAATGACCAGCACTGAGGGAAAGCTGTCTGGATAACTGCAATGTGTTTTCCAATGACTCAGAAACAAAATATGTATCAATACTCAAACATATATAAGGCAAATTTGGTGAAATGTTGACTCTAGGTGGGAATTTGGATGTTCCTTATTGGATGCTATAATTAAATAGTCTATCTTTTAGCTTTTCTGCATGTTTGAAAGTTTCTCAAAATAGTAAAAAGCATGTTATGCTCCTTCAAGAAAGATCATAGGAAACGAACATTATTGTGACCATGAAAATGGTAAAAGAAGACACACATTGAATTGAGCATTTTTTTCAATAAATCCCTGAAACTGAAATGGGGAAAATGTGGACCAAAATGCCACGTTTCATTTTGTTTCTGTCTCTACAGATTCCGAGGTTGATTTGTATATTTGCCATTCTCCCAGCGACATCTCTGTTGTCAGCCCCACAACACTTACCTCACGTGCCAACTTCAAGACAGCTAGGAAGAGAAGCAGAGACGGTTCAGTCAACAGAGTACATGCTGCACAAACATGAAGATCTGAGTTCGAGTCCCACACACCCACATGAAAAGCCAAGTGTGATGGTGCACATGTGTAATCCCTGTCCTGGAGAGCCAGAGCTTGGCAGATCCCTGATGCTCACTGGCGAGTCAGCCTAGCTTAATCTTTCCTTCCAAGTTAAGTGATAGACCTTGTCTCAGAAAAGCAAGGTAGATGGCTTTTGAGGAAAGAAACCTGAGGTTGTCCTCTAGTCTACACACACATGTGTAGTGCCATATATACAAACACATGCACATATACCATACAAACAGACACACAGAGAGAGAAGGGGGAATAGCAATTGAAGATAGCCAATGTTCTCTGACCTCCCCACCTCATGAACATGGTCCACTAACACCTTCCACTGTTTCCTGCACACAAAATTTGGATAGAATGAGTGAGAATAGCTTTAAATTGCTGTTAATCTTTCATCTGCTCTACTTTAAGGAAACAATTTAGTTGGGAAACATTTTACAGCCACTTACAACACACCAACGTATTGTGACATTAGAATTGAGAAACCTTGAGATAGAAACATAGCTTTATAATTACAGAGCCACAGCCATGAGGGAAATTCTCTCCCTGAGCTGATGATTAATGCGCAGGTGTCACCTGAGCAGGGGTGCAGGGGGGTGCAGGGGGGCTCCTGGTGACACTTGAGAGCTTTTTGCCTTACTCCAGCTCTATCCAGTGTTAGCATTTGGTCAAGACTTGGGATAAGTATGGGATGCCGCACACATATAATCAGACAGCTTGAATCCACTCTCTGGTTCTCCCACTAATGATCTGCATAATGTCTGCAGGACAATTCATCTCTCATTAAGTGCCTCTGTTTCTAGTTCATCAGTCAACGAATTATAACAACAGAGTGAGTCCATATATGGGAAGCAGCTGAATCATATTTTTCACAGAGTAACATAAAAATGTTGCTTATTACTAGGGGGTATGACTATATTCTACAGTAGGAGTATGAGCTGTATTAAAGTGGTACACATTCAGGGGACCATACTTGTGGGACAGGGTTGCAAAGGCATCTATAATATTTAAGGCTACATTCATTTCAGTTGTTACTGGAATGCACAGAACAAACTTAGCCATTCTAAACGCATACTTCAGTGATGGTAAGTAAATTATATTATTTTGCTACATCATGATCATCTATCTCCAGAATTCTTCCCACCTAAAAAAACTGACTTTCTATACCTATTGAACAATAACTCCTATTGCCACCAGCCCCAACAACCCCATTCTTCTTTCTGGTTCTTGTATTTTAACTACTTCGAGAACCTCGCACAGTACTTCTGTGCCTGGGACTGGGCCTATTTCACAACATCATTTCCTCCAGAGCCATCCATGTCGGAGCATACGTCAGAATTCCTTTCCTTCCAAAGACTGAATCATGCCCCATGATTACAATAACATAATGCTTTTTTATCCACCCCCCCCTCCAGCAGCAGGCACTTGGGTTGGTTTCACATTTTAGCTACATGAGTGATGCTATGAACGGAGATCTTTAAACATCCCAAGTGAAATTCTCATTTTAATTATTTTGAGTATATACTCAGAGTAAAAATGGTGGATCATGTGGGAAGATGGTCTTAATGTCTTAAGGAAATTCTATTGCTTTTGACAAAGACTATGCAATGTTATATTCCTACCTAACAGCATGAAAAAAAAAAATGTTACAAGTACCCCTCCCCTACTCTCCCACATTTCTTTTACTGATGTTTCTGTGATGTGGTGTTTTTGCCCTGTTGCCATTTTAACTGAGGTTAATTTTACATCCTGAGTGTTGGACACTTGTTTCTCTTCTTTGGTGAATTGGATGGTGAAGTCTCTAGCTGTTTCTGGATTTGGTTGTGTTTGTTGTTGAGAGGTCTATGTTGATAGAACATTCAACGTTGGACTGAGGTTGATGGATGTTGTCTGCTCTGCTCTGCTCAAGCAGTTACCAGAGCCCAAGCAGCCTGGACTTCACGGTATCGTCTCAAAGTATCAGAGACAAATGAACACCTGCTGGACACAGAGTGGAGATTCGGGAACTAGTGACAGAATTAGACAAATCGGATTGTCTAAAAACTGAACAAGCTATCGGGTAGAATTTGGAACTTGCGTTTTATGATGCCTATTGATTTCTATAGTAAAATGAGTAGATTTTTTTTTTTAACACAACAGACTCCGAGTCCATGTAATAAAAGTGTGTCTGATGTTTGTGGGCCACTGAGATGGCTCAGCTGGTAAAGACACCTCCTGTCAAGCCTGATGACACGAGTTCTAAAGAACTGGTTTTTACAAGTTGTGTGCAACACAAGAGCGCGCGCACACACACACACACACACACACACACACACGGGGGGGGAGGGGATATAGATATGATATAGACAGACAGACAGACAGACAGACAGACCAATGGACAGATTGACTGTTCTTTGTGCACTTTTAAGCTGACTTGGGAAAGCTGTTTTGGCATATGCTAAGTTCCCTGGCCCTGCAACTATAAAGTCTTATACATCAAGATGACCACATGGCAAGTCTGTGATTAACTCTTAACCTTCTGATGTGATTAGATTAAATGTATTTTGAGATTAACCCCCAGAAATCTTAAGATTTTTATCTAATAAAATTGTGAGAATTCTGGATTTTTTCCCCTTCCTAAATACATACTTAACTATTTCCCAAATGACTACCTCTTAAGCTCTTATTGGGTTTTTTCAGGCTCTGGGCCAAAGAGACTATATTTCTTTCTTTTTTTCTTCCTTACCAAATAAGTTAAATACTCAATGTGCTCATTTTTTTAAGGAAATGAAGTTGAAATGATTAAACAGGAAATGTGCACTTAGCTCCTAATGTTGGCTACCTCAAGACAAAATCAATTCCATTTCAAATGGAATGCTGTTGCAGAGCTGTTTAGAAATGTGTTGATAGGAAAGAAATATTGAAGGTGAATGCTCCAGAGACAGGAAATGAGAAACTTAAAGGTATCTTTTAACACTAAAAGGCACTCTGTCTTTCCTGTCCTGAAAACCTTGAGAAAAAAAAATCTCTAGAACGCTCTGCACTAATACATAGGGCTGAGAGCCAATGACACCTGGATAAAGGACCAAACTCTACTCTCCTAGGTCCCCTGTGCAAATTCGGAAGTTTACATTTGCAGGTGCCCAAGTCGATGGCCACACCTGCCCCCACTAACAGGAGCCAAGGGAAAGACAAATTGAAAAGTGTCTGTAGTTCTGGAGCCTTGATGTGAACAAGCCACTTCCCTCTCTTGAAGGCCCTGGGTTCTCAATGAATAAGCATCTTAGTCCTGAGGAGCAGCTCTCAGGTTACAAAGAGCAGTGCATCACTTGCTGCAGTAACTCAGCTGCATGGCCCAGAGAACATTTCTAACCATCTCCAATGGACAAGTTTTTAAAGTTGGTCTTGTCCATCTGCACCTTGCTTGTGGGTTGTTTTAAATTTAAACTTTTTTTTTTGTCCAACCCACATTGCTTGTGGGTTGTTTTAAGTTTAACTTTTTTTTGAGGATTTTCCTCCCAAGTCCTATATTTACATCATGTCTATCCTTCGCTTTCCTCCACCAACTCTTCCTCTGTCCTACCTGCTCTCAATTCCATGACTTCTCTCATCAGTGATCAGTAAGTATATTCTGCATCATTGACACTCAGAGAGGAGGAGGGGAGTTGAACATATCACAGCTACTCTGGATTAGCTATGTGTTTAAACCATGTATTTGTGGATGAGTATTACACACTTCATACACACACACACACACACACACACACACACACACTGTACTGGCTAGTTTTATGCTAACAAGAAACAAGCTAGAGTCTTTTGGGAAGAAGAAATCTCAATTAAGAAAGTGTCCCTACAAGATTGGCTGGTGGGCAAGCCTGTGGTATGTTTTCTTGATTAAAAATTGTTATGGGAGATCCTAGTCAATTGTGGGAGGCATCACCCCTAAGTGGATTGTCCTAGGTTGTGTAAGAAAGCAGGCTTAGCAAGCCATGGCGAGCAAGCAACTCAGTAAGCAGCATCCCTCCATGGTCTCTGCATCAGCTCCTGCCTCTAGGTTCCCACCCTATTTGAATTGCTGCCCTGGACTTCCCTTACTGATGGCGTGTGACCTAAGAGTTGTAAAAGGAAATAAACTCATTCCTCCCTCATGTAACTTTTCATCAGTCTTTTGCCACAACAATAGAAACCTAACTAAGACAGCTTCCTTCGGAGGTGAGGATTTTGTGATCTTGAAATTTATACAAGTTAATTTTCCATATGAATTTCAAAAATCAAACTAATTCAATCCAACTTCTGGAAATAAGTAACACTTGAAATGATAACAACCACAATTTGTCTTAAACTAGTTTTAAATCCAAGTTCTCTTATGAAATTCTTTTTTTTTTCTAGGATAAATTATGCATACATATGGGCAGAGTAAAAGAAATAACCAAAAAGGATGATTTTTGCTTCCAGAAAAACTCAGGTAGAATGCTAGGAAAATTTTTGCCTGTTCTTAGCTTTTCCTGGGTTTTCTTTGGGTTATCATTCAAAAATGGATCTAAAAATAAATTTAATAAAGAATATGCTATATTTTAATGCTCATAGGAGGCCATTCAAGTCTTAACAATAGTCTAATAATAACAGTATTCTGTTTACCTGAGACATATGTGGTTTCCAACATAGTGGACAATTAATAAATATTTATTGAATAAGTCTATGGGTAAAGAAATGTATAAGAGAGTAGTTGGAGAAAAAGTAGAAGTACCATACCGTGGTGTAAGAAGCTGAAATATAGCTGTTTCCAAAATGATGACTCTTCTAGTGTGATTGCATTGATTAGTAAGGACAAAGAGATATATAATTCTATATCATTTAATATTTTAGCATATTTTCTGATTTTCCTCTAAGAATATGCCCAACAAGAACTTTTTCACCTGCACATGTGCAAAATCCATATTTAGAATCTGCACTCTCTTAGGCAAGAAACCTGAGCCCTTTGAGATTTCAGTCTCTTCCTTGAAAAATGGTACTGACCAAGGTAGCAAAGCTAAATGATTATGGTTCATGAAGTACTCACACTTTATGTGTACTGGCCTGCAATATACAATAATTATTAGAGTTGTAATTATCCATTTCCTCTGCAAAAGCATTAGGTGTAAGAAAGTAATAGATTTTCTTCAAAAGATTTTTTAAATCAGATCCTTCTGTAGCAATGATTGTTATTTGCCTAAAACTGGAATACAAAACAATGGGACCATTAGTGCCCATGTTTTATACAGCACTGTACCTCCTACCATGCATAGGGTCCAGCATACAGGCACAGACCTAAGGCAGCCAAGATCTGTTGACAAATTACTTAAAAAGACCAGTAGACAAGAGAACAACTTTTCTCCTGACCTTGAATTCACATCACCAAAACTTTGCTCATGAATTCAACATCTACATTTCTTGTCCCAAAACGACAAGAATTTCAGTTCCATGCTGAGGAAAGCTTTCGGGCCTCTCAGTAGTAATTAGCAAAGGGAATTGGAAAAACTGGAAGTAGATCAGATAGGTAAAGTACATGGCTGACCCCCCAACTGAGGAGTTTCCTGAAAGAGATGTTTGTCAAAGAAAGTAATGCAGAGGACCCCATTTTGGAGATGTGCATATCTCTATGGAAGGCAGGAAAAGGATCCATCTCTGGTGGGAAGAGACCAGCAAACCTCACCAGCTCTGGAGCGAGAACAACTTCTTGACAAAACTCACTGAGACTTTATTGTGGCTGTATCTTCAGAGCCGCCCTACAGGAGAGGCACAATGAACCTCACGTGAGGGATGAAGATAACTGAGTCATGGAAGGGTTTGACACGTGCTCAGAATCATCGCTGACAAGCAGTAAGTGCAAGATTTAAGTCCAGGCAAGCAGAGTCCAGCTACTGCTTAACCAGCACGTGACACTGCCCTCCTCATTAAATTGGCGCTGTCTTCTGCACTGTGGCTGAACACATAGGCTTGCTTGACAAGGGCTTTGCTGGCTGTGCCAAAAGGTTAAATAAAAATGAAGCAGAGGATTTGTATTCTACAAGTTCTGGTTCTTGTCCATCTCTGGATCCAGAGTGAGGAAAAAGGTCAAAAGCCAGTCCAAAAAAAAAAAAAAAAAAAAAAAAAGGAAGGAACAAGAAGAAACTTCTTGGAGTGTAAAATAGCAGGAAATTTAGACAGGCCTTACTGAAGTATAGGAGAAGATTCCAAAGACTCCCTTAGCAGAGTTCAGAGAGGACAAATGGAAGTCAGTTGCACACCGATCACATGTGGTTTTACCCCATGACCCAGATTTCTTTGCTGAAAATAGCTCCCTGGTTTTCCTTTAAAAACAGCCTCCCCTTCCCTCCTGACTCTCTTATGAATTCTGGGGCTGATTCAACTACAGTCCTGTGCCCCACGTTCAAAACACTCAGCATCCTTATGATAGCTGGGATGAGCGAGGATGGGCAGAATCTCAACTAGCCACGGGGTTTTGATAGATTTATAAGAAATGAATTGGATCTTCTTCCGGACAAACTGGTGTGCTCTGGGCCTAGACTTGGCTATGGGCATCCTTTTGTACTAATGGGCAAAGCCTGCCTCAATTGAAGAGAACATAAGGGATAAGACAGCTGGGGAGGCATGTGGTTTCCCGGAGGTCTTACATCAGAATCTGCTGAACCTACCAACTTGACTCATTAGTTCTATGAGTCAGGAACAAAACCTGCCACTAAATTCACTTAATTTGGTTTTCTGCCATTTATAACAGAATCCAGACAAGTCTATTGAGTCACAGAGAAAGTCCAATAATGGTCATTTTATTTACTCAAACATCTTTACTATTTTATTTTGTGTCCACGCAAAGAAATGTCTTCATTTAGAACTCCAGTCTCATGATCCCTTTCTTCCTTGGAATTCTAAAATGTCTTTCTTGTACATAGTTTCCTGTTTTTTAAGACCTAAGTTATCACATATCAAAAGAACAATCATATAGTATGTTAAATATTTACCCATATAGTTGTCTTATTAAGCTGTCACTTCTAAGCACAAGGAAAAACTCCCATTAAGAACTTAATACAGGGCAGCTCCTTAGACAGCATGTGAGATAACTTAGGAAATTTCTTTTAAAAAAATACTATAACTGGTGGAAATCTAAAAGTGATGAATTCAAGTAGAACAGTATTCCTCCCATTTCAATTAAAGTCACAGAGGAAGCTGAAGAACTTGAAAGGTACATTAGGAAAACCAATTCAGAAAGGGTGGCACCAAACCCAGAATCTTTCGTTCTCATTAAATCTTAAGGTAACTCCAGCCTTAAGGAAGTCTTAAAGTCTCATTGGACATCAGCGAAGACACTGGTCCAAGGTGGTAGCTGTGGATCTGAGTTGATAGAGGCAGACAAGGATGGATCCTTAGAGATACGGGTGAACTCTCACACTGCGTTTTATCTCCTGCGATCGTTGTTAAGCTAAATGGTGCTTGTGAAGGTTGTTCATCAATTAGCATGACTGAAAGTAATTATATTTGACACACTTGTCAAAATAGAACTAAAACACATTTAAGCATTCTGGTATATGTATATAAAGTCCGTTCTTTGTGTCTCTCTAAAAGCGTTAAGATTGAAAAAGTCTAACCACTGTATGGGCTTTAATCCCACCATTCCAAACCTCTGGAGCTTTCCAGACTTAGATACCACATTTGTGTGTGCTTCTCTGACCTATTTCCTAAGTGACTTGAAGGTGATAAGCATAAAGTCAGCCTCAGAGGAGGAGATCTGAAGCAGGTCAGGTTTCCAGTGCAAGGTGCTTTGACCCTTCTACCTCACGCTCAGTATAATCTACAGTTCAAGTACATGGTCCCATGTAGAAATGTCAGAATGAGATGCCCAGATGTTCTGAGACTCACTGCCTCCGACTTCTCTGTATGTTTATTCTTTCTCTCTTGGTTATTTTCTTTCTTCTCATTTGATTTAAGATTGTAAATAGCTCACAAGCAGTCCTGATCTTTAAGTCACTAGATGACAGTCACTAGATGTGGAGCAGATTATGAAGACACTAGAAAAGATACATAATCCATATCTGAATGAAGAAGAAAGTCACTTGCTGATATTAAAAGATTCTGAGGATGAGACTTGTCATGATGGTCCAGATTTGAAATCTAATATATGTTTTGAAGTGCCTTGTAAACTTTTATAGCAATCCTGTCTGCATTTTTATTAGTGTTGTAGAAGCCAAATGTGTGATCCCTAGAGTCATGATTGTTGCCACACAGCTGCTGTCATGACACATACTTCAGCAAGTGATCATTCAACAAAGAGAACAAGAAGGCCCATTGATTAAAGAGATAAAAATCACTATCGCAGTAAACTTACTTCACAAGTACAGCCAGCCTCTCAAAGAGCAGGGCAGATCTGGAGAGGCCAAATCCAGCCAACATGAGAGTCCCTCCATCAGGAAAGGTGTCTGATTAAGCAAAATAACAACAAAGGCTATCCTGTCGTGGGCTACTGTGGGGAATCTGGGAAGTCAAGTAAAAGCCATAATCTGCAATACTGTAGCAAGACTCACAAAGCCTAAACTATAACATTCATGCTAAGCAAGGTAAGCATACATTGTGTTGAAGCTGCTCATTCTGACACATATGTTCCTAGATAAGATGCTGTATTAACAGATTCAGTGGCAACTCTGCTGGCCACTGGGGTAGAGATAAGATTATACCAACTGTTTATCTAGTTAAGGATGCTGACAAATCCCACAATGGCAAGACCGACCTCTGACTAACTCGTGCTCCACAGTCCATCTACTGATCAATTCATTCACTTGGAAGTAGCACATCATTCTCCAACATGAAATTCCCTTTTGACACAGCAAGTTAGTAACCTAAGTTTGTATTTTCAGTAGGAACTTCATCACCCAAATGTGGTGTGACTAAATAGTATAATAATCCACCAATAATTTGCTACATGGGAGTTATAAGATGATATTCTGTTACCATATACACTTTGATTCAGTAAACTCTAGTGCTACTTTCTACATAGACAGAATAGATAGTTTGGGGGATCACCCAGGGATAGCAATAGAGTCATTCCTTCCCATATCAGTTGATACTTTATCTCCCAGTTTTGAATTCTGCAGATCTGGAGGTCTTAGAGAAGTGTGGCCACCAAAGGGAAAAGTGATGATCCCACTGAACTGAAAAGCAAGTCTCCTACTTGGCCATTTTGAGTTCTTCTAGTCATTGAATCAGCAACCAAGACAAGGGCCACTTCACTGGCTTCAGGTATGAGTCCTGATTATCAAAAGGAATTGTGGCTGCAAGGTGGACATGGGAAGGAATGTATGGAGTTCATATTCTTTCAGTAGCAAAGTTTGTTACAAAATAATCCAAACTAAAGGAAGGTATGGCCACTAAAGGTCTGGATACTTTAATGTTAAAGATCTGAGTCATCCACCAGGTAAAGGAATTAGACCAGCTGAGCAGCTGGCCCAGCAAGAAGGAGACATGAAATGCTTCAGAAGTTATTAATATCACTAAACCTAAGAAAATGATATGTACTTTATTACTTCTTTATGTACAATGTTATGTTGTTTGATAGGATATTATCATATTTTATTACATATCTGCTAGGGTATGTAGAATTACCAATATGCTGCACATTAAAACATATTTACATGTATTAGTAAAATTATCTTCCATTCCTCTTTTTCTCAATTATTTTGAAAGGATTATGGGTAGTGATTAATTTTACAATGTAGGTATTACATCACAGAATAATCATATGTCACTGGGAAATCAATAAATGAATCTAATCTAACCTAGTGATAGACACTATGTCACCCATCTTAAATATGTTAAGATAATATTTAGTTTGACTACAGCAACTGTATTTTTTGGTAGGGAGATGACAGTGTGAAGACAAATTCTATAAGAGGAATCGATCCCTGTATTTGTTATCGCTGCAATGAAAATGTTCAAGTGTGTTTACAAGGACTGTGCTTATTTTCCCTCGCTGGTCTAATCCCATTTCTTTCTATATTCTGACTTGGCAGCTTCATGCCAAAATCTGCACTGTATCTTGCTCCTCAGCCAGCTTGAAAGGCTATATTAGTAGAGTGTGCTAGAGGGAGGCCATCTAAAGCTAGAGTACGAGGAAAGAATTCTTGGCACTGTAGCTTCAACACGGCCCTTCATTCTGTCGTTGGTAGTTGGTAGTGTCTGATCATTTCTGACACTCCCAGCCCCGACCACAGAGTATCAACTCAGACAGACCAGGCCTGGCCAGGTAGTGTCACCTCCCCAGAGGTTGTAAAATTCCTACTCATTTCATTTTGTCCTTCCAGCCTAAGTGGTTGGTTTTCCTGGTGTTCACACAAGCTGTGTTAACATAAACTATCTCCCTGTCCTAGTCTCTTTTGCTGTGGATGTGATGAAAATATTCTTTCAAATGCAACTTAAGGTAGAATGGGTCTGTTTGGGCTCACGATTAGAAGGTTCAGGTGATCGTGGCGCGGACTCCAAGGCAGCTAGCTGGTCCCATAACATCCACAGGTGATCATGGCGCAGACTCCAAGGCAACTAGCTGGTCCCATAACATCCACGGGTGATCATGGCGCGGACTCCAAGGCAGCTAGCTGGTCCCATAACATCCACGGGTGATCATGGCGCGGACTCCAAGGCAGCTAGCTGGTCCCATAACATCCACAACCAGGAAACAGATGGAGTGTTCAGCTCACTTTCTCCATGTTATACAGTCCAGAGTCCTCTGCTGAGGGAATGGTCCCATCCACAATTACCACTGGCCTTCCACATCCATTAGAATAATCAAAATGATCTTTTACAGATATTCCCTGAGGACCATCTCTCATGTGATTACAGATTCTGTCAGTTGACAATTAGCAGTAACAGTCACAGCCTCTTTCTGTTTTCTCAGTTTTTTTTTTTTTCCTTCTGGTATTTATTTAACAAAAGCCTCTATGTTAAAAATGACAAAGATGGATTATGTTTTCTGATTGAACACTGTGGTGGTTTGAATAAGAACAGCCCCCTAGGCTCACAGATTTCAATGCTAGTCACCAGGAAGTGGCACTATTTGGAAAGATTAAAAGTATTAGGAGGTGTGGCCTTGTTGGAGGAAGTGTGTCCCTGGGGGGTGGGCTTTGAGGTTTCAGAAGCCCTTGTCAAGCCCAGTCTCTCTCTTTCTCTCTGCCAGCAGATCAGGATGTAGATCTTAGCTACTTCTTCAGCACCATTTCTGTCTCTGTGTACAAGTGCTTCCTACCATGATGACAACGGACTAAACCTCCCAAACTGTAAGCCAGTCTCCAAGTTAAATGCTTTCCTTCATAAGGGTTGCTTGGCTATATTGACTCTCCACAGCAACAAAATAGTGATGAAGACAAACACTAACACAAAAAACAACACTGTTGACTGTCTTAGTCAGGGTTTCTATTCCTGCACAAACATCATGACCAAGAAGCAGTTTGGGGAGGAAA
>NC_034592.1:47459874-47476674 GCF_900095145.1 Mus pahari | reverse complement strand
CAGTAAAGAACATCCCTTCCTGGCTTCTGCATCAGCTCCTGCCTTCTGACCTGCTTGAGTTCCAGTCCTGACTTCCTTGGTGGTGAACAGCAGTATGGAAGTGTAAGCTGAATAAACCCTTTCCTCCCCAACTTGCTTCTTGGTCATGATGTTTGTGCAGGAATAGAAACCCTGACTAAGACAGTCAACAGTGTTGTTTTTTGTGTTAGTGTTTGTCTTTGGTGTGGAACCTCACAGTGAAACACATCAGAGAGTAAACGCAGCTGCAGGTCAGTTCGGCTCTGGTCCCGGCATCAAACAAGCTTGAAAACCCAGCTTTTAGAATAGTTTAGCCTTGGAATCATTGACGAGGCATACTGAACCTGTACTGGGGGAACATGATCAAAGATTAATCAAAGAACTCAGTTGTTTGGTGGTTGGTTTTGTCGGGAACCCTTAGGAATCCTCTGACCTCTGATGGCCTACTGTTGAGATCATAAGATCGTTTAAAATCGGAGATATAATTCAGGTGGTTTCCAGAAAGCACTCAGTAAGTCTGAGTGTGGAAGCAGCGTCAGGCTTCAGCACAGGAGAGGGACAGTGAGCACAGATCCTTCGCAGCCCCTCTGATTGTCTTCAGGGAAAATTACCCCCATTTACCTGCCGATCAGGGAGCTGGTCCTAGACTGACAGGGGAAATGTACTCAGAAGGCCTGACGGCTAACCATAAGTAGTTCTTAACTGTGACGAGGCTAATGAGGTTGTGTACAGAAGTCAGACAACACAACTCTACAAAGATGGTGATCATGCTAAGAAGGGATATGTGCTAACACACCAATTTGTTATTTGGGACTTTGGTAGTTGCAAAATTATCAAGAAAAAAAAATGTGTATAAATGTATTACCACTGATCTAAACACATCCAACTAGCTGCCAGAAGAACTAGAAAGAAAACCGGGTAACAATGACTTCTCTTGGGAATTAGGGCTGAGAAAAATGGAAAACGAGAAAGCAGCCTGACAGCTCTTTGCCCAGCTTTTCTGTATAATTTGATGTGTGATGAGGTGAATGTATTAATTCCAAACATCGTAACTACTGTTCTAAACTCTGTGCTGGGAATGCAACATGTCTCTGCGAGTTGTGAGAAGCAAGGGCTTATCTGGGAGAAAAATGAAGGCAGTTTTGGACCTTCTGAACAGCAATTTAAGATTCAATGCAGTAACACTCACTCAAATCAAATGCAGTCAACTTGCATGTCTAAGTAACCCAGAAAAGAGTCTCACGCCCCAAACAACCTAAACAATGGGTCCTTTCTGGAGCTGGGGAGATGGCTCATTCAGTAAAGGACCTGAGTTTCAATCTCCAGTAGCCATGTAAGTTTGGTCACATCTATAGCCCAGTGTTGGGAAAGGAGCAGAGACAGGAGGATGCCTGGAGCTTGCTGGACCGCTAGTCATCCAGTCATCCAGTCATCCAGTCAGCCAGCCAGTCAACTGGTCAGCCAGTCAGCCAAGCAGAATCACTGAGCTCCAGCCCATTGAGGGACCGTGACTCAAAAAATCAAATGAAGAGCAATTGGGGAAGTCATCTGACATTGGCTGTGCACATACACAGACACACACAGACACACAGACACACACAGAGAGAGAGAGAGAGAGACAGAGACAGAGACAGAGACAGAGAAAGAGACAGAGAGACACAGAGAGAGACACAGAGACACAGAGAGACAGACAGACAGACAGACAGAGACAGAGACAGAGACAGAGAGGTTTTTTTAAAGTGACAAAACTTCATGACCATTGGAACGGAAAAGTAATTACAGCCTAAACCCAAACTACTAAGGCAAAAGGTTCTGTCATTTTGAAAGTCTAGGGAAAAAGACAGATAAAGGCAGAGCTTTTGCATCGGCCAGGTTCTCCAAAAGAATTAGGCTGTCATGGAAACCTTGGGTCCCTTAGCTGGGACAGTGAATCCTTTGGGTTCGCTCAAGAATGGCCAGCAGCCTGCTCCAACCTGCTGACAGGTGTGGAGCCAGATGAAAACTGCTGAGACAGGGCACTTGTTCTGGTCTGCCCATGGGGTGGGATGAAAAGCAGTGGTCTGATTGTGCAGTAGGTGATCGCTACACCAGTTGGGGGTGTGTGTATACTCACTTGGTGTCTGTGCTGTGCTCCATGTCCTTTAAAAATTTCTAAGTCAATGCAAATTCACTTGCACTGCATTGCAATCTAAATCCACAGGCATCATGATCAGGCTAAGTTACATGTGAAGTGCCAGAGGCATTTGGAGTCTAAGTGACTTAATTTGCTTGAGGTTACTGCATGCAAGTGCAGAACTTCAGACAGAATTTGTCCAGAATTCATGTTCCCAACAACTAATTAGGTCATAGTGCTTCTTAAAGAGAACCAGGAATGAAAGAAAGGGGAAGGGGAAAAGAAAGGAAACATCACACAGTAAACCCACTGTTTAGTAGCGGTAGCTAACCAGAACACTCAAGAACGAGACACAGTATGCTGAAAAGCACAAGAAAGATAATATGAGAGAATAAGCATCAACTGTATGACTGTGGGGATTGTAGCTAGAAATCAAACAATAATACAGCTAATTAAAATTAGTAGCTAGATGAGGGGTCTGTAGAAATGAAAAAAAATCCATTTCTTATTCACTGCGATCATTAGGTAGGTATCACCAACACTTGACAAATTAAAACTTAAGACTATTTTCCTTAGTGAAAAGGTACTTTATTGTTTATTTATGTGTATGTTTGTGAGTGTCTACAAGTGAGCTTGGGGTGCCCTTAGAGGCCAGAAGAAGGTATCAGGTCTTCTAGGGCTAGATTTAAAGGCTGTCGTGAGTTCTGGGTGCTGGAAAGAGAACTCGGGTCCCTTGCAAGAGGCCGCATGCTCTTGAGCCCAGATCCATCATCTCTTGTGCTCCATTAAGTAAATTCCTTAAAGCTCTAAGATAACAAGCAAGGGGCTTAGAAACACGTGATTCTCTAAATATCAGAAGACAAATGCAAGCCAGGAATCCTGACACATGCCTGTAATGGCCAGGGACAGCCTTTGGGAGGCTGGAGGGGGGGGGAGCTATGAGAGGGAATCCCCATTTTAATGCTAGCTCAGGCAACATAGCAATATCCTATCTCAAGAAATGAAGTTGTGGGCAGGAGAGGAAAACTATATCAGTTCCTTTCCTATTGCTGTGATAAAATACCATGACTACAGCAAGTTTTAGACAGAAAAGGATATTTGTCCTTATGATTCTGGAGGAGAGTTCATAATGACAGGGGAGGCAGCGGATGGGAGAGCACATCTTCAATGGCAAAGACACAGGAAGCAGAGAGAATGGACTGAAAGCTGGGTAAAGCTCTACATTTTCAAAGCCTTTCCCCAGTGCTGTTCTTCCTCCAACAAAGCTGCACTCCCTCCCCAGACAGCGCCACCAACTGGGAACCAAGTGCGCAAACCCCTCAGCCTGTGGGGGACGTTCCTCATTTTAACCACCCATTTAATTTTTCGAGGACAGCGATAATGATTGAAGTCACAAAAGAGAAGTGAGGTCAAACAAATCATCTTGTAAAGATGAGGTGAACCTGCCAACTACAACCAGGAAGATCTCAGGAAGGCTTAGAAAACCAAACAACTGTTCGTCACACACAAAAGATAGATAAATCTCAGGCACACATCACGAAGCAATTACAGAGAGTGGGGAGAGGGAGAGGGCGAGGAAGAGGGAGAGAGACACTAAGAGAACAATCCCATTATTAATGTACACGTTGGATGCCTTCAAGAAACATAAGAGAAATAAGTTCAACGGACAATGATAAAGGAGTTGATCGATAAAGAATATGTCATGGAATACTAAAGGCCCCAGCACAGAAATTACTTGTTCAAATAAAATGAAACAACCTAGCTACCTGAAGTTAGGACCATTGAAGTTTGTTAATTAAGAACATTAGAAACTGAAATTCTAGAAGGTTTAGACCATAACGACAATGAGAAGGCTATATGTCAGAATGTACGTGATGGAGAGAAATTTCAAGCCTTACTCAAATAATTAAAAATGAAAACGAATTTAAAAAATTATTTATAACAAGGGATGAAAAGAGAAAATAAATATAAGGAAAGCAGTAAAAGTTGAAGACAAGAGTGGGTATTAATGACGTGTGAACTAATTATGTAAAACTAAGAAACATTAAAGCGGTCCATCAGATGAAATTGGTGAAATTGGATGAAAGGAGTAAAAGAGAAACGCATCTCCTTTCCACAAGGAAGTACAAAGAAGACCCAAACATACAGAGTCAATGATTAGAATGGACTACAATCTGTATTTGAGAGAAGCCTTATATAACTGTCTCCTGAGAGGCTCTGCCAGAGGCTGGCAAATAGAAAAGTGGATGCTCTCAGCCAACCATTGGACTTAGCACAGGGACCCTAATGGAGGAGCTAGAGAAAGGACCCAAGGAGCTGAAGGGTTTTGTAGCCCATAGGAGGAGCAACAATATAAACCAACCGGTACCCCCAGAGCTCCCAGGAACTAAACCACCAACCAAGAGTACACATGAAAGGACCCATGGTTCCAGCCACATATATTGCAGAGGATGGCCTAGTCGGTCATCAATGGAAGGAGAGGCCCTAGGTCCTGTAAAGACTCTATGCCCCAGTGCAGGGGAATGGCAGGGCCAGGAAGCAGGAGTGGGTGGGTTGGTCAGCAGGGAGGGGGGAGGGGATAGGGGGTTTTCAGAGAGTAAACCAGGATAGGGGGTAACATTTGAAATGTAAATAAAGAAAATATCTAATAAAAATAATAGATAAAAGAAAGAAAGAAAGAAAGAAAGAAAGAAAGAAAGAAAGAAAGAAAGAAAGAAAGAAGAGAAGAGAAGAGAAGAGAAGAGAAGAGAAAAGAAAAGAAAAGAAAAGAAAAGAAAAGAAAAGAAAAGAAAAGAAAAGAAAAGAAAAGAAAACAGAATGGACTAAAAACAACTTAAACAACTGTGAGAAAATATTCTGCAGATGCACTTAAATCTTTAGATAGAATGTGTCTGTTCCTAGGGAAGGACAACCCCAACAAAGAGCTCTGAAGACAAACACAAATTACCAGTGACAATACAGAGAGGTTGCCAAAGATAACTCACCCCAGAAACACCAGATGCATCAGTCTCACTAACGACATCATCCAAAGCACAAAGGAACAGGCCATCACCTCACCAACACTGTTATCTGTGTGTGTGGTAGGACTAGGAGAGAAAGAGGACACTGACGTCAGTACTGATAAACAGAGTGCAAAGAGAAACTACAGATCAATGTACAATTTATAAACAGTCCAGGAGCGTTGTGAAATATAAGGAGCTAGTAAGTTCATGCACAATAATAGAATGGAGTTCATCCTGGACATACAAGGAATACTTCAAAATTCGATCATCTAGTCACCTAGAATTAACAGGTTAAACGAGAGACCCCGCTAATCATCTCCATAAATGCTAAAATCTCATTTTCCAAAAGTGAATCGTGGCATACACCTATAATTCCTGCCATAGGGAAGCTGAGGCAGGAGAATCAAAGGCTTACCCAGCTGAGGAAAGCCAGCCCAGGCTACTAGAGCAAGACCCTGTCCAAAATGAGCAAACAAATATCAGCCCTCAAAAATAACAATCAGTCCAACAAATGGGGGGGGGCATACTGCACACCCCAGGTTAAAAAGGCAGATCTGCATACAGATTAATGTGTGTCTGTGTGTAGACATTGTTCACACACATATGTATCCATGTAAGTATATGTGTACATTGTACACACACACTCTCTCTCTCACACACACACACATAAGCAAAATCTAGCATCGTGCTCAAAGAAAAATCATTGTAATTAGCCTCATTACCATAAAAAACAAGATGGATACAGACAGCCTTTGAGAAAAAGGTAGGAGACATCAGGGCAAACCCAGTGGCAGCTGCTAATTATGAGAGCAGCCGCAGATCAACAGGAGGGACACTTGGGTGTCAGTTAGCTCTGTGTCCCACTCAAGGACAATATCAGAAAAGGCAGCAGGATTAAAATTAGCTACACTCAGGTGATTGGACAAATAAGCCAATTGTTTAAGGATAATGAGAGACGGGCTTTTTGTTAATGAAGAGGAGAAACACATGAATTTTAGTGAAACTAAATTCGGTAAAGGATTGAAAACCAGACTCCTGCACTGTGAAAGCACTTTTATTTTTCTCTTAACGGTGAGCCATGGAGTTAGCTAGGCACCATGAGATAGCCCTTTTCTGCAGCTTACTTTCAGCTAATGACTTTAGCCCATAACATCTATAGATCATTCCAGCATAAGTCAATTATTTCACTGACAATTGCAAAATGATGGTTTTCTAATGCTCTCATTAGAGCATTAGACACATGGACTAGCTGGTGTTCTTCTCTAGGAACAATTCCCATTGCCTTAAAAGATGGGATAAATTACATTTTTTCCCTTTAATTACAGATTTAGAGAGTGAACATTTGATGTAAAAGTCACCTTCAAAGTGGAAAGGAAGCCACTGTGCATTTCTCTCTTCCTTTCTCCCCCTCTTGATTTAAAGGTTATTTTTACAGTTAATTTTTTTAAATGTTAAAATTGCCCCAAATTTGACCAGTGAGAAGATGTACATCTCCTCAAGCTGGTTTTTAGGTACTCCTGCTGTGAGCCCCATGGTCTCTTCCTTGCTTTGGCAAAAATGATATTATCTTAAACCCTGCCTTATATATGCTCTGCCATCTACACCTGGGATTCAGACATAGGTGAGGTTTTTTTTATTTTTTCCCAGTTCCAAAATATTTAGAAAACAACATGAGAATGCTAAACGCACAGGTTGTCACTGGGGTGCCATTGGTGTTACACGGTGTGTCAGTTAGTTACGTGTCAAGTTTGATGTGAAAACCGTGGGTTTTGTGTTTATATTTCAATTTAGATTTGAATATCATAGGATTTCCCCCTAATGGCTCGGTCTATGTGCATTTTGGAGGGCATTTTTTCTTTTCTTTTTTTTTTTTTTTTCTTTTTTTTAAAATCTTGGTTCCTAGTAATATTAACAAGCTGGCTTGTTTGCTACTGTGTATCAATCGCTTCCCATTTACAGTGACAGCATTAACTTTGAACAGTAAAATGAATTCATTTTAAATTACCTTTGTTGTTATTTTCTCATGTGTGTGTGTGTGCATATGTGTGTGTGAATATGTATGTGTACACACACACACGCACATAAAGGTCATAATGGAAACACTAGGTTCTCTGATAAACCTACACTTCGTATTTTAGGAATACTAACCTAATGAGCCTGCTTGGAAAGCAGCTAAGCCCCTCAGTGCCCCTCTCCCTGGCCTGGGGGATTCCGGTTCCTCTGTATCTCAGTCAGCACTCGTTACGATATTTGTTTTGACCACAGCCCTGTTGTGGATTTGATGGTCACTCATAGTTTTGATTTGTAATTCCCTGATTAGATCCTCAATGTGATAGTGTAAGGACCTAGAGATAGCTGGGGAAATGGCTCAGTGGACAAAGAGCTTGCCACACTAATGTGAAGATGGATTTCAGATCCCTGGAATCTACATAAAGAGCTGGGCAGGTCACCCACCCTTCATCTCAGCACTCAGGAGGTAGGGCAAGTGACCCCTGCGGTAAGATGGCTAACTAAGCTGTGGAACTGGTGAACTCTGGTTTAGTGAAATACTCACCCCTTTTTAAATAAAGGGGGTGAGTCTTCAGAAAAAAAAAAGGTACCTGATACCCTGATACGACAAGAGAAAGACACTGCAAAGGATGAATAATGGCCTACTGGCATGACTCAGCAGCCCAATTCCTCACCCAAAGCAAGCAGAAGATCATGGGGATTCAGGCTGTGAGTTCCCATCCCTAAGAACCACATTGGAGAAAGAGAAAATTGACCCTCTGACCTACACATACAAAACAAATAAATTAATTTAAAATTGAATTTAAAAGGATTATATAAAAAGGAATGAAAAGAGAGGGGGAAATATTAGTAATCTATCCAGTAAAGATCTTGTATGCGGGATATATGAAAAAATCTTACAGCTGATTAATTTTTGTAAAAAGTAATTCAATTTTTAAAAAGCTTTGAATGGCCACTCCATACATAAATGGTCGCGAAGTCATTAATGGACAGTCAACACTATTTCCCAAGGACATATAAATTAAAATCACAATGAACTGCCACAACACATCCAAATTAAAATTACTAAAATTAAAAGGGCCAAAAGAACAAGCATTGGCTTATAATTCTCATTCTTTTCTGTTGAGACATAAAAATGCTACTTCCACTTGGAACAGTTTGGGCAGTTTCTTACAACATCCAAGATGCACTTAGCAAAAGTCCCAGCAATGAAGTTCACGGTATTTATGCAAGAGGGAAGTTACTCTTCATCAGTGTGTGTGGCACCTGCTTATGCTTTGGGTGGTAAAGTGTTCAAATGTTAAAATGTATGTGATTCAGAAGCTGCAGAAAATACCTAAGATTTTGGTCAGAAGTCAGAGGTCAAAATGGCCAAATGGTCAAGAACTTGAAATATAAAAAAATTTATATATATATATATATATATAAAACAGAATTACATGAATAGATACCTGTGAGTGGACATTAAGAATAAAGATCTGTATATCTCCTATTAGGGACCCTGGGCACTGTTCATATACAACAAACACCAGTCAAACAGAAAGACAAAATGGCTTGGACAACTTGATACCACTAATCTCACTTAGTAAGGTTATGGACCCCTTCCATCCAGGAAGGGACAGAGACAAAGCTCTCAAAATAGATGCATAGCCCAGGTATAAGCTTGCCCTTTTTGCTACAGGATTGCAGTCAGTATCATGATCTGAGGGTAACAGTGTTCTTAATCCACTAGTATAAGGTCCTCCAGTTCAGATTAAAGAAGATATGCAAGAATATTCTGTGGCTTTAGATTCCACTGTTACCAGTTGTGCATAACCACAGTAGCTTGCTCACTTACTGATAGAATTGCTTTTATAATATTATCAAGCCTATTTATGGCTCCTTGATTTGGGTTCATGAGTTAAACTGTTCTATCCCAAAATCCTTTCTATCAACTGATTTTGAGGGTCTCCACATGGCCACAGTGTGGTGGTTTGAATATGCTTGGTCCAAAGAGTGGTGTATTTGGAGGCGTGGCCTTGTTGGAGGAAATGTGTCACTGTGGGGGGTAGGCTTTGAGACCCTCATCCCGAGGAGCCCATCTTCTGTTTGCCTTCAGAACAAGATGTTGAACTCTCAGCTCCTCCTGCGACATGGCTGCCAGTGTGCTGCCACACTCCTGCTTCGGTGATAATGAACTGAACCTCTGAACCTGTAAACTACCCTCAATGAAGTATGGTCCTTGTAAGACTTGCCTTGGTCATAGTGTCTGTTCACAGCAGCAAACCCCTAACTAAGACACATAGTTAGGGTGTTTCTCCAGATAGGGAAGAGTTCTGCACATAGTAGGCTTATGCTTTCTGGTCTGTGATCAATCCTAGATGGGAACCCAATCCTCCACTACCTCTTAGAGGTAGTCCTTCATCAGTTTGGCCTTTTTATATTGACAGGACCCAGATGATGAGGTAGGTTTCAGAACTCCTGGACATTTGGCCAAACACTTCCCCAACCAGAGCTCATTTGCAGCTATAAAGATGTGACATTTTAGATTATCTCTACTTTCTCATAGGGCAATTTTGCTATCCAGTCTCCAATTTGTATACACGAATTCCTGGAACAACATGAACAAATGTTCAGAAACTGAAAGTAGAGAGGCGAGGCCCTACACATGAAAAGGGTGCTGACTTTCAACAACCGAGATAGAACTTCTGTCTTAATGTTTGAATTATTAACTTGCTCTTGGTATTAATTTTGTTCTTGGAACACAAAACAAAGCTTCAGTTCAAATATGACTAAAAAATTTCCAACGCTTTGGCATGTTCTCTAGTTTGCAGCTTTGTCTTTATTTTATTAAGCATATTAAAGGTCCTATGATTAATATTAGAGCAGTTTACTTTTCATTAAAATCTGGGAAAGAATAAAAATAAAGTAAGATAATCAACTTCTTTCTTGATTCAACTAATTATCAAGGATATCAGTGCTGTTGGTACTGAACTGTTACTGGCTCCCATCATCAGCATAGAAAAGCTGAGTATTCATCTATCAACTAATGTTCAAAAAATAAGTTCAGTTACATGGAAGGGTTTTAGGCATTTGAAAGGTTGTCTAAAAGTCAAACTTAGAGATCTATTACTGCCTGTATTAAATTTAATTTAAAATTTAAATTGAATTACTGCCTTAATAAAAATGGTATTTGACAAGCTGTGACTTGAAACCCACACAAGCAAACCATTCCAGGGGAAAGTGGCAGCTGTAGTTTGACTAAGTGTCCCCCAAAGGCATGTGTGTTTAAGGACTTGGTCACCAGCCTGTGGTGGTATGGGAAGTTGGGGGTAGAGAAGGTAACCTTGGAGAGGTGGTAAGGTCCCGGTAAAAGAAGTAAGGTCACTAAGGGCATACTGGGACCTTGCCTTCTCCTTCTTCCCTGGATGCCACGGGGCAAGCAGGTCTTCCCAACACACACTCTTGCCACGTTATTGTGCCTGACCACAGGCCCAAAGGCGATGGAACTGGGACCATCAAGTACAACTTCAGAAAGCATGAAGCAAAAGAAATCTTTCTTCCTTTTAAGCTGATTGCCCCAAGCATTTAATAGAGTAACAAAAACACGAGTCTCTCTGGCGGAACCACTTCTGGCCATCTCCGTGAGCTCCGAGACTTTCAAATGCCTTTGCCAGAGGTCCTGAACACGGACAGAGAGTGAACACCCTTCTTCTGCCTCCCTCCCAGCAGCCCTCAGTGAGTAAGTGGAGGTGTCCTAGGCCAGCGTTCTTGGAATCACACTGGGAAGCGTGCTTCATATCACTTCTTAGGCTCTCCCTCTGGGAAAAACCTAATGCCGCAAGACCCCCTTCTTTGGCTGCCTGACCTTTCTGATCCTCTTCCCCATCACCTCCGAATATTCCCCCTATCTCCTCCACAATCTGTTTGTGTGGAAATCCTCCTGGAATGTGCCTCACATCACTTGACATGCCTGTTCCCACAACCACTAAATGCAAGGAGGATCAGCTGTCCAATACCCTCGCAGTGACCTGTTTTGAGACCCAGAAGGGTCCTGCATGCTGAACAGACTAATGAACCTCAGCAGATCCACTCTTGGGATGTGTACATGTGGATTGCTTAGGGACAGAGTTGATTGTGGCAGCAGAGACTTAGAGACAGCGGTCAGGGACAGGAAAGCATAAAATACAAGGGGTGGCATTAAGCACTGGCCACAGACGTGGGCTCAAGCTTTTCTCATGACTCACGTTTCTTCGTTTCTTTTGATGAATGAGTGAACCCATATTTAAAACCCTCACTGTCCACCTTTAATCTTTAATGTTGCTGCTCAGTGCTTCATTTTCTGTTGGAGTCCAGCAATACTTTACATGTTTCAAATAAATCATTTCGAGTACCATGGTATTCCAGAGAAACAATGTTCTGCACTTGACATTTCAAAGGTTCAATAAAATTCCCTGGGATACCAATGGCTCCAAATGGTCCTAGACCAGAATTTAGTATCTTTCAAGGATTTAAAGAATAAAATTTCTCATTCTTCCACCATCTGCTTCCTTCCATAGTTTAGGTGTCAATAAAAATGTCCATGAGTCTGCTTCTTGTTAAAGGAGGAAGATGTTTTCTTTTGTCATAGTCCAAACTGCAGCTAAGAACACACTGCTGCAATGTGGGACTGGAAAGAGATTTGGGGCTCTTTAAAAAACAGTTCTAATAGCCTAGCAAAGCTATTTTTCATGAAATGCACAGCCATTTGCAGCTTCTTGGAACCCAGTACAGGATAACACAGTATGTTAGAGGTGGTCGGAGTATGTCTGTACGTTAAACTGTGATCCTGGTTTGGGAATCTGTGAGGCAAGCAGGGCACAAATTACCTGAAGGGTGAAAACATGGAAACGGGAAGCATTTGGTCAACTCAACAAGGTTTAAGTCAGCAGTTGGGAAGCTGGGACCTGAGCCTCCTGGTGCAGTCTCTTTGTCTTCCGTGACTAGGACACTGGGTTGTCTGTAATCTGTGGTATAAATGCTGTCACTCCCTTGAGGACAGGGATTACACCTTCCAATTTAAAGGCTGGGGATGCACCAAATAGACATCGATCTTCTAGTGTGACCAAGATATGTTTAAGAGAGGTTTTGAGCAAGAAATAATCTCTGAGCCTCAGGTCAGTTTTGAAAGAACATGGTGCTTAGAGTTTGATCTTTTTTTAAAAGTCAGACACATCCCAGAGGTCAGCCCACCTCTCTTTGTGCATTCAATCTAACACCATCTTTTGAAACACTGGAAAAATAAGAATATCCAAAATTGTCTATACTGGAAGGGAAACAAAAATTTTTCAAGTGATCCAAACTTCTTTTCTAGATAATTCTGGGAGCAGTGTTGCATTTTTGTCCCAGGATGCTGGTTGACTACTGATGATCACACTAAATAAGTACTAATTTAAAAGCTATGCTAGAGAAACAGGCATCACAGTTTATTGTGACATTACCACTTAGAGCCTATATGTTGTCTTGAAGATAAGCTTCAAGGTTTGTTTTGTTTTTGGTTTTTTGTTGTTTTTTTTTTTTGGTTGGTTGGTTGGTTGGTTTTTAATTCTTTAGAATATATGCATTGCATTTCTATATTCACTGGATAATCTAGAACAGAATGAGTGATTGTAACTAGTGCCTCCTTTTAGGAAATAAGTTGGCGAGTGGAAGCTAGCAGCTCCTTTTCTCATAATACCCCATACTTAGCTCAGGACAGGGGCTTCTAGCTGAACTGTTAGTTGACCTTTTATTTCTAGCTGACAATGGCATGGGACTTCAGGAATCACATAATTAGACCCTGTGGACCAGCTCCAGTCCCTGCTTCCAAGGAGACTGCCGAGAGGGGCTTCAGTGACAACGTTTAGCTTCAGGGCAGCAGGAACCAGCCACCTCGGACACTGCTGGGATTCCTTCATCACTCTCAGAGGTCTGCGGGAAGAGGCAGCTTTGTGGTTTCTACCTTGACAATACTCCAAAATGTCTGCAAAGATGTCATGTATGCAAAACGCACAGAGGTGTGTTTCCAAATGCCCAACGTAGCCACAAGTTAAAATCCACCGTTCTTTTCTCCTTACATTTCACCTAGATGTCGTCCCAGGCAGTTTCTTACCCTCTCTCTGGCAAGTGAAGATTGCTCCCCACAAGGTCACCTAGAAAGCCCCTGTGGAAATTTCTGAATGTGTTTTGGGTTTGAGCTGTCAAAGCACATTCTTTGGGTCACAAATCATTCCTTTCTCCTTCTCCTGCGCTATATCCAGAGCTCCGAACGGGCTGCAGTTTGAGCTGAGAACTCTTGAATTAACATTGATCTTCAGAATGATGTTTAGAATCCTGAAAACTGGGGAAGAAATTCATCTGTGAAGGCTATCTGTTATACCTCGGACAAAACTATTTCTTGGGAAAAGATACATCATAGAATGTTTACAAAAATTTGAATTATAATATTTTGAACTCCTTGCTGTGTGTATATTTACTTCACTAAAATGAAATATACTGGGTTGACAGAGGTGAAGTCTAAAGAATACACTCGGCCTAACTTAGCCAATGAGTCTTGTTTGATAGTTGACACAGAAAAGCAGAGATCAATAAGCGAATGAGCAAATAATTATGTAATTAAGAAGTCATTTCACTCTCTCCCCTTGTAAGTCTATAATGTGTTACAACACTCACAAGATAATATGTGCTGAGCATTAAGATGCTATTATAGATACTATATACAGAGGCCATTAGTCAGTGTGTGTGTGTGTGTGTGTGTGTGTGTGTGTGTGTGTGTGTGTGTGTACATATGCACATGCATGCATATGTCTTTGCCAGAAGGCTATATTCCACCAATCCTGTATACTTTTTGAGACAAGGTCTTCTCTGTCCTGAAAGAGATGTCTTCTTTACCAAGAAGACTAAGCAAGATGACTGGTGAGGAGTCACGGGGGTTTGCCTGTCTCCATTTCCCCAGGGCTGGGATAAGAAGTATATACCAGCAAACCCAGCTTTTTGTTGTTGTTCATATGAGTTCTGCCTGTCAAACCCAGGGCTTTGTATTTGCAAGGCAAGCACTTTAACAGTTGAGTGATCTTCTCAGCTGGTCATTTCTGACTATTTGAGACCTTGTTCTGCTTTGTATCTGTCAAATTGGCTATGAATACTTCTTAATCCAGATGACAAAATGATCCCCAATCTTGTCCAGGGAGGGCATCAAGTTTGGCCCCTCTATGAACTTTGAATGCTAAGTCAGGACCAATGGTCTGAGGAAGATTCACGATTCTCACGGGGGCAGAAGTATGGGAGCCAACCATTCCCACAGCGTAAACTTTATCGTGGTCTCTGGAGCCAACAACACTGCTTTAGCTCCTGTTCAGCCTTAAGCTTTGCACTCAAGATTTCCATTCATTTTCTGCCCCATTATATCTCTCCCCACCAAAAAGAACTAAGGGTTTATCCATGGCTTACTTTTTAAAGGACTGAGCCTAAAACAATGTGCTGGATCCGTTAGGATTGAAAGAAAAAGCAGAATGCTCCTTTAAAAAGTCTCCCAAAGAAACAACATAGTGTCTCAGTGTCTGACCTCTGTCAGAAGTGTGATAGAGCCAGGCAGTGCTGGCACACACCTTTAATCCCAGCACTTGCGAGGCAGAGGCAGGTGAATCTCTGCGTTCCAGGACAGCCTGGTCTACAGAGTGAGTTCCGGGACAGCCAGGGCTACACAGAGAAACCTGTCTCAAAAAAACAAACAAACAAAAAAAGTATGATAGTACCTTGATTGCCAATTTTACTAGATTGAGAGATGCCAAAAAAGTCAATAAGTACACTGGATTTCTGTGAACACATTTCTATAGACCATGGTAACATGGGTCAGTGAACTAAGGAGAGAAGATCTACCCTGAGTGTGAACCACACTTCTATTAGCACCAAAGAATAAGAAGAAAGCCAGAAGGCACAAGCATGCTCTGTTCTAAGTTAGTGGGCACATATATTTCTGCCATCACTGCACTTGGATAGCTTTTTCCAGTGTGTGAAGATGAGCTCCCACGTGAGATTCTTCAGAGACTTTCAGGTCTTCAGTCTTGGACAAGGATAGCATGATTGGTTCTTGGTTCTGGGGCTTCCAAATTCTTGAACTGAATAGCCACTGGTCTTCACAGCTCTCTACTTCACAGAACGTCATTGTGGGACCATCTAGCCTCTGATGGTGTGAGCCGGTCAGATGTTTTCTCTTTATATGCATTCTCATAGTTCTTTTCCTCAAGGGGACCTTGATTAGCACAAGTCCATTGAGACGTCGCACTTGGAGGTCAGCCTCCCAGAGCAGGGCCCAAGCTAGAAAAGGAAGAAAAGGGGTCTAAGGGAAGGAATCCCAGAGACAGAATGGCCAACACAATAACCCTGAAAGAAGTTGAGCCTTTTAAAATGTTTGCCATACCCTAGTAATTAACTATAGACCAATTGATAGCAACTCTTACATTATCACTAATGATGATTATTTATTTGACACAAAATCTGTGAAATTGATTCCAAAAAGAAATTAAAGGCAACATTTATAGAGCTCCACCACTAAACTTTATATATTTACATGTAATTTATATACAAATATATTATATATAAAATTGATATTATAAAATTCAATTAAACATCTCTTTGCCTGTCCTTCACTCTGATTCTCCACTTGCTACTTCTCAGTTAGCCACAGGGAGAACAGCCACTGCCTAACTCTCACCCCAGCTGGTGGGGCTGCTCCTGGAAGCATACCTTCCCCATCATGATAGATGGGAACTTGAGAAACCAGAACGAAAACATGCCATCCTTTTCTTAAGCTACATTGCTGGGTTTTCTGTCACAGTGATGAGAAACGTGATTAACAGAAAATGGTATTTTGATCCGATATGGAATGGGCATATACACTTTATAACACTCTCAAAATGCAAAGTATGTATGTAGAGTAACATAATGTTAAGGCAAAAAAAAAAAAAAAAAAAAAGAAGAAGAAGAAGAAAATTTGTTACCATTAACTTATGCCCACTGATTTATAGTTAAGCTAATGTCCAACTATGTGACTTACACATAAGTGAAACTCTATCAGAAAAAAAGAAAGCGTAAAATAGCAAAAGAATCGAATGACTACATGATTAATATCAGTCAAATAAAATTCAAGGTAAAAACTACATTAAATGGATTATTTTATAACAACAAATGTCGACTTTGTATTAATAAGTGACAAAATCAATGAAGACATCAGTCACATGACTATGCTTGAACATATATGAAGCATAAAAAAAAAAATCCCACAACACAAAAACCGTGAGGAACATAGCATGGCTCTACTTCTTGACATGTTAACCAAAAGTTACAATATTGAAGTAGTAGCAGCATAGTTTTAAAAAGCTAATTTGTGACTAAGAATGGAATGTAGTAGTCAGTAAATATAAAATACTACTTCAGTCAGGCAGTGGTGGCACATACCTTTAATCCCAGCACTTGTGAGGTAGAGGCAGGTGAATTTCTGAGTTCGAGGCCAGCCTAGTCTACAGACTGAGTTCCAGGACAGCCAGGGCTATACAGAGAAACCTATCTCGAAACCGCCCCCCCCCACCTGCCAAAAAAAAAAAAGGAAGAAAGAGAGAAAGAGAGGGAGGGAGGGAAGGAGGGAGGGAAGGAGAGAGAGAG
>NC_034592.1:47456728-47458766 GCF_900095145.1 Mus pahari | reverse complement strand
TCCCAAAGATACAGGGATGGTTTATATATATATATATATATATATGTGTGTGTGTGTGTGTGTGTGTGTGTGTGTGTGTGTGTGTGATTTACCATATAAATAAACTGAAAGAAAAAAAAACTGATCATCTCTTTAGATGCACAAAAGACCTTTGAAAAACATCCAGCATACCTCCTTATTAAAGTCCTGGAGAGTTCAGTGATACAAGACACATACTTAAACACAATAAAGCCAACTTACAGCAAGCCCATAACCAACCAAAATCAAATTAAATTGAGAGAAATGCAAAGCAATTCTACCAAAATCAGGAATAAGGCAAGGCTGTCTACTCTCTCCATATCTATTTAGTACAGTAGTTGAATTTTTGGATAGAGCAATTAGATAACTGAAGGAGATAAAGAAAATTGGAAAGGAATACATCAAAGTGTCATTATTGCAGATGACATGATAGTATACATAATTATCCTTAAAATTCCACTAGGGAACTCCTACAGCTGATAAACAGTTTCAGCAAAGTGGCCAGATATAAGAGTAACTCAAAAAAAAAAAATGGCAGTCTGAGAAAGAAATAAGGGAAACAACACTTTTCACAATAGCCTCAAATAATACAAAATGTCTTGTTGTAACTCTAACCAAGTAAGCGAAAGACTTGTATGACTAAAAACTCCAAGTCTTTGAAGAAAAAAAATTGAAGACAACATCACATTTTTATTTATACTAGCTAGAAACCTGAAACAACCTAGATGTCTCTCAATAGAAGAATGGATAAATAAAATGTGGTACATATATACAATGGAGTATTTCTTGGCTCTTTAAAAAGAAAAAAAAAGACACCATGAAATTTGCAAGCAAATGGATGGAACTAGAAAAAAATATTCCTGAGTGCACCTCATACCCAGAAAGATAAATATGGTATATGTCAAGTTATAAGTGGATATTAGCTACTAAGTATATGGTAACCAAGCTACAATCCATAGACTCAGAGAGATTAGGTAAAGAAGAGGGGTCTGGGAGGATACATGGGTCTCCCTGGGAAGGGGAAATAGAATATATTTTGCAGGTAGAATATTTTGCAGGTAGAATGGGGGCTTGGGGAACTAGAGTGGGAGGAATCAGGTGAGAGGGGAATGGGATGGTGGGAAAGAGTTCAGGGAGTGGCAGGTGGAATTGTGGGATTAACCTAGTGCAGTGGAAACTTCCTTGCATACATGAGGGTAATCCTAATGAGGACTCCTGGTGATGGGGGAACTAGAGTCTCAACTGGCCATCTCTTATTGCAAGGAAAGGCTTCCAGGGGAAGGGACTGATTTGCATTCAATTGAGTTTTGGCCAAGGGACTCATGGAAATCCCCAAAATATCGGGCTGATGCTAAAACAATGGGTTGCTCTTTGAAAATTGATACAGATACTCCTCCGTTGCCAAGGACAACATCCACACAACTCACTGAACATGGAGAAGTCCAGCTGGTGCCTACATGGAGCCTTCATTCCTATGTTCTAGTCTCTTCAGTGTGGGAACCTTTGATCTGTCCTGCCTGCAAAATATGTTAGGGCAATGGTGGAGCGGAACTTGTATGAGTAGCCAACCAAAAGCTGACTTAACTTAAGACTCATCCCCTGAGAAGGAACCCATACTCAACACTGCTTAGGTAACCAAGAAGCAGGGACTAGATAGTCCAGAGTCCTGTGTAAAATGAAACATGATTGGTTTAAGAAAAATTCATACAATGATTCCTAATGATATTCTGCTATACTCATCAGTACCTTATCCAGCCATCCACAGAGAGACTTCCTCCAGCAGCAGATGGAAACAGATGCAGAGACACACAGCCAGACATCATGTGGAGACAGAATATAAATTGGAGATCTTCATCAAATCAGTCTTCCCTCAGAGCACAGGGAACCCTGCAGAAGAAGAAGCAGAAAAGACTGTAAGAGTCAGAGAAGAAGCCGGGCCTGGTGGCGCAGGCCTTTAATCCCAGCACTCGGGAGGCAGAGGCAGGCGGATTTCTGAGTTCGAGGCCAGCCTGGTCTACCA
>NC_034592.1:47445477-47456703 GCF_900095145.1 Mus pahari | reverse complement strand
AAAAAAAAAAAAAGAGTCAGAGAAGATAGAGGACGCCCAGAGAACAAGGCCCTCTGAACCAACTAAGCAAGGTGCATATGAGCTCACAGAGGCTGAGGCAACAAGCACGGGGCTGATATAGGTCTATACCAGGCCTTCTGCATTCACATTATAGCTATTAGCTTAATATTTTTATGGGACTCCTAACTATGAACACAAGTGAGTTTCTGACTCTATTGTGTGCTCTTGGGACACATGCAATTCCTGTCGGGTTGCCATATTCAACTTTGATGTGAAAGTTTTTGCTTCATCTTATTATATTTTATTTTGTCGTGTTTGGTAGTTATCTCTTAGAAGGATTTATTTTTTCCAATGAGAGACAGAAAAGGATAGATCCAGAGAGGAGGGGAGGTAGGGAGTAACTGGGAAGGGTAGAAGGAGGGAAAACTATAATCGGGATATATTATATAAGAAAAAAATCTATTTTCAATTAAAAAGAAAGGTATTTTCAATATGGGAAAAAAACAACAATCCTATTACCTAACCTAATAAATGAAATGATGACAGAACACAAATGTGTAAAGATAATAAAATGACAATCTAGAAAGAAACTTATAGAAAAATTAAAATTATAATATAACATGCTACCCAAAGCAATTAATTAACTAATTTTCAAGGAAGTTGACTATTTTCAAGAAAGATGGGAATAGCCAATAACAGTTCAAGAAGAACAGATAATGGAAGATGAATAAAAAAATATCAAAACTTTACCTATATGAAAAGAGTCAGGGTCCCAGGAGCCATAGGAGCAAGGGCTCACAAAGCCCAAGAAACGTTCAGTTTCTATGCTATCTCGACTCTTCTGACACACAAAAACTCTACACACATTTCCCAAATCCAAATGCTAAGATTTAAGATCTACAATAGCAGCCAGCAAGATGTCTCAGTGGGTTAAGGTACTTGCCACTAAGCATGACAACCTGGACTGAATGAGGACCCACATGGTGAATGGAGGGAACTAACTTCTGCAAGTCATTCTCAGGCCTCAACATATTCTCAGTGGTATGAGGACACGCATATGCACACACACACACACACAAGCCATCACAACAACAGAAAGATGGCTTGGTGGCTAAGAACACTTGCTGTTCTTGCAAAAGACCTTGGTTCGGTTCCCAGCACCCATATCCAAAGGCTTACAACCACCTGTTCAACTCCTGTTCAAGCCCTGCTTCTGGCCTCTGGCAAAAACTTCACGCACATGGTACACACACACCCATATGTACGTGCATGCACACACATGCACGCACACACACACGCACAAAACACAAATGAATAAGTCCAAAACAAATAAGAAAAATGATTAAAACTTATAATTTAGAATGAGTATTCATTGATGACTGGGTGACAGATGATGACAGATAGATGACAGGGTAATGGGCAGATGCATGGTAGGTAGATGGATAGATAACTCTTAAATATGTATGTAACCCTTGGCCACATATTTACATGAGGTCAGCCTGTGTTACATGCGATCATTTATCAAAAAGGCAAAAAAAATGGTAATACTATAGATACAAAACATATTCTGAATCTGGACATTTCTAAGAATATTTCCACTGATTAGGCTGATTGGGCCACCAGAGTCTATGTGTCCACTCACTGAATCATCTCCTAACTGATGCTCTAGACTTCTTCCCTTGTCCCCTGTGGATTATATCTCACATAGTCGCTGGAGAATGCCTTTTAGCTTTAAAGGGGGTTTTTAAAAGTTACATAAGTTATAGCATGTCATTCCTCCATTTATATGCTTCCAATTACACTCCATTTTCTTTCAGGGTAAAAGTCACAGCTGTTACAATCGCTTGTCTTTACACACTTAACATGGTCTTCTCAGCACCCAAAGTCCATGCATCCACTGTTCCTTCTCACACACTCCGTACCTTCACAGCTCCACTCACCGTGAAATTCCTTATTGAGGGACAACAGCTTCTACCCCAAGGACTCTGTCCTTGCTGGTTCATCTACCTGAAAGCTCTTAGCTCAAATAAAGGGACAACTCAGTTCAATGCACACCTACAGTTGTCCATCTTATTTTCCTCCAAAGCGTTTCGTTATTGACTTAGAACATACTTTATTTTATTATATATCTGTCCCTTCACTAATGTATAAACTCCACAGGGAGGCGACTGTTCCATCTACTTTTATATAACCCACAGTACCTAGTATATACAATGCTCCCAATCAAAACCAATTGCAAGATAGACCAAAAGAATTTTGGAAAGAGTGAATCCTACAAAAAGTGAACAATTTTCTAAAGAAAAATTAAACACACACACACACACACACACACACACACACACACAGAGAGAGAGAGAGAGAGAGAGAGAGAGATCTAAATTATTTTTCAGTTAACTTTCTTCATTATTAAAGAATATAAAGTAGGATTATATTTATTTGCTTTTATACTTTAACAATTCTTAAATTAATAATTGCTAGTATTGAGAGTAATATAGCATTGCTAGTCCTGCTTAAACTGATACAAGTAGCCCGGTTATATTATAAAAAATTATTTTTAAATCATCCTTTTGCTTTGGCTTTGTTCATGGAAAATCTGTTGTAAGGAGGTTGGTGAGGAGTGTTTGGGAGAAGCAGGTTCCAGACATAGTTCCATTGCCTAGTTTGTCATAATCTGAAACATGAAGAGAGAAAAGCCCCCCTCCTGCCTGCCTGCTGTTGGGACAGTCTGTGTCAGTTTGTAGGTGGGGCTTTAGTGTTGCAGAATCTGAAAAACAAACAAACATGGGGCAGACTCCTAACTGATGAAGAGAACATGATGATCTTAAAAAGCTGGGGGCCAGCACTAGCATCTTGGTGTAAAAGGATTCCATCTTACTTTTATACAAAGCTTACTTTACAATACAATTTCTCTGCCCTAAGTATGATTTTTAAAATAAGTGACAACTAAATGAATTGGTTTTCTAAAAATGGAAACAGGGGCTGGAGAGATGATGGATAAAGCACTTGCCATCCAAGTGTGAGGACATGAGTTGGAATCCCCCAGAGTCCACGCAAACCAGTGCGATGTCCTGTGCCCATTGCAATGGAGAGCTAGGAATCCAAGACAGAGCAGCTTTGGAAGCTCGTGAACCAAATAACATGAGCTAATCAAACAACAGACTGCCAACAGAAAGGAGACATTGTCTCAGAGAAAAAGGACCAAAAATATCCAGACGTGCCCTCTGCCTTTGTGCATGTGTTCTACACACACACACACACACACACACACACACGAAAATAAATGTCACTGATATAATGATATTGAGGACAAGTGAAACACTATATAGACTAGCAATATACTTTTCTAGAAAGATTGTGAAGTTACTGGTGATATCAATAAAAGTATCTTCAATTTAGAAATTAAGCTAGAATTCAAGCTGAAAAAGATTAATTATTTTGGGCATTCTGGTCCAAAACAGTACCTGAACACATGGATTTTTTTTTTCTCTTTACCATCTTGAAACACATTAAAAACGAAATGGAGGAGTTTTTAAAAAGAACATAAGCAAGTATAATTCCACAAGAAGAAGAAAGGTTAGGGGCTGTAGAGCTGTGTGATGCTCCAGGAGATGGAGGTGAAGATGCACAAGCAGTCTGTCCAAAGTCCCAGGGTCCATCTGTTTTACAGGTGAGAGTTGACCTCTCAACCCTCAGCACAAACTGCTTCATATTGCCTATCACTATTAGAGAGACCAAAAGCTAGGTCTTGGCAAAAGAGATAACCGAAACAGACAATATTTTATTAGAAATTCCAGAAAAGATTACACTTGCAGGAGAAGCAAGTTCTTGACATTTTCAACTATAATTTCAAAAATGCCCACCAAAAGTAGAATGATGAACCACACAACTTCTCTTTAAAAATGCAAGAAAACAGAGAGCAAGGCACATAGAAGATCATCAAAAAGCTAAACACCCATGGAACAGGTGCAGAAAACCTAAAAAATCAGGAAAGCAGGAAAGGGAAGGGAAAGGGAGGGGAGGGGAGGGGAGGGGAGGAGAGGATATGATTTGCCTACCTTTCAGAACCAAAACAAGAAATGTGTCTTCATACAGTAAAACTACTGTCCTGATGAGAATCAAAACCCAGACAACTGTGGTCTTACTTCTGAACCAAAGATAAGATGAATCCAAAGACCTCTAAAGAGAAAGACTTTATAGAAGTATAAGCACCAGGCAATTATCAGCAACTCTTAAGATAGAATTAGGAAAACCCTTTCAATTGGTTAAAAAATATTAAATGTTACATAAAATCCAGACTATCCAGAAAGAGTAAAATCCATAGGAGATACATGGATGTATACATGACAGACAGATAAATATTTGTACACCTAGATATACATATAGATATATAGATATGTACATGATAAAGATAGTTTAGTAGATAGATATTTACATATATACATAGATGATTGTAATACATATGTAGATGATAGATTGATGCATTCATAGATGCATATACACATGCATGTATAAATAATGGATATATACATACATAGATACACACAAGCACACATGGAGAAAACATAGATAATAGAGATGGAGAGAAAATAGGTAGAGGTCAGAGTAGAGGTTCAGGGAGTAAATATGCTTTCCAGCAAGCATGAAGATTGAATTTGATCCCCAAACCCACATGGGAAAAGGAGAGAACTGCCTTTTGCAAGTTGTATTCTGACCACTACATATGTGATGTGCTGCACACTCACACACATTCACACACAATACAGTAAATACACTTGGTCTTAGCTAAAAGGAAGCAAAGTAATTCAATGAAAACAGAAGATATATGAGATAGATAGATAGATAGATAGATAGATAGATAGATAGATAGATAGATAGATAGATAGATAGATAGATGAGAGAGAGAGACAGAGAGAGACAGAGAGACAGAGACAGATGATGGATGGATGGATGGATGGATGGATGGATGGATGGATGGATGGATGGATGGACTGACGGATGGATGGCACATGCTGTGAAAAACAACAAGCCTAAAATTTGTGGACAGGATCAGCAGACTGAGAAACAAGGCAGGAGTTGAAACTCCTGCAAGTTTGAGGTTGCTCTCCGAGCCTTTCCGATGGCTCTATAAAGGCCATCCAGGTAGTTGAGTGTAATCTCCCTTTCTTAGTAAAGCTTCAAGTCAAGCCAATCACAAATGTAGAGGACGCCTCCCGCTTTGAAGGCAACCTCCACGTTGGATCTTATGCTATATTAAAGCCTCAACAAGTTGTCAAGTCCAACTAGCTACCAGAGTTACACTAGCCTTTCTCTTCCATTGAATTTTGTGTTGTTGTTCCTGTTTTTAAGATAAACCCAGGACAGGGGCTGAAGAGATGGCTCAGGGGTTCAGAGTACTTGCTGTTCTTCTGGGGTGTCAGGAGAACACAGCCAAAGAATGGAGTCCTATGAGGAGAATTCCGAGTACTTGTAAGAAAACTTCAAGGAAACAAGACAAGAGTCTTGTGACCTCAGTTTCTTCAAAATCACCAAATTGTTCTTGGAAGATGTTTTTGTGCCCTTCCCAGGTATAGCAGATAGGAGTGTGTTTACTTCAGAATGGTGATTACAACTAGCCCTTGTTATCTGGTTACATGCCTCCATGGAAAAACAAGGTTTTTTCCATATGCATCTTGTCCTTGTGACTGAACACTTTCTTCATGTGACTACACTTAACCCTCTGATTATAAATTGCTTGATGCTCTGAATAAAGCTGGCCATTGCGTGAGTCTGCCTCGTTTATCAGCTCCATTCTCCCAGATCCTACAGCCTTAAAATCAGTAAACACAGACGACCTAGGTTTGGTTCCTAACAGTCACACAGTAACTCACAACCATCTGTAACTCCTGTTCCAGGGGATCCTATGCTCCCCACTTAACCACTGAGGGCACCATGCATACATATGACAGACAGACAGACAAAAAAATGCATAAAATACAATAAAAGTATAAACAAATAAAAAATCAAATAAACACAGGACAAGCTTCACCCTGTCAGTGTCTGGAGGATCCCACTCTCCCACTTCTTTGTCATTGTTTCTCTTTTCCTTTCTCTTCTCCTTCCCACGGGAATCCTAGTAGATGTGAGGTAGAATCTCATCCCACATCTTGGTCGAATTCCACTAATTACTAAATAATATTGAACACCCTTTCATGTACTTCTTGGAAACCAGAATGTGCTCTTTGAGTAAATGTCTATTCAGAGCTATTCTTTGTATTTATCTATCTTTAAGTCGAATGTTTTATTGTTAATTTTTGTATATCCATAACAGCAAGCCTTTACTAGAGAGATGATTTAAGAAATACCTCATTCCACAGGTTGCTTTTCATTCTCTTGGCAGCATGCTTTGAGGAGTTAACCTTTTTCATTTTGATGAAATCCAATTTACTTTTCTTTGGTTCCTTGGATTTTCAGCACTATGTCTAGGAAACAGATGGTGTCAGGGTTTAGCCCTGTGCTTTCTCATGAGAATTATATAGTTTTTAACTTTTCTTTGGGCCATTAGTATATTTTGAGTTAAATTTTATGCATGAGGTAAATTAAGAGCTCAAGTTCATATTCTTACAAGCAAGAGACTACTACAAAAATCCTACAACTTATCAAAACAGAGAAGAGCTGCAGAGCCCAGTTCCGTGGTTACATCTACAAAACACTCCCACCTAAGGCTCAGGAAATACTACAGAAGAGGGGGCAATTGTAAGAGTCGGAAGATCAGGGAGTTTGTCGTGAGATAGTGTCTCCTAGTAATGTCAGAAACTCCACCTTTATAGTCTGGTCGACATGACTCTCTAAACATGAGCTGAACACAGATGGCAACAACAATAGAAACTGACAAAGTGGATGGGGGAGCTCATGAACTCTTAACTCCACACAAAGAACCACAGACAATTAAGGAACTCAGAGTAGGAGAAATAGTCTTTCGCAGGGAGGAGCACGACCATCCAAGACCAAATGATCATCCCTGAAAACACACATACAAGTAACATTATGAAGACTGAGCACATTATATTTAGGAATATATGTATATTACGTGTGTGTGTGTGTGTGTGTGTGTGTGTGTGTGTGTGTGTGTGTGTATGTAACAATAATTTAAAAAAAAAGAAAGAGAAGGAGAGAGAGAGGAAGGAAGGAAGGAAGGAAGGAAGGAAGGAAGGAAGGAAGGAAGGAAGGAAGGAAGGAAGGAAGGAAGGAAGGAAGGAAGGAAGGAAGGGGCCAGGAAATTGGAAGTGAGCAAAGAGAGGGGTGTGAGAGGGCTCAGCAGGAGGAAAGGGAAAGGGAAATGATGTAATTATAATCTCGTAAATAAAAGAAAAAAGTTAGGAAAAAAAAGGGTATTGTACTTTTTGGACCCTACTGGAAATGGGTTGTTTTCATCACCTTCTTTTTGGATTGCTCTTTGGCAATGGATTTTGGTAATGGATAGAAATATAACCAAACTTTGTAGGTTGATCTTATCTCCTACAATTTCTCTGAATTCACTTTTTTGGTTTAATGACTTGAGGAATATTTTAGGATTCCCTGTATATAATATCAAGCCATGTGTGAACACAGATGTTTAGTTCTTCCTTTGTCTTCTGTGTGACTTTATTTCATCTTCTTGCTTGTTTTCTCTGGCTAAAACACCAGTGCAGATTTGAATGGAAGTACCAGAGGCAGCCTTTAAACATTGAACATGATGTGGAGATACATGCCTTTTATCATGTTAGGAAGTTCTAAGGGATATTTTTTTTCCAAGCTAGACAGCTACACTCAGCCAAGCTCTCAATCAGAAGTGGGAACAGAGTAAAAGATGTTTCAAACTTGTAAAGTCTCAGAACCTTTCATACCAAATGTCTTTTCAGGGGCAGTTGCTTGAAAGGGAACTAAAGCAAAACAAAGGGTAACAGTAATCAAAGGAAAAAAATGAAGGTTCCAAGAAGCAACAGATCCATCCAGTCCAGGACTACAGAAAACAGAGTCCAAGAATGATAGTGCATCTCAAAAACAATCCTCTAAATTATAATACCGGCCAGACAAAAGGATCCAGAAGAGATCTGGGGCAAAGGTTGGGAGAGTCATAGGCGTGAAATTATTACTCTGCAGACGAAAATCAAGTAGGAAGCTGAGAACCTTAGGAAATAATAAAAACAGATTCTATGTAGTAAAAAGGAGAAAGAAGGAGCTATATAAATATAGTGAGGAAGGCACCATATACTATTTGAGCTTGTCATTATGACATTAAACTATGGAATGATTTGAAGGCTGTCATAAGAAGGACACCTTCATCAGTTCGTAACACTAGAAATGCTCCTTGGAATAGCCACTGGGCAGCCCCTAGGTAACCAGAATTTGTACCTTAATGCTAAAGCCACTTGTTGGCCTGTAATGCTCACAAACCTACAATGAGAGATTTAATGTTAGCTGGGGAGCACAATGAACATGGAGTCCATCTGATGAGAAGACAAAACCCACACTGTAGACTGTTGTTTGGACAGGTGTTTGTTTTCTCTTGTTATCCATGTTATGTGTTTCATGGGAATAGAGTCCAACAAGGCCTTCCAGATGTGTGTGGAAAGTGACAGGTTTTCAGGGGAATGAGAAGACTAGCCTCATGATGTCCTAAAAAGGACAATGAAGGGAATTTTGCAGATATGTTGCTTTGAAAACAAGTGTGTTTTTTCTTTCACCTCCCAGAGAAGAATAAAGGGCTGCTGCTAAGAATACTTGAGGTGGATGAGAAGAAAAGTCCCAGAGATTTTGCCAGATTTCTCTGAAAATCCTGTCACTATTTAACTAGTTTCTAACTTTTGCCTGAAATCTGAGAATGAAATATTGCATCTAATTCATTTTAGGCATAAATTTGAATCCATGAATAAAGTTTTTCATTTTTATAGACGCCACACCCTTTCCCGTCCTCCAGTTCTTTTCAATTTTGTTCTATAAGACAATCGTGCCATTATGCTCTGTGGACATCATTCCATGCATTCTTGGCCTCAGCTTCTGGTCCTTTTAGTATCTTTAACTCCTATTAATATGAAGAGGCATGACATCAGTATCAAAAGGTCATGGGACTTGGCACCCGACCCAAGATATGCTCATAATGGATTATTTTCTGTACACGTAATATATACAGATTCAAAGCTTGCTCAGAATATAAATAGTTCTTGAACATATTCTGTCCTTTTTGAAAAGCAACGCTGTATTTATATGCATAAACCTCATGATTTCTCCTAGCCATTTTGGACATATGATATGTGACTTCACCAGAAAAGCAAAGTGGAAACTTTAAGCAATGATCCAATGAATGAATTGGATGGAGACAGTGAGTCTGGACCACATAAGTGGTAAGACGTTTCTCAGAAACCCTTCCTGAAACTGGAAGTATCAACACAGATACCTCAACCTTTCTGTTGTTTGTGCATGCGCTACAAATTTCTTGGGATGAGACTATTAAATGGCAATATTTACCTGTTTTTATAGAAAAAAATAAATAGCTCCTGCCTAAACAAATGCTAAAACCTCTGAGGTAGATACAGTTGAGATTCAATTTTTTTTCAGTGTAGCAAATGGTGTAGCATACACTTTGGCTGAATTCTGAAGGATGAGTATTCTCCAAATATCATTTGATGTAACATTTTAGGAGTGAAGGAGCAAGAGGAAAGATTCATCCTCCTAGATATTTCAGTGACTCATCCTACAGAGTCCTCTACAAGTTTGTGCATGTTATAAAGAACTCTTGGGGTCAGCGTGCAAATTATTAAAAAGGTATGAATCAGCACCTTGAATCAAAAGTCAATGTATGTCTCTTAAGCCATGCAGTACATATAGACTCCCCTTCCCACTCTTCTGACACCTTAGGATGACCACACAGAAAGCAAAGGGAAGAGTTTTATCTTGTAGTCTCCACAGCCTGGCAGTTCTGACCTAGGCACAGGAAGCTCACTGAAGGTGTCACTAGAGCAGGCTTATTAATTTCTGAGCCTGAGCTAGCAGGTACTTCTCCCAGGCTTTCTTTCCTGTTTGCTGGAGCTGTATAGATTCTATGAATATTGAGTTGATATCAACTATAGAAGATAAAATTAAATGCACTTAGAATTAGCTATAAGACATGGCTAAGAAGTTATTAGGCTAAATAAAGACCTGTGGACTATTTTCAGTGTTGTTTAGCCAAATAATATAATTGAGGAATTTCTGCAAGATATCTGTATTTCTTGGGGACTTCGTTCTTCCTCTGTGTGTGGAAGCATCTTCATGGTCCATTCTCAGTATTACATTTCTTAAAGTTAACCCTGTCATCCCTTAATCAATGAATATGTTATATCTTTTACTTTCATTCTGTGATACTCAATGACGGCTGTACTCACCTTCCAAATTCTCTACCTTGAAGATCTCAACTCTAAAATTCTCCCATTAACTAGGAAGTTTTCCATTTGTCATCCATCCATCCATCCATCCATCCATCCACCCATCCTACCATTCAACCTCATGTTTATTTGCCTATGAATACACCTCAGATATCCAATACACATTTTTAGCTTTTCAGTTTCATTCTATCTGATCTACCTTGAGAGTCTCTTTAAAGATGCCACGTCAAGATGAGTTCCCCTTTTTCCTCCTTACAAAAACAAAATGTGTCCATCAACTCATGACTCCCTTTAAGTTCAGACCTCCCTTACTGTGGCTATATATAAAATAGTTGACCATTTGAACAACGTGTTCATCTAAAATCCTTTAGATATTTGCTGTTTCTGGCAGCCAGTGGCTGCTCTTGGGCAGCTGTGTTCTGTTTTTGCTCTTTCCTTCTTCCAGCTTCCTTCCAGTCTTTAAAGTGAGCCATGGAACCTGTTCATGGATGCAGTTCTTAATTTATGCCAAGCTCTCTTGTTATGCCATTCTTACCAAGGGGATATTTGAGCTGTTCCTGGCATTCTTCATTTTCCTTAACTCCCAGTATGTCTTGACTATGAAATGTTCCCATAGACTCATTACTGGGGAGGCTTGGTTGTCATCTGTGGAGCTTTGAGGAACCAATTAGATTAACAAGACCCTGTGTTCACTGGTGAATTAGTTATTTGTGGATTCAAAATAAATGGAACTGTGTTGGAGGAAGTTGTTCCCTGGGTTTGGGGGCATGTTTTTTGAAGGATAGCTCACACTGGCCCTTTCCCATCTTTTTTTCTCTCCTCTTCCTCCTTCTCCTCCTCCTCCTCC
>NC_034592.1:47421214-47445237 GCF_900095145.1 Mus pahari | reverse complement strand
TTCTTCTTCTTCTTCTTCTTCTTCTCCTCCTCCTCCTCCTCCTCCTCCTCCTCTTCCTCCTCCTCCTTTTCATTCTTCTTCTTCTCCTTCTTTTCTTCTCTCCCTCCCCTTCCTGGTTACTGTGTGGTATATACCTATGTGGCCCTACTACTGTGGGGCCACTTCTACTCTCCTACTTCCTGCCACATGGTGACCATCTTAAGGGGTCCCAGCCCTTCTAGACTGAAGCCTCTGAACCTGAGCGAGTAAGCCCCTCCTCACCTCAGTTGTTCATCCATCACAGAATACATGAGGTATTTTGCCTCAGTGATGTGAAATCTAACACTGCCCTCAACTTTGCTCTTTATTTTCCTTTTTCTGAGAAAAGCCGTTAGCATCACACCTCACTAAAACAGTAAGCATCGCCTGAGCTGACACATCTGGCAAGATTCCTGTGGTCTTTGCTCTTGTTATATTTTATTTGTTGCAAATCAGACGGGCTTTTTCCTCCCTAGCTCATGTCTTATTACTTCCCTGGGGGGCCTTGTCTTGCTCTCTTCTCTGCTCTGCTCTGCTGTGGAGAAGGCCAATAACTTGCCCATAATCACCTAGCTTGTAAGGGACAGAGCTGGCCTTCAAACCCAAGCAGCCCTGTGAACACTGCATGTATATCCACTGTGCACCTTGCCTCACCTTTGGTTTCTGCCCTCTCTCCTTCCATCATCTCGCAGTTTCCTGGAAGGATGTTCTGTCCTTGATTGTATGGTTCACATTTTAATCCTGCTCAGTTCTTGTCGCCAGTCTATCATCCGTAATGATTTCCTCCAAGGTGCATACTTCCAAATGCTTTCTCTCACGTACATCATCCTAGACCATTCTAGGGGAATTTGAGTTTATTGGTAGGACAGAAATATGAGAAGATAACTTACATTTACTGTGCAATTATTAGCTTTCAGAACCTTCACATCTGACACAATCTAATTTCCTTCTTACAGCTCTGTGAAATAAGTGATTTTTCTTTTCCACAGCTAAGATAAAATATCTGCAAAACAAATGTGCTAAAGGATTCACTGAAAGAAGAATTTATCTTAACCTAAAGAGACTTATTATCAACCACCAACAAAAGACAACCCCCCAAATTCTAAATAAGCCAAAGCATTGAGCAAATGCTTTACCAATGAGTGGCAAATAAATCATAAAAAAAATTAGCAGCATTGATTATTAGAAAACCAGTGTCCCCCTACTCCAACACACTTGAATGTCCCAAGCCAAGAATGCTAACAATGTTAAGTGATGCACTTGTGAATGTAGCCTTGTTTGACCCGTTAATGTGAGCACTTCCCCGTTTCTCTTCAGGAGTGGAAATAGCCTGATATACGGGTTATTTTCCGGTCTCCACTCCAGACCCTCTACACTCCTCTCCTTTGTATTGTCTCAGTGAGCATCTTTTTCTCTAGCATCTGTTCTAATATGACCCTCTAAGCCATGGCAAGAGAATGATACTAGAGATTTATCACCCTGGCTCTCTTTATGCCAGTCTACAAATTAATTGAATTTTGTCCAGAAGTCACACTGATGTGAGGCCTTTCTGTCCTGGTCCTACACTGCAATGATTGGCATGATGTTCCCCCTTCTTTTCCCTCTGCAGGCCTAGGTGCTGTAAAGATAACCCCCATAATGTTTCATTATCACTTTCTTGTTTCCCTAGACATGCTTTAGGGTTTCAAATGGTGACCCCAAAATGATATATCCATATCCTCACCCCAGAACCTGTGAGAGTCACCTAATTGGAGGGAAAGAAATCTTTGCAGGTGTGGTTAAATAAAGGACCTGGAAATGAAGAGATAGTTCTTGGCTGTCTGGGTGGACCTCAAAGCCAATGACAAGTGTTCCTATAAGAAAAAAGGTCAAAGGAGATTTGATGTGATGGAAGAGTGGATGTGGGTGGGGCAGAAGGCAATGTGACATAAGACTGCAACGATGTAGTCATGAATCAAGGACATTCAGGATGCCAACAGCCACTAACGGTGAGAAGAGACCAGGAAAGGTTTTGCCCTTGAACCTCCAGAGCTGGTGTTATCCAGTGAAGTTTTCAGTCCTATCTCTGGCCTCGGCAAACACAGGGTACAGTTCTCTTGTTGCAATGTATTTGCTCCAGCAGCCTTGAGAAACATATACACCCGCCCACACCTTTTCAAATACATAGACCTTCTTAAAATTTGCAAATTGCACAGTCTGTGGGCTCCACTGTTCTGACAAGATCAGCTTGATGTGTCTGGCAATGAGTGAGTGTCTCATCAGTACAATTCTAAACTCTAAAGGTGTCCTAGTAACACAAATGCAAAGTTGGTGTTTATAATGTTCATTCTTATTAAGCAGCCTTTAACTTTATATACGTTAATAACTTTCTTCTCAGCATGTATTAGGTCTAAATGAATAAAATAAGCTGCAATTGAATCATGGGGAAACATGGGGATAGCACCATAGTAAAGAATTACCATTTTGAAAATGTTCTGTGGAAGTTACGGCACAGTGGGAGTTGATATTTTAGAATAAAACCATCAGTTTCATGAATAATAATTTTTATCACTAATTTCCACAACAATGGTTCTCATAAAGAATACAATCACTAGGTGGCCCTTCTAAAACAATCACCACTAGCGAGGTCCTAACAAGACAGTGGCAGGAATCTTGCTTATCTTCAGAAAGAGCCAAGACACAGCTCAGAAAAGAACAGAGAATGACAGCCAATCATGGGAGCTTGGGGTGACCAGAAGCCTTTAGTGGGCAGCATTGGAGGAGAGCCAGGTTAGTGGTCATGACAGTGTGTACTCTGTTTCTAAACAAGAGCCTCTGAGTTCATAGCAGTAAGTACTAATAAAAGAATGCTGGCGGGGGGACTTTCAGAAGAGTGCCTGGGACACAGGCCAGATCGGGAGGGTCTGCTGACTACTGATAAGGGTCTACAGTGACGGGTCAACTTCCTAATACACAAACACCACCTTTTTTTCAGGGCAGTAGTTTTGGTGCTGGCTCTGCAGTTTATCTCCTGGGAGCTTTTAAACATTGCCAGCACAGGAAGGGCCATCCCAGACCCCACAAATCAGGGCTTTTAAAGGAATGGAGTCCAGGCAATGCCAGTGTTAAAATTCCTAGGTTTTTCTAATGCATGTCCACACTTGAGAGTCACTGTGGAGGGTCCACTAACTACAGCCCCGGCACAAATCCAACCCTTGCACCATTTTCACAAAAGGGTCTTCCAGAAAGACGGCCGCAGCCATTTTCCAGGCAGGATGCTGTCAATGGCTGTGTTCATGTCAGTCGTAGGGATGAGTGTAGATGTGCTAGAGATTGTGTGACCCACAAAGATGAAAAGAAATGTCTGGACCTTCCTGGGATTAGTTCCAGTAAGACTTGCTTTTCCTTAGCCTCACTGCTGTCAACATTTTTTTATGGAATACTTCTTTATAGTTGGAAGCTGTCTGGTTTGTTTTAAGATACTCAGTTGTATACTTGACCTTTGTACTATTTTCCAGTAGCACCCCCTTGCTCCCAGCTTTGATAATGAAAATGCCAAATATCCCATGGTGTACAGCTTACACCAATAGAGAAACGCACTGGAAAATACTGAACTCATGGATTAGTTGTTCTTTGTGTTCTTTTGTTCTTCATGGTAGATAGTTCTAGAAAGTCACTGCACACAGATTAGTGAGAACTGAGCCCTGGCTCCTAAGGCGTTAATGCATCCCTCAGCCTCAGCCTTCCCCTAATAAATTAATTCACATTCTTGTTTTCGGTATTATTTAAAGACACTATATTTAACATGTTATTTCTTTGAAAATAATTAGATACAGCATTTCTTCATAATAATAGACTAGTCGAGAGGAGATTAACATTTTCCTGACCCAGCCAAATGTGACTGTAAATTTCTTTGGTTGTTAGCTCCACAACTTACTGTCCCTTGAATAAACAAGTTCTGTCACTTTATCCAACTTCATCACTCACTAGAGCCACTTGAGTCGCTCTTACCATGGTCTCTTGGGAAGAGTGGAGAATTTCTTCTTTACTTTTCCAAAAATGTAATAGTATTGATCCATTAGCACTACACTCAGCACTGACCCTGTACATGCATGCTTAGATAAAGCTTGTAGCATGTGGATTTTCCGCATACCATACAACACAGTTTTCTTTTCTTTCTTTCTTTCTTTTTTTTTGCATCTTTTTGAAGAATTATTTTATTAGATATTTTCTTCATTTACATTTCAAATGCTATCCCGAAAATGTCCCCTATACCCTTCCACCGCCCTGCTCCCCTACCAATCCACTCCCACTTCTTGGCCCTGGAGTTCCCCTGTATGGGGCATATAAAGTTTGCAAGAGCAAGGGGCATCTCTTCCCAATGATGGCTATGCCATCTTCTGCTATATATGCAGCTAGAGACACGAGCTCTGGGGGTACCAATTAGTTCATTAGTCCACCTATAGGGTTGCAGACCCCTTCAACTTCTTGAGTAATTTCTCTAGCTCCTCCATTGGGGGCCTTGTGTTCTATCCTATAGATTACTGTGATTATCCACTTCTGTATTTGCCAGACACTGGCATAGCCTCACAAGAGACAGCTATATCAGGGTCCTTTCAGCAAAATTTTGCTGGCATATGCAATAGTTGCATTTCTTTCTTTCTTTCTTTCTTTCTTTCTTTCTTTCTTTCTTTCTTTCTTTCTTTCTTTCTTTCTTTCTTTGTTGTTGTTGTTCTTTTTGGTTTTTTGAGACAGGGTTTCTCTGTGTAGCCCTGCCTGTCTTGGAACTCACTCTGTAGATCAGGCTGGCCTTGAACTCAGAAATCCACCTGCTTCTGCCTCCCGAGTGCTGGGATTAAAGGTGTGCACCACCAAAGCCCAACTGCAACACAGTTTTCTTGCTGCTAGGCCCTCAAAATAGCATTTTAGCAATACACTTGGGGTCATTTTGAATGGCAATGTTGCCAATTAAAAGAACAAACATGAAAAACAAAGGAAAATGTAAGAAAGATTTTAAAAGGCAATAAATGGGCTGCAAAAAAAGCAGCATGTGCAGTATGAAGTGAGATGGCAGACCCTCCTTTGTTTGACTGAAAGCATTAGTGACAGTGACTGAAGCTCTTCAGTGCTCTTCAGGAGTTTGCAAATGATGCAAAAGTATCATAAGTGTTGATTTTGTACCTACAGAGAAACTTTGAGTATATCAAATAATAGTGAAGATGTGAGAAGTTAATAGTAAACTATCAGCTTTTACTTGCCAAGTTCTTAGACACAGGGTATTCAGTAAATGGTTATATAACAAATTAATAAGTAGTCAAAACAAGTGTTCAAATCTGCTAAGGTCCTTTAAAATGAACAATTCCTAGATGTGACATGAAGAATACAAAGACCTTTTCAGAGTCCTACTGATTTTTCTTTTTCAAAAAGAGGTCTTATTTATTTTATGGGTATGTTTGCCTGCACATATGCATGTGCCTGGCTCCCTCAAGCTCAGAAAAGGGAATCAGATTCCCGCAGAATTTGAGTAACAGATAGTCATGAACCAATTTGTGGGCAATGGGAACTGAACCTGGGTCTTCTGAAAGAGCAAAATACTCATAACCACTAAGTCATCTCTCTAACTCAGGTCCTAGGGACTATTTTTGACTGCTTCATGCTATTCAAAGAAGTCTTCAACTTAGCAACTTGTTAACAAGTGTCAGGACACAGAGGAAACTCTACATGTAAGTAGAGAAAGTGACAAGTTGGGCAATAGACAAGTTGGCTTTTGCTCAAGAAAGTTTACAACAGTAGTTCTAGACTTTTCTAATGCTATGACACTTTATGTTCCTCATGCTGTGGTGACCCCAACCCTAAAACTATTTTTATTGCTACTTCATAACTGTAATTTTGCTACTGTTATGAAAAGTAGTGGAAATATCTGTGTTTTCTGATAGTCTTAGGTGACTGCCACAAAGGGGTTATGACCTACCTGTGAGATCCTCTGGCTTAGAAGATGGAAAGATATTAACCCAACCTGCCTTTTTACAGGTCTGATCAGACCAATCTAGCTCTTCCTTCCTCAAGAAGAATAAGAATGGCTTCTGAGACCCTTCATGATGGGTAACTGAACCTGACATTACAAAACAGTGGGAATTTAGATCAACAAAGGGAAAATTCCTCTTGTCTACATGTCACCCAAGACTTTTGGAACTATCTGGAATATAGATATTAAACATGAAGGTTTCTCATTCTCTTGACAACTATTTTCAAGCACTTCAGTTTTCCAAGATGGTGGTGGTAGCCATGGCATTGAGATCTAGCCTCTTAAGATTAGTTACCATAACTAATATAGAGCGTCTTATTACTCTTCTAAGTGATTTTTTTTTAGTTACCAATTAATTTAACAACATATGTATAGCAATACTTATTGTGCTTATCTTGTAGTGAGGAAACTGAGGCATAAAAATGGTTAAGTAGCTTTACCCTGTGACCACCCAGCAATTCAGAGCAGATGGTAAGGATGCTATCAGCACAACTGTGGTAATCATGTTATAAAGAAGACAGATCAAGGGTCACATAGCACACATACACATGCACGCCACTGTCATTTTACTGTTACATCTCAATCAAGTCAGAAAAATTAACTAGATAAGTCAGAAAATTTAACTAGATAAGAACAGAACCAGAGAAAGTCCAACTCCACTCCCGGATTCACCAAGAGCAGGTGTACACACAATGTTAAGAGACTGTGCTATAATGTCATATGATCAGCAAGTTCATCTTTTGTTACATCTCCTGAGTCTGCAGACCTATTAAACACTTAGCAGTATTTGTAGATCATCTGGCTCCTCAACACTCATAAAATACAAGATTGCACTGCCTTTGGGGAGTTTGTAGATATTTTACCAGAGTCTACTGAGAAAGACTTATTATTTTCTGTTTTGTCTTTTTATTTTTTTTACACTATCTAACTCAGACCCTTACCCTCTCTTGCTCTGTCTCACTAATGTTACTTCTCAAAATTTGTTAGAACTTGCAACCTAAGGTCTGACTCTGTTATAAGGGTCTCTCCTAAGACTACATCAAGATAAGCTCAAGTGATGATAACTAACTGTTTTCTTAAGAAAAGAAAATATCATTGTGGAAAGCTCAGAAGGATCTGTGGCATGAGCATAGAAACCAAGTGTTTCAACCAAGACAGACTTTATTACATAGAAACAGATGATTTAAGAGCAGGGATAGCTTCCTACTGCAGCTGCCAGAAGAGCCCAGAAAACAGATTCTATTTTGCTCCCAACAAAATTAATCATGTGCAGAATGGTTCGATCTGATCGACGTTTCTTATCTAGTACCTGTGGCTGCATATCTGTTTCAGTACAAAACCAAACAGACGGGAAGGCAGAAATCAAGAGAATGTCTACATTTTTGTTCATAGTCTTTCAGACAGAAATTGGAGGAGAAAAAGGAAAGAGGAGGCAAGGCCTATCAGAAGGTTGATGCTAGAGGAAAATAGTCTCTTTTGTAGGATGATTTATTAAGTGAACTAGTCTAAGGGAAAGCAATTAATGCAAGATGCTCTGAGGAGGCGTGTCTGGTAAGAAAGAGTCTCACAGAGAAGCATTTGAAATTTTCCCTGGCATCATGGAGAACACGGTCGGATGACAGTGAGGGACATTCGTCAGGTTTGAATTAAATCGTTACTTCTGTCCTTGTCTAATCTTCATCCTTTTAAACATCCTCTAATCATTTTCAGCTTTCTGATTATCTATCTATCTATCTATCTATCTATCTATCTATCTATCTATCTATCTATCTATCTATCTATCATCTGTCTATTATCTATTTATCTGTCAGCTATCTATCTATCTACCTACGTACCTACTTACCTACCTACTTATCTATCATCTATTTATGTATCTAGGATCCACAAACGTGTGTGTGTGTGTGTGTGTGTGTGTGTGTGTGAGTGTGTGTGTGTGTGTGTGTGTGAGTGTGTGCATGTAGAGACCATCAGACAACCTTAGCTGTCCTCCCCAATGTCAGGATTACAACCATCATTCACTACAACTGGCTTAAAGATGAACAAACAACAGCAAAACAAAACAAGTGTCCTGGGGATCAAACTCTGATTCTCATGCTTCCAGGGCAAGCACTTCATTGACTGAGCTCTCTCCAGCCCAATTTTCTTATATTTAAAAGGAACTAAAATAAAAGACAACGATAGGCAACTAGTAGAAAATTAGCAGAATGATAGGCAACGATTTGTTTTCTCTCCAAAGCCATCTGACCTCGTTAGACAATAAAACTTAACTCTGTGTGTGGAAGGAGTAAGGGGTCATCACGACTGTGTACCTTAGATACAATCTAATCCAACACAAGCAAGAAGGGCATCATTTAGATGAGTAAATGCATATCATTATCTTTTCTCTTGTACATAACCATTTCTTTCTAGTTAAATGTCTACAGACACATAACATCTGTATTTACATTTTAAATGTTTAATGTTTTTCATAGAAATTATGGTAGTGTGTGCTATAATGTTATGACATGACATTATGCTAGGATATTCAATACCATAGAAAATAAGAGTTACATTTTTTTCTTTAATCTCTACTTATTATTTTGTTAAGTTTACATTCATAAAAGGTGAGTGCAGGATTAGATACAAAGTTTTAAGAGGTGTGCAGAGGTTCTCCATTCATAGTGTCAAAATTAAATTGGATGTGTGGCTAGTTTCTGAAATGGGGTTACTGAACAAATGAGGGACACTCCCAGGCTCTGCATCTTGTTAAAAATAGAGTCTCATCTGTCTGCCTAGCTTGGGTGTGGCCTCAACTAGAGGGAGCAGGATGGACTAGAATAGATGACTGCATAGTATCCTGACTTCTGAGAACACCATGATTCTAGCAGCATTTGGACCGACACATGCCAGTGGATGGGAGAAAGCCCCTTTAGAAATTTCCCTGAGCTACTAGAATCTATAAAGTAACACATTCTTCAAGCCTGTGGGTTTCTGAAACCGAACAAAGCCTAGAACAGATGGCTAGCATTGTTTGACACAGTCACTGTAGTGGCCATGATTTTGCTACCAAGGACTTCAGATCTTCATATACACATGAGAGTAACTCTTAATTTTAAGAAAGTGAATCTTCTAGTGGGAGTGTTGCTTTTTAAGGGAATTCTCTTATTTTGAAAAATCATTTCCCTTTTCCTTTTCTTTCTTTCTTTGACTATATGCTAATTTTCAAAAAATAGGGTACTTTTTTTTTTTTTGCTATTTGAACCTCATTGATGCATTTAAGAATTTTTTTAATGATTGTACATTTAGCAAGCATATCTATTGTATTGTTACTAAAACTATAACTGTAAAACTCTACCATGTCGGAAAAGCAAATTTAAAAGAAGAGATGGGCTGGGACCATGTCTTAGGTCTTAGTAGTAGTGTTTACATCTGACTTTGATCCCAGTACTACAAAAAAGAAGGAAAGAAAGATGGGGAAAAGAATATTACATGAGAATGATGAACCCGAACCCCTGAAACTATATATTTTTCATTACAATCATACAAATCTATAATTAACTATATGTGAATTGAAACCAGGAGAAGCTTTGTAAAGATAAAGGTGGCTAAAATTCCAGTGTTGCAGAAAGTTTGTACTAAATTCCAAAGTAATTGTAAACTTAAACCAAATAGTAGTCTATTCCTCTGGCTCTTCGAATACAGTGAAATAAGGCACAATGTACTGAGGATGAATTCAATTCAAGTCCTGATTCCGCTACCCCAAATCCTTGGCAAGATGTAATCTTACACAGATTTGTCTTGTCATCTGCAAATGCAAACCTAGTAACCTAGGAAGCGGGGAGATTGTGGGGATTAAGGGAGATACTGTTTTGTAAGTGGCTGACATTGTGTGAGATACACCAAGTGTAAGACATGGAGTCATACGAGACGGACTAGGAACTTAATGGGCATACTTTGCCATTCTCTGCCAGCATCAATTACTCAGGGTCTTAGAAGGCACCAAATAAGCCAGATACACAGAAATATATAGCCAATCTAGTCTTCCTGCACAGCACAAAAAGGTGCTGGCTCTTACCTCTGAGAACAGAAAAGACCAGCCTTTGGAAGAGTGGAAGCACCCTAATCACTCCACAGCTCACACTCCATAGCCTCCTAATCACATTACCCCACTATTGAAGTTCCTTCCTTCTAAGCATCAGGATGCAGGGACAGTTCTTCTGAACACTAGACTTTCCCCCTCCCCCTTAGGCCAGGCATCCGCTGTGTATAGAAAGCTCCATCACAACCATCTTGGCAGTCCAGGATTACTTGCATTTCATTATCGTTGCTGTGTTCGATCGCAGCATATACCAAGTACAGAAAGTCCTGACAAGGATCAAATGGTTTACAATCACTGCATGTTGTGTCATGCATACAGGAAATGGAAACAACTGAGGTTCCTATGAGATGGAATTCAGCCCTCTAGACAGATTTACAGTCTTGCTTATGCTCCAATATCCATTAGAGGGAGAGGGCCACAGACATGGAAAGGTTCATGCAATCCTACGGACATAATTTGATGGAGAATAATATCCCCTGAGGTGCAGGTGAACAGCTTAGTATCGTTCTAATGGAAAGCCACCACACTGGGGTGAATTTTAGGTTCCCACTGTTGTTCAGTATCTCCGTTCAGTGTTGAAATGAAATTGGGAAGTTCTCAATTCTGGGAAGATAGAAAATATGACATGATTGTTTATGCTTATTACACAGAGGGGAAATTTAAAGCATTATTAGGGACATGTGTGAAACAAAGCATTTTAATAGAAAAAATGAGAAGGCAACCTTAATGTATGTTCAGAAATTAAAATCGTCCCTACAGACACAATAAGAGGAATGATAAGACAGATATGAAAACAAACAAATGGGCCTGAGAACACTGTGAAACAAGTCAAAGATACTGATACCGATATATCGATAGGGATTTTCCTTACTCCCTTTTACACAGCAGTACAACACTGCAGTCCTTTAAAGGAAGGTAGACTACAGGACCTTGGCAGAGCGTATGAGACAGCACCTTCAGCTGAATCATAATGCTGCGTCACAATGCAGTCAATTATAGGAGACCTAGAGTAATATCACTGTTAGCAAAACACTTAAAAGCAGAAAGTCCTGGGTCATCTAGTCAATGGAAAAGATGTTGAAGGAGTTATTTGTCTTGGGGAGCACTGATTAAATATTATCCATAGTCTACAGGGCTGAAGGTGCATTCTTTATGCCATAAATTATATTCTGAGCACCTGGAATGGAGAGATTTCTTGATAATAAAAATGGTTTTAAAACTTATATAAGTTATTTAAGGGAAACTTGATTCAACAAGGTCTTAAGGACAATGGTAGTTGAGAATCTCTGTCTTATGTATGCTAGTCTGATGTTTAACCCAGCTCTTGTGTACTATAAATACCACAGCTTTGCTTCTTCTTGTCATCCACTGCTTTGTGCATGTGCATTATCTCTGAGATGACCCAACTCCCCCTCTCAGTTTGACCACAACTCATATACCAACACTGACTCCCAAGTCTTGCTCCATCTCTGTTGTTTCCTCTTAACTGCAGATACCAATATCGACTCTACACTATACACATTCACTAAGATATCCACAGGTATCTCAAAAACCAGCATTCTTATTTTAAAAAAGAACACTAAGAACAGGTATATATGCACTATTCATGGTAGCTAGAGATGCAACCAACTTAAACAGTTAGATGCTTCAGTAGAATGTGATATATGCATATATTTATGTAGGTATGATGTATGTATATATGGTATATGTATATATGATGTATGCATGTATGGTGCATGTGTATGATGCATGTATGTATGCATGATGTTTGTATGTATGATGTATATATGTATATATGTATATATGTATATATAATGTATGTATGCATGATGTTTGCATGATGTTTATATGTATGATATATATGATGTATCTATGTATGATGCATGTATGTACTATGTATGTATGTATAACAGAATTCTATTCATCGACCAGAAAGAATGAAGAATGGACACTATATTGTGGATGAGCCAGCAAAACAGCATGCAAAGTGAAAGGGCACTGACACCAAGATAATGTGATATATGATTGCATTTGAGTGAAATATCCACAATTAGTAACTCAAATAGGAAAATCAAACTGCTGGTTTCCAAAGTCTTGGTAGAGGAAGAAGGGAGTGAGAACCACTTGCCTGATGGGTAATCCATCCATGTGGCATATGGTGTTTACCGAATGAACAGGTAAGGTGAGTGAAGCAGTTAGGTAATGGAAGCATATTCAGCACACATTGCCATGATAGTGAACCTCCAATGCAGCATCTAATATCCTACCTCCTTCCTGCGTAGTCAGTCCCTTGACACATTATCTCTCATAGAACAGGCAGAGTTGAGTGTGTTTCACTTCTGAGATGAGGCTGTAGAGAAAGTCCAGCCTCTGTCTTGGTTAGCCATGTGCGTAGGCCCCTTCCCTGTTCCTCAATCACTTTTGAAGCAGCTAGCTGTCCTGTCATGAGTATTTCCACAAATACGCACACATACAACAGGCTATCAGCCATCTGCCTGGAACTGGATCCTTCAGCTCCAAGCAAGCTTTCAGGGCTTCTCCAAGAGATGCTGTTAATCTCATGAGAGACCCTGAGCCAGAACCACCCAGCTAAGCCACCCCCAGATTCCTGACCCTCAAAAACCATATGAAAGGATGTTGAGTGGCTAAATTCAGGAAGCAATTTTCAAACATCAATGGATAATTAATATAATTTAAGATATAGCCCTTATTATTTTATTATGTCTTAAAAGGGCCAACCTCTTTACAGCACCCACAAATGAGATTAAGTTTCAAAACATGAATTTGAGAAGCATTCAGACCATAGCAGCATGTGCTTGACATTCTAAATCATATCGAATTATTTGCAAACTTTCAGTTATATTTATAGGAGCATATAACATGCACACAGACTAAAACTTTTTGCCCAGAATTCTCCAACTTTAACTTTCCACCCCAAACATATCCCTATCTTCTAGGTGACTTCATATGACTCAAGTCAGAGAACAGCTCACACTGGATGTCATGCCCAACCCAAAGGAAGTCCCTGAGGAGCCCAAGGTTAAGGACAGAGTAGAGGTGAGTCAGGTGAAGAAGTTTGAAAGGTGCACAGAAGTCCAAAGCTGGTTGGAGTTGTACAGAATGAAGCCTGTGTGGATAAGAAAAGAAAGCTGTCAAGACAGGAAGCAACTGTGGAATCTTAGGAATGGAAGAGCTACTAAAGACAAGAGTCATGAGTTGTACTAAGAAGTAGGAACCATCAGTGCATGCCAGAGTCTGGTGAGGCATAGACACTAAGAATTCTTATATTGCTCTTCATGGTCTTTTAAAATACACATTACTATCTACAAACAAACTACTTTTGTTTAGCAACAACACAAAGTGTTCAGAGGATCTTCTGATGTTTATGTTTTGCAAGTAGTTTTGTTTTGAGGCAGAGTCTTGTTATGAAGCTTAAGTGGCCTCAAACTCACCATCCTCCTACCTTCAAGCCTAAGGTTCTAAGACTGTAAGAATGGAAAATCACCCCCCGTGACACTCAAGGTTTGACATGTCTAACTCCAGGATCCACAAAATGAAATCTGAATATAAGAGAATGCAAACATCAGACCAGAAGATTTAGAGATAACCTTTCTTGAAGACTGTAAGACAACACCCGATTCACGACAAAACCCTATTATTGATTTGGGGTATTGATTCCTTTAATCTGCATCATTATTTGTTCAGCCCTCTAAGAACTCTGGCATCTATCTGTGGAGGGCATATTTCTGTCTTACAGAAACTCTGTAGCACTTCTTTTTAAGCGTTTTGCACATGTATTGTACCCATACCTCACATGGGGTATGGAAGGAAGACTATCCACCAATCAGTAAGTTCTATTTTCTGCATAAAGTATTTTCTCTTGAACCCAAATCCCACAGATAATCTACTGATGCTTGAACACAAGGACTTTATGTAGCAAAATGACTAATTTTATCATTCACTTATTTCAATATGTTCAGACAAATGACATGGGGGGGTGTTGGTCAAAAATAATTCATTTAGTCTGCTTTTGACTTACTATAACAAAAATGTTTACCTTTGTTTATAAAACAGAAAACAGATTGAGGAGTCCAGGCAAACCAGTTTCTGCCTCCAGGCTGTCTTACGCAGGAACCCAGCCTTTAACTTTTCACCCATATAAACTTTCTGCGGACCCATTCTTACCCCATACTCAAGCAGGACTTTCCCTCCATGATTTAAAATTCCTACCCTCGCTTCCAACCTCCTCCCATTAGTCTCTTGAGCTCTTCATAGATTTTTATCAGTGCTTTGTCAGTATCTTGTCTCTGTCACTATCCTTAGCCCTAATAATGTAAAGGCTTTATACCCAAATTGTATAAAATGCATGAAATCAAAATGTTCACAGTGATAACCTTTAGTTTCTTATGGAAACAAAACAATATTCTGACCTTGTCAAATGAAAGAAAAATTGTTTAAGTTAACCAAAGAGTTGGAGAAAAACCTCCTCCAAGGACAGTTTCCAAATAAATACAGGCAGAATGTTAAAATTAGCCCGAAGTTTGTAGCTCCTACTGAAATAATGTGCTTGGTTAACTTCTAAACATTAAAACTGGACTGTGAATGGTTGGCAGGGTATCTTTACAGTACATGAGTCAGATTGATAACAACCACACTGGTACATGCTAAGGCCATTACCAAGAATGAAACAGACATCACATCCTTGGTTGTCTCCAATGGTACAGACCCTGAACTGGATAGTACCACTTTAAAAGTATTCTTTGACCCCCAAGGTAAATGTGCATCTAGTCAAACTTTTAGAGCCTAACCACCTCTTGAAATACTGCTACAATGTTGCAGTCAGCCAGGTGGGAAAATCTGTAGGTCAAATGTTTCAAATCCTTTGACAAATAACTATTAATTTAGAAAAATGAGTCCGGGTGAGGTTTTAGATGTTGAATGACACTCAGGAGCACATAAACCAAATTGTTATGCCACATCATTTCATTAAGATTTAAATAATCAAACTATAAAAAGGAATTTTTGACAATGGAAATAAAATGATCAAACACTGGGAACCAACGGACGCTAACCAAGTGTGGTTAAATTTATTAGGTGTGATAATATTAGACAATACTCTTATTGGTTAAAGGGTACTAGAGATTTTCTTTTTAATGACTCTAGGAAAATAAAAATAAGGTGCGTGTATGAGAGAGAGAACAAGGTGATAGAATTGAAACTAGGAAATTAGGAAAAGAAAGGTCATTATTCTACTGTCTGTACCTTTGCATTTATTTGGAAACAATCATGTTTAAGTGATTTTTGTTTTAAAAATGTATTTGGGTGAGATGCAGCATGTGTGTGTGTGTGTGTACACACACACACACACACACACACACACACACACACACTCATTAGGCCAAAGAGAATATATTGAAATTTATTCCTATATATCTACAATCCAGAGTCAACCTTGGTCCCTTCCTGCTTACTCTCAACCTTCTGCTCAAGTGGAGAGAATCGTTATTCTGAATTCCATGTTTATATTAGCTATGTTTTATTTATGCTTTAAAAATTATTTATATGCTTATTTTTTTACAAACTGTTTAGTTTTTCTGCTTTTGAAGCTCTTAAACTGGAATCATGTCTTGTATATCATTGACTTGCTGCTTCTTTTAAAATAGATTTTATAAGTAAGTATGTGCATGTCCGCGCGTGTCCATGTCTGTGAGTGGGTATGCACACATGAAGCACAGGAGTCTGTGGAGGCCAGAAGAGGGCAATGGATCTCTTGGAGTTAGAGTTACAGATGTTTGGGAGCCAGACCTTAGATTCTGAGAACCCAATCTCTTAACTGCTGAACCACCTCTCCAGCCCCTTGACTTGCCTCTTTGCTCAGCATTAAACTTAAAATGATGTGCACTGATACTCTCTCTGTGGTCATTTCTTTTTCTGTTGTAGTGTCTCCTTGTGTCTATACACCAAAGACTTTTAAAGTATTGTATGCTTGGTGGACATTTGAGTTACTTGTAGTGGTCCATGAGAATTCCTGTGCACATTTCCTGATGCATCTATAGAAGACTCTTTAGTACGTCTGTGCCTGCAGCTGCGTTGTAGGACAGAGCAGATCAAGAACAGCAAACCATGTTCTGCATTGATGGCGGTACCATCACATGCTTCTGATATTACTCTGGTCAATTCTCCAGAATCTCCTCCTCCATCCTTCACCTGCTCACATCATTTTCATTGCTGAGCTTTTGTTTTGTTTTGGTTTAGTTTATTCTGTTTGTTTGTTTGTTGTCATCTTGGCAAAGAGTAAAAGGTCACTTTCTAGGAATTACCATATTACTAATTGAATGTTAGTATCTTTTCATAATGCAGCTGGAGTCCCCATCTTTGATATTTGTGGAGCAAGCCTTTATTTTATTTTATTTTATTTTCCAATGTGGATAGCCGATTGACCCAGAATCATTTATTGAAAAGTTCATTCTTTGCCCACTGCCCTATAATACTGGCTCAGTCGTAAATCAAACCTCTATATATGTCTGGGTCTGCTTTTGGGCTCTTGAAAATGGACTGGATTTTCATCATCCAGTAGGAAAAAAAAACCAGTAAGTAGAACAGTCTCACTTTGGCAATTTCCTGTGTCTTTCAAAGCTAGATTGAGTTCTTCCTCAACTTATTTCTCTTCAGTCAGTCACCTTCAAAACCATTATTACTAGTCTTTTTGGGTTCCCCAATACAGGGCATTATTGAGTTCTTTACTTAAAAACCGAAGTGTTCTCATATGGAACCAATCTGAGGAACATTTTCATCTCACCTAGTTAGACACTGGACCACTCTAATCTGCAGGTTGGCATTAATCTCCATAGTGCTCAGCATGTGACAGAAACTAAGCAAATCTAATTTCCTCGTGAGATTTTATATGGATGAACAAGGCAGTGCATGAGCTGCCTCCTGACATGTCCAAATTGTGTTCACATGAACTCTATTTTATTTTATTTTTTTTCAAAAAATGTATGACCTAGAAACTTGTCTGAATCATATAAAGATAAGGGTTCCAGCTCACAGTTTTATCCTTTTTAAAAGCCTGTCTTAAAAATATAATCATATAAAGATCTGATTACTGAAGAAAATCATGCATCCCTGTTTGGTTGGATTTACCTTGTACTGAGAAATGACTCAAAAAAAAAAAAAAAACCAACAACAACAACCACGAAACAAGGTAAAAGAACAAAACAACAACAACAACAAAACAAGACGAAACAAAGCAATGGAGCTCTGTTCAATAAATGTTTTTCTCCTTGTCTTTTATCAGCCGGGCAAGGACACCAACTTAGGGACATTTTCTTCCCCATCTTATTGTACATTTTGTATTGTCTCTTTTTGAGCTAGAATATAAAAGTCTTCTGCAGGCAACTTCAGGGACCAATTAACTCCATTAAATTATATCCAGTTATGTAGTGAACTGAACCGCTGCTCGTCTGGGGCTGTCTAGAGCTGAGACAATTAGGAGATGGAGAGAAGCAGAGAGGGAGATTGATTTTATGTGTCACCGAAGCACACTGCAACAATATGCCAGCCTGACTTTCAAAATGGCCTTAAAATATTCCAAACTCAGGGAGTTTCCTTGCTCCAGAGTGGGAGTTGACAGACTGTCTGGCAGCATTAGAAAAGGCAGGGAGAAGCTGATGTCTATATTGTGTCCTCTAATAACATTCTTCTCTTTTTGGCATCTTTCCCTTAGAAGGACCCGCCAGTTTGTGTGTGTGTGTGTGTGTGTGTGTGTGTGTGTATCTGTGTGTGTCTACGAAAAGAGCATGGTTTCACATCTGGGAAATCCAAACCCAAGGACACTAACCTTCCCAAGGTCACTTAGAAAATTAGTGCTGTGACCTAGTGTGTGGGTGGAACAGAACCCAGGTGTCCTGGCTCCAGCTTTGTGGTTGGACATTAAAGCATTTTCCTTTGTGGGGATGAAAAAAAAAACAAAAAAACAAAAAACAAAACAAAACAAAAAAACACCGGTTCGGGAATTTGGGGGAAGTGAGAGATTAATCAGATTTCCTCTTTTCCCCTTTTCCCTCCCTCCCCCACTTACGAAGATTAAAAACTCGGGAAAGCTAGAGGTGCCTTCTCGGCAGTTCTTAAGCAGGGTCTACCAAACCTTCTCCTACCCTGGACACAAAGCGATCGCCGCTCCCAGAGATTCTGTGCGTTCTCTTGAGAGCCTAGGAGGTGAGGAGTGGTGGAAAGTCAGCCCTCACCTCCAGCGGGTCCCGGGCTCGGCGGCGCCCAAGCCCCGCCCCCGGCCGCCCTTCCCCCGCGGCCTCGGCAGCCAGCCCCTCTCCCCTCTCGCTATCGGGCGCACCCACCCCAGATGCCGCCTGGCACCGAGCGCAGCCGCCGCCGCCGCCGCCGCCGTACTTTCCACTTGTATTGATCACTCCTAGCTGGGCTCAGCCTGCTCCCGGAGCGCAGCGCGGCCAGAGCGCCAGCCCTTGGCAGCTCCCGTACAGTCGGGCTCCCAGAGGAAACTCCTTGGGAGCGCCCTGTCCGGGGTGTCCTCTGCGCTCTGCAGTGTCTTTCTGTCTGCCTGGAAGGAGGAGGAGGAGGACAAGGAGGAGGAGGAAGAGCAGAAGGAGGAGGAGGAGGTGGAGGAGGAGGACGTCGTCTGGTCCCGGTTGGGAGGTGGAGCAGTGGCAGCAGCAGCCGCCGAGGCAGCCGCCGCCGCCGCCTCCGGAAAGGGAGAGGCAGGAGAGATCGGGACTTGGAAAACCCAAAGTGTCGGCGACCCTGCAAGGCAGGCTTCCTTCCAGCTTCATGGGCAAAGTGTGGAAACAACAGATGTACCCTCAGTACGCCACCTATTACTACCCCCAGTATCTGCAAACCAAGGTAAGGAGGCACGGGGAACGGTCGCCAAAGGAAAGGATCGCGGAGGCGCGCGCCGGGCTGGGCTGGGGAGGGGCGCACGGCGACCCTGCCGCCTCCGGGCGCAAGTGCTGGGGTTGCTAACTATAGCGCTGGCCTGGGCAGAGCCGGGCTGCGCGCGGGGCGGCGGCTTCCCGGGGAGCGGATCGCCGCGATCGGGTTACAGAGAGTAGCGGGGGGGAGCGACTAGACAGGAAAGGACCGCCGGCCCCTTCCTGGCCGGCGGGGAGGGAAGGGTCTCGCGGCCTCGCGGCGCCCCTTCGTTCAGTCGGGGCTGGCGGCCGGCCGACGCTTGGGGCTCGCGTCAGGACCTGCTGATGGCACGGCTTTCAGACCTCTCCAGGGCCTCGCCCTGCGGGCAGTAACTGTGGGGTCCCCGTGAGTGGCGCGCAGCCCCCCGCCCCGCCCCGCCCCGCCCCGCAGGACTAGCCTCCAGCTCCCGCGCGCGCGACGAATGTGGCCGGAGGGGGCCGGGACTGTCTCCTCCCCGCCTCGGGCCCTGTGCGCCCGCCCCTCGCCTCTGATCTTTGTGCGGTGTGGCACTTCACCTGGTTACTGATTTCCACTTTTACGCTGGTGTTTTGGGTAGAGAAGCGGCCAAAGTTCACTCTGCATTCATTGATGTCCCCTTTAATCTTCTCTGTAGCTTTTACATGGGAGGGACAATGGGCAAATTTTGATACAGAGAAAGAAGTGACTTTGTATTTACTTTTCTTTTTTGTTTTTAAACTGCCTTAGGTGTTTCCAATTCTGCTCAAAAGTGGCACAGCCTTGAGTAAGGACCACTGATGACATGTAGGCAGGCAAATTGTGGCTGGCCTTCCAGGGACCCTGGGTACTTTGTTAATGGGCCTATGCTAATTTTACCACAGTTTGATGTCTCCTAAACTAATTTTAAAAATGATTAGGGTTCACGGAAAGTGCATCTTACCTCCCTGGAATCATCTGCCACAGTTAGGGAAAGCAGAAGGTTCTGATGGGTGCAGTGGCCTCCTTCAGCCCTTAACACCTTAGCATGTCCTTCTAGATCACAAAAGAATCAGGTATGGATGCAGTGTTTGAACTTTCTTTATGGGGTTGCTTTCTGGCAGATGGACACTGCTGACCTGGTACTAAGAATCTGTGCTTCAACCTTGAAAGCTTTTATTCCTCTCAATGTGTGTGGTCCATGTTGCTCTGCACCTACAACACAGCCCAGTGTTTGTCCATGTAAAAAGGACTTGTCAGCAGAGGCCAGAAATTTCCCAGCACCCAAAGGCCTCCTCACTGCTCTCCTGACTCCCAGCTTACCTTCCCTCACCAGGGATCTGGAAGGGGCTAGCAACCACAAGAGCACCTTCTTTGGCTCCATGTGGTTGGCAGTCCATTGTTTTAGGAACTTGAGTGTGATATTCTCTCTCTCTCTCTCTCTCTCTCTCTCTCTCTCTCTCTCTCTCTCTTACACACACACACACACACACACACACACACTCCCCCCCCCGTGTGTGTGTGTGTCTGTGTGTGTTGTTCGAAGAAATTTTGTAACGTAATCAGTGCGCTGCCATTTAGAAGTGTTATATATTTGATGCACTCATGTAAATTATGCAGCTTTGGGTGCCTGAAGGACAAGCCCATTCAACACTTGACTCCATGAATAATACACACACACATTCAGGTGAAAAACGAAAAAAAAAGGTCATGTTTCTGTGAAACATTTACCTAGTAATTTTTATGTACCATTAGTAAGTTAGAAACCAACTACGTAGCATTTAATATAGCTAATGCAATGCCATTTGGCTTCCCCCCCCCCCGCCCCTGTAAATAATTGAAGAGAGAGACAAACGGCAAAAGCCTGCTGGAGTAATTAGAGCGGGATCCCAGGAAGCTTTAGGGCCCATTTTCTGAAAGTGTGCTTCCTGCATAAAGCATTTAATATTGATTCGTGTTACAGTAAATGACAGTCTCAAAACATATTTTGCTACTTCTCCTATGAAATCTGAAATCTTACTGCTCTGAATCCCTTTGTTTCAGGAGAAAGGTGCGTCCTCACTTGACCTATATAACGCCGCGGTGTTTTAAAAGTTTGGTAATTAAATCTAAACTCCCTACCGTAAAGGTGTCTTAATTAGTTCAGAAAGGCGCGTCTCCAAAAATACAGAAGGACCAGATGCAGATTCTAGATACCAGAGTCAGACTCGGGGACACACACCCCTTTTCTCCTTCCTGTAGTCATTGGTAAGACGGTGGTAGTGTACGTCATTAAAAAAATAGAGAGACTTTATTTGACAATCTAATCTAATCTAATAACATGCATAATCTACCTGAAGAGTTAATGAGCTCGTCGAGAATCTGTTGTCTATCGTGCTGGTGCTGGCCTTTCAGAGATAGACTACATCACTCTCTGTAGAGTACACCGATGTGTTTGGCTAGTCCCAGCTGTTGTGAACTTCTGCTTGAAAGCTTATGTCAAAAACTGAGTGGTAGGTTAGTTATTTAAAAACGTATTTTCCCCTGAGATTATAAAGTAGAAGTGGTTTTGTTGGATCACGAAGGAATAGGTGAATCTGATGCATTTCGTCAGAAGACTAGGGGAATACCAATTTTACAAAGTTCTTTAAAATGAATCTTATTACCACACTTTCACAAGTTGCCAGTGTCTAATGCTTCTTGGGTTAATCCAATCAGAGCCTGTTTTGGCAAATTTATTTTGAAAGGCGCTTCCATAAAACACATCAATTCTTCATTTTGCAATCAAAAAAAAAAAAAAAATAGCACTTAGTACTAACAACTACGTCAGGGGTGTACATCATGCTTTGACAAAAAGGAAACGTAATAGCACCTGCATGGAGCATCCGGTTCACGCGAGGCTTCTGAGAGGAGAGGAGGCCTGGACAGATGTGACATGTAAAGCCTCTGTCATGCCTCAGCCCACAGTAACACGGAACTGGATTTTACCCTATGGGGCTGGTTTGGTTTGGTTTGATTGGTTTTTAATTTCCCTGTTAGTGCTGTCTTGTTTAAGCAGGTCTACCTCATCACCTGGCACAGTCATCCTGAAATATCCTTTGATGTAACTTTGTAAACACAAGCACACATTGTTCTAAAGAGTATTCCAGATATTAAAATTACTTTTGAGATATCATAAAAAGTTAAATTTGTTCTTCAGGCTTTAGCTGTTCAAAAAAAAAAAAGAACGAGAGAGAGAGAGAGAGAGAGAGAGAGAGAGAGAGAGAGAGAGAGAGAGAGAGAGAGAAATAAAAGAAAGGAAAATTTGAATAACATCATACTAACTCAAAGATTTTTATGTAGAAGTAAGTTGTCAGCCAGTGGCTATAGGAATTTCACTTCTATCCAGGCAGCTCTGGAATGAGTCACGGCTAGTGTATGTGAGAGACACCAGAACATACATTCCTGATGAGACAAATATTGAAATGTTCATGGGGATACAATACTTACTCCTTTTCTTTGGAAAAAGGAGAAGTATATGTTTTTCTTAATTTACATTGCTTGCTGGATATTTTGTACCAGTTGAAGGCAACATGATAAATATAATCTTTATTCATATATCTTTAGTCTACAGTTTTCTAAAATATATCAAAAGCTTCCGGTTTGTGCATATAATGTTGTTTTCTGTACTAATGAAACATTTTGTATTAAAGAGAGGACTGCTGCTGAAGGAAAATAATTTTGTTTTAAGATGATTTTTGCATAAATGGAGACCAAAGGATATATTTACACTCAGCTTCAAAATCTGAGACACAATAAAGTAATTTTGAATCCCACTAATAAAGGCTGCAAGGACAAGACAGTTCCGACCCTGGCCTCTTTCACACACTGAACCTTTTCACCGGATTTTTAAACCGTTATTTATCTGTAGTCAAAATATATTATGCCAAACAATCTGTATCTTCTAGAAATCAAGATCGGATTCTAGGTGGGAAAATAGGAACTGTAACTAGGTAGATCTGCCGTATGTACACAGGCGCAAGCTGTGGGCGCTTTGAGTGAGCCTTAAAAGGTGCCTGCCATTACCAGGTGAGGAAAGGTCACTTGAAAGCATCAGCGAAGGAATGCAGCATTTCTCGAGGACGTGCTAACTTGATTTCCCCCATAGGATATTTTGAGTGTCTAGACATGGCTTGAAAGAATCAAGGTTATGGAAATGTTCAAAGTAAGGTCGTGATATAAAGCAATACCGTTGTACCCTTTCTTTCAGGGATCTGTAGAGTTTTGCGGGATGTAAATATCTATTTGCTCTGGGTTGAGAGTGAAACTTTAAGCTGCTAGAAAAGGCGAAGGGGAAGATGCGTGAGGGAGGAGCTTGTTTGTGAATCCTGACTCTAGATGCTCCTCTGATACCTGGCAGTGTTGAGGTGGAATTTAAATTCAAATACAGAGAATGTCCGTGTAATACATTTTTGGAGGGGCTTTTACTAATATGTACTGTGTCTGTAGTTTGTCTAATGGTTTATTAAACTCTGAGGTTATAGCCTAATAATAAAGTTATCACAATAAATTAAGTTATAACTTAATAGAATTTTAAGTTATAGATCTCTTAGCTAAATAGAAAATTCCTCTTTTTTTCCTTTTTTTTTTAAAGAAATAACTCTCAGAAAAGCAATCATTTTTTTATGTATCACATTATCCAATAAAGATATATAAGAAAGATCTATCTAGAATGGAGAAGTGTTCCATAAAAATGGTGTGAAAGGCTAAGAGTTTGCTCATGAAGAAGAGGGCTCCCTTATCTAGTTGGTTTTGCCCTGGGCACTCACAGTTTAACTGAGGTTTGTTTTCTCTAAGCACAGTGCCACAATCCCGCTAGAACCCAGTCCTCAAAGACACAAGGACTTCCCTGGTTCCAGGCCCCTGATTTCTAAAACAGTAGGTGCTGAATAAATACTTACTGGTGAACTAGTATAATTCATGAAAAAAAAAAGTAGAAAGAAAGAAAGAAAGAAAGAAAGAAAGAAAGAAAGAAAGAAAGAAAGAAAGAAAGAAAGAAAGGGAGGGAGGGAAGAAGGGAGGGAG
>NC_034592.1:47416294-47420979 GCF_900095145.1 Mus pahari | reverse complement strand
ATTATATATTAATAGGTCAATGGTTTATACAACCCAAAGTGTTCCTCTCTCTCTCTCTCTCTCTCTCTCTCTCTCTCTCTCTCTCTCTCTCTCTCCCTCTCTCTCCTTCTGGGTGTAGAGATCTACAATTAAAAACCAAAGAAAAAACAAATAAAAATAAAATTAAAAAAATCCCATGGATGCTAGCAAAACTGTCACTGAGGTACCCCACAGTGAGTTAGTAACACAGGATATCTGGACGTCTACCACCAGTCTACTTCCTTTTACCAACCCTGCTTGAATGTTTTCTGCTTAATCTTCCAGAAAATTCCTTTTGAGGGGTATATTTCAGACTTGGCGAAAACATGTCTTCATCAAGTAAATAACAACACACACATTGAGGCTGACACATTGAGAGTCATAGTTCTCACTCCATGATCCTAAACTTGGCCTTGTCCATCTAGCTCTTGAATCCAGAGAATATAGGGTTTTTTATTTTTATCTCATTCATTATGATAGCTAAGTAAAAACAACCAGAGATTGTAGCAAGTTGTCCTGAAGGAAGAGCCTCATTCAATGAACGATAGCTTATTGAAACACAAACGTAGAATGGCTTCAGTTACTTAAACGCAGCACCATAATATTTGGTGGAACATCAAGGTAAATATTCAAGAGTTGAACATTGGACTCAGGGATGTTGCGTGGGGTGGATTGAAGTGTTCTTGTTTCTCTGCTGTCTCATTCTAATGAATAAATAATGGAAACTGAACTTGTCAGGGAATCGTGAAAACATTCTTTAGGTGACCGAGCTGGGAGATACAGCAGGTGACACACAGAAAATGGCCTCTTGGAACGCCATGTGTCAGACGCACGCACAGATTCCACAGTGGAAGCTAAACATGCCTGAGTCCAGTAGGTTGGAGAGGGACAGTGAAAGGGGATTGTGGTAGCCATGCCAACAGCCAAGTGAATGTATCCAAAGTCTGATTGCCACGCCGACAACTAACCAAACATGGTCCAAAATCTAATTCTTCGTATTTGCTTAGTGTAGATATTCCCCTTACCATCATTCTATGGCTAGTTTAATTTTTTCAAACAACCCCAGGAAGGTAGGCATGTTGAAATGATGAGAAAGAAACAAAAAGGGATTAAAAAATTTTTTTAAAAAAGAGTAGAGACTGGTGTTTTGACCTTTTGGTTCAACAAATCTGGATAGTGAGGGGTTGTTGTCTCTCCTGCATTAACTTTTTAGCAAATTCTTAAATGGATGCAGCTGCCATCTTAAAGGACAATAACTAAGGAGATTCCTCTGGATAATGACTGAAGATAGGGGTTCTCAAAGAGAGATTGCATGCTAATGTGCAGTTGACTGGCACCATAAGCATGCAAAATCATCATCTGGTACATGATGTCCTGCAGTGGCCATAATATATGTGTGCTGACATTAGGTTACGTCTTCAGCTGGGTGCCTGTTGGTAAATTGCACGTTGCCCATCCATTGTGCTCCTGAGGGAACCTAGTACCTATCCTCTGATGGTAGGATGCTCTAGGGAGGGGACTATCTGCTCCCTGATTCTAACACACTGTGAAATGCTAGGAAGACAGAATAGACACAGTGTAAGGACTAGGCGAACAGTTGTAATGCAGCACAGTTAGACGCTGGCATTCTAGCCAATGGTCTGAGTGACAGAGAAGGTGTTGAGATCTATATGGGATTAAAAATTCATGTGGATTTTGGTGAGGAAAAGTAGAGTTCCAAGAGAAGCTACCACTAATCTGAGGATTTTAGAAAGAAATTGGACTTTAAATAAATAAATGGAAATTCCTTGAATTAATAATCAGCTTTATTTTATTTTGCTTTATAATTCTCTTGAGGGTGCTTTGAATTTTAAAAGAATTACATTTTGCCTTGCTTTATGTTAACTCTGTCCCTTAAAATTCCATTCTCGATTACTTTATTTTACATTATTTTCAGTGTTATGCTTACAAATGTGCTGTTAAGCCAACCTATTAGTGTGATGGCAGACTGGTAATGCAATCTTTAAATGATGACATAATGAGCGTACAGAAATGTTATTTGTATTGTTATATTTTATTTAAAGCAGTGTTTATTTCTTCCAACCCATTAGCCATACTTATGGAAAAAGGAAGAAAACACATTTGGTGCTCTAAATGTTTCTCACTAGATCTTTGCCTGTATCATAGGCACTGGTGATATCCAGTGTGAGCAAACATGGTTGGGAGATTGTTTTCAAAATTATTCCTGGTCTTTTGTGAGCAGCCATTTATGGGGTTATTATCTAACTTCATTTTAAATGAGCTGTTATTCACCTCTGTAAGTAGATCCAAGTGCTGCAGGAGTCATATGGTCTCCTGCTTGACTCTGTGTGGGGTCCAGGACCCATCCCTCAACTGGCTGTTCCTTGGACATGTGTTACACAGTTGGGGCTCCCGGGTCCTCAACGAAGGGATTTCGGGGAAATGTTTTACGCAACAAAATGAGATCATTTCTTAGATGCCTGCCCTAAGTCATTCCACTGGTCTTGAAGGACTGGTGTCCAAGCTCTGCAAGAGTGGGCTTACTTCAGTTCTATTTCCTATGAGTTGAAAGTTAAGAAGGGCACAAGTGGGTAGGTGCCTTCACTGAACGCTATGTCTTTAACCTGAGATTCCTGTCAGGGGAATAAATATTACCCAAAATGATTTTCATGTCAGAAGCTAGCATCTACATTAGCCTCGAGTAACATTACACCATTTCCCCTGCTAGGTATTTTTTTCAACAGTCATGATTTTGAGTTGACAACAGAAGTAAATTTGTACAGAGGATCCTCTGGTAAGCTTCCGCTTAGATCACAAGAAATATTTTCATATTTATATTACAGTGTGTCAGGTAAAGTGTTTGGTTACATTAAAAAAAGTAAACTTTACAGGAAATTTGTAACACCATCAAGGCTGCTCTTCTTAATGGTGTTTTGGACTTGTCATCAAGCCAAAAATGAAGAAATTTATAGAAATAGAAATTTGCCAGAAAAAAATATTTTCAAGTTATTAAGTACAATACTCTCAAAACCCTCCTGACCTCCTACACAGCACGGTTCTGATTAATTCTCTTGTTTTAAACATGCAGGTCTTTAAAAAAAAAAAAGTCCATGTGATCATTTGCATACTTCTAGGGTTGTCTTTTTTTTTTTTTTTTTTCCTCTTTTTTAAATAGAAAAAAAATCGACTCCTAGAGAATTGGTGGATATTTTCCTCATCCTCTGTGTGATTTATTTGGTGATTAGGCATGCCTTAATTTAAAAGTGAGTTGGATGTGTTCACAAGTGAGTGAGTGAGTGAGTGAGTACATGCATGTATGTGTGGTGTGTGTGTGTGTGTATGTGTGTGTGTGTGGTATATGTATGTGTTTGTGTGTATGTATGTGTGTTTGTATGTGTGTATGTGTGTAGTGTACGTCTGTGTAAGTGGGTGTGTATGTATGTATATGTGTGTGTGCTCACCTCATGCATACATGCATGCTTACATAGATGCACACCAAAGTCAGAAGATAACCTCAGTTATTGCTCCTCTATAAGTTGGGTCCAAGTTGTTTTTTGAAACAGGGCCTGTCAGTCACTTGGCTTTGCTGGTTAGGGTAAAGTGTCTGACCAGTAAGTCCCAGGGATCCACCTGCCTCTCCCTCCCCAGCCCTGGGATTATAAGTGCATGCCACCATGCCTGGCTTTCTATTGGTGTTCTGTAGATTAAACTTGGGTCCTCGTGTCTGTGTACTAAGTACTTTCCTGACTGAGTTCTCTCTCCAGCCATCCAATAAGTTTATTCTACACAGTTCACGTGTCAGTTGGTGATCCAGAAATGGAAACTCACTTCCTGTACAAATTGTCATACTTAAAGGTAGAGTTCCCACCCAGTCCATATAAGCTTATAGAAGTGAGCCACACTATAAATCACTTAAAGGTCTATACCACTTCCATCCCAGAATCCAACCACACCCCAGGGGATACTCTTCTTGGAGAACAGGACGAGTGCTGCGAGTTGGATTCCTGGAGCTCACCATGGTCTTCTTCGGGGGGGGGGGTTGACTTGGTTTAACGTTCTGAAATAGGGCTATGAGCTTTTAGGACTGAGGAGTGGGCTTCTAGAAGATGAGCCATGTGGCTCCGGACATCAGATGAGTAAGTTTGCAAAAGCAGCTGTTGACTCTGGAGCCTTCAGCTGTGGGACCCTCCTCACTCACAGGCTCTCCACTATCCACTTTACTTTTATTGTTCTACACTAATCTAGATAATCCCTGGCTTGCTAACTTCTTCCCAGTTTAAAAAAAAAAAAAAAAAAAAACAGCCCCAAGTGGTGGTACCAATAGTACTTTTCATCTCCAGCTCATACTGGCTCTTTATTTAAAGCCTCTTTCATCTTTTGGTGCTTGCAGAGCCCATAGCCCCAAGCCAAGCAATCCTGGCCTGGCTGGTAACAGGTAAACACAAACACCAAGTCCCCAATGATCTAGTTTCTCTAATTTCATTGATAGTTTTGTTTCCATCCAGGTCCATGATGGGCTCAGAACTCCCAGGGAACCCTGCACCTTCTAGAGACAGTATGGATTCCTATTTAAGTTTTTACCTAGACTTACCCTATGGAGCACAGATAAAGTGTCTGGGGGTGAAAAAATGGCTCAGCGGTTAAGAGCACTGACTGTTCTTCCAGAG
>NC_034592.1:47414720-47416024 GCF_900095145.1 Mus pahari | reverse complement strand
AAGAAGAAGAAGAAGAAGAAGAAGAAGAAGAAGAAGAAGAAGAAGAAGAAGAAGAAGAAGAAGAAGAAGAAGAAGAAGAAGAAGAAGAAGGAACTAGCCTATGTATATGACAACCTCTTGGGATTCTGTTTGTGGATTTTGGTATCACCAGCTTCTAATGTGAAGAGCTGGACAAACCAGTGGCCTGTAGCTTGGGGATGGTAGGAGGACATAGCCAGGGAGGCTTTTACCAATCCTAGGGTGTTTCCTTCCTGCCTCTCCTCATCCCCACCCTCAGCTTTCTTTCCTACACTAAGAGTTGAGCCACTGTGGACTGACTGCTGAGCACTGACAGGCTTGTGTGCTCTGGGAGGTCCACAGTGATGTCACAGGGAAGCCATTCCCACTTGCTCTGCCTTGATCCTGGACAACATGTATCCCACTTTAAAAAAAAAAAGTCTTTCTTACCTTTTAATGCTACAGATCGTGACTAAGAAATTGCTAACTATAGTTGTCCATTGGAGTTTCCTTCTGATTTTTTTATCCAACTTTATGTGGAAATTTAAAATACAGTTGTATTTGCTAATGCATAAGTATTACAGAAGCACTGGATGTGAAGTCATAATTTTAAAAAGACATATAATTAGTCTATTAGAAACTACTTTGATGACAAATATGAGTTCTTAATGAGATTACAACTTAAGTGTGTACAGTCAAATGACAGGTGTTTACATTTTTCCTTAATCCATAGTAAACTGTTAAGTCACATGTAACCTTTTCTATTTCTTAACTATTTCAATACTTACTCAAGAAATAGTTACAAGAGAATTCTGCCTATTTTAAATATGTTCCTTACTTTGAAGCCATTCCTCAGATTTAAATTTTAATAGCAGAAATCTTAAACATGGACTTTTTTTTATTATTATTATTTTTAAGAAGGAGATTTAAAAAAAAAAAAAGACACAAAAAGGAAGTGTTCGAGATGATGTTGGCTAACACTTAATCCTCTTCGTCTCAGCAGCACTGGGTGTTCCAAGGCGCATCCTTTGAGGCTGCAGAATTCGATTTGACTGGGGCTGAGGGTCACATGGAGAGAAGTTCGCTGTGATAGTGATCTGTGTCTGGGCCCTAATGAACATCTGCTTTCCAGGGCCCTGCAACTGCTCCTCTCTTTCCAGGGCCCTGCAACTGCTCCTCTCTTTCTTTCCTGTTTTTTTTTTTTTTTTTTTTTTTTTTTGCCTCTTTTATATGAATCTTGTTAAACCGTGCAAATTGGGGGATGTTTTTCTTTGTTTTTCAATATACAAATGCTCCTGCCTCCCTTT
>NC_034592.1:47406471-47414682 GCF_900095145.1 Mus pahari | reverse complement strand
AGTTCGCTGTGATAGTGATCTGTGTCTGGGCCCTAATGAACATCTGCTTTCCAGGGCCCTGCAACTGCTCCTCTCTTTCCAGGGCCCTGCAACTGATCATTTCAGACTGTTTTTTTTTTTTTTTTTTTTTTTTTTTTTTTTGCCTCTGTTATATGAATCTTGTTAAACCCAGCAAATGGGGGGTTGTTTTTGTTTGTTTTTCAATATACAAATGCTCCTGCCTCCCTTTACCGGGGGGGGGGGATAAAGCCACATATTTAAAGAGAATATATCAATTAATACACAGAGAATTGAGCAGCAGATCACAGAATGGCATGGCTACAGCTCTTTCTCACACCTCAAGCACACTACATAAAAATCATCTAGTTGAGGTCATATACATGGAATTACCTGGCCAATTTCATTAAGGTGGACTAACACCTATGGAGCAGGCGTTGTGTTACACCCTGGAAAGTATGAATATGTAATGAAGGCATGGTTTGTACCATGTGCAGCACAGTGAGATTACATAGTTAAAGGTTTGCATTGAGGTAGAATATATTGCAGTATATATTCTAAAGAGCTTGTTTATATAGTCACAGGACAGACCCCTAAGTGACAATGTAACCTTCCCAGTTCCCCCAAACCTCCTCATTTGTACTGACCACCCATAGCCATTCATCCAGCTTCTGGCTTTGAGGATCATTTTCACCTTTCTATACCTCCTAAAAATGAAATTTGACCATGCATCTCCTTGTGTTTGTCCTCCCTAGTTCATCACTGTTCTGGTTTGAGTCATCGGTGTTATTATACGTGAAGTGTTTTTAAGATCCCGTGTAGCAGTTGATCACAGATAGACCGTAGTGTATTCATCCACCCTATTATTCATGCGTGTTTGGATTATTTCAGCTTGGGGCTATTTTTGCATCAAATTGCTATAATTATTGCTGTTCATATCATGCCTTCAATGCATTACTCCTAATAGTGGAATTACAGGTTGTGGGATATGTGTACGTTTGGCTTCGGTAGATATGAACATCTTCCACTTCTGCCTACAGAGCGCAAGAAAGGGGACTGTTCTGCATCATCACTAACGCTTGCTTGCTATTGTCGGTCCTTTTTACCCTATCCTGCTGGTTAGTAGTCCTCCCTTCTTTCCTCCTCCTCCTCCTCCTCCTCCTCTTCTGCTGCTGCTTTTTCTCTTCCTCTTCACCACTGTCTGGGATGGTCTTGAGCTCCTGGGTTCAAGCAAGTGTCGCCTTGTCTAGCTTTTCATAAAATGTACTGGTCAGTTGGTGTCCTCTTTTAAACTCTGCTTCAGACTTTCCATTCACTTTTTAAAAAAATAACAGTTTTATTGGGCTGTGATACACACAGCATACAACTACTTTTCATTACCTTTGGATTGCCTTATTTTTTTTTTATTGCTTTGTGGGTTTTAAAATATATTCTGGCAACCTTCCTTCATCACGCATGGATGAGGGTATCCCCTAGTTTTCGGATTTCCCATTCTGTCCGTCTGACATCCTCTCATGAGTGCAGTTTCTCGTTTTAAGGATGTTTTAACTGTGACTCGTTTCTGACCATTGCCTTTGGCGTCTTTTAAGGCAGTCTCTGCTACTTTGAGGCCAGGAGGCTTGTTTCCTGCTTCCTACTTTAGACGTACTTTGTTCCCCAAATCCAGGTCTGCAATCCATTTCTAATTAGTTTCTGTGTATCATATGTATAAGCTCAAGATTCTTCCCATCTGTGTGCATAATGAACCGGCACCATTTGTTGAAAAGACGTTTTTCCCTTTGTGAATTTCGGTGTTGCTTTTTAAGTCAAGTGACCGCATTTGTGTGGGGGTTTTTGTCTGGATTCTCGCTTGGTTCCACATTTAGTCTTGTGCCCAAAAGTCATTGTCTCAATTACTGTAGCCATACAGAGCATGTATTCACTGTAACGTCGAACCATTCCAGGGTTTTTACATTTCCTTCCAGATTTCAGAATCACTTTCTCAGTTCTCCTCCAAAAAGAAATATACTAGAATTTTAAAAATTAAAATGATATAAAATCTATTGGGAAAAATGGAAGAACCATTAAACATTGCTGATTCTTCCAGGTGTGATGTATTTTCTCTTGAGATTACTGCTCTGAGTGATTAATACGAACAACAAGATGCTAGTTCTAAATGGTGTGTTTGCTAACTGTATGGTCTGATGTCTTTATAATGTATATAATGGTAGTTGTTGATAGAAACTGTGACAAAAGTAATTAATTTGAAGAACGAGTGAATAATTTTTATTGTCAGAGCCTAAATCAAATTTGAAAAGCAGCTTGCTATGGACACTTACCCTTTGAGAACAAGGACTTCTTTGTGGATTTCTCATTTATTTCATCCAAAATACATTCTCCTTTCTGCTCTGTTTTCTCTTGGAGGCTTTGTTTGGTCTTGTCCTTAAAATGCTGCGATGCCTTGTGTACATATGTAATGTATGTATGTATGTATGTATGTATGTATGTATGTATATGCATATATATATATATATATATATATATATATATAATGATAAATTTAATTCAGTGACTTTGGTTTGGTGAGTTTTCTGACATCTCTTAAGATTTTTAAAAATATGCACCTTATATTGTGAGCCCAAAGGCTGAGGCTTTCTAATTTAATAGTAACTTCTGAACAAGACATCATCCTGCTCTCTGGGTTTCCCTTTCCTTCAAAACTTTTCTTAGATGTTCCAAAAATTTACATATATGTTTTTCTTGCCTTGTAAAGTTTTAAGCTTTGATTATTGCTGTCTTCAATCAGCCAAAACCAACTATGGAGAACCTTCAAAGCTTATTAGTTCTGGCTGTGTCGGCCTAGGTTGAGCGGGTGGTTAAATACATGATTTCTGAAGTCCCTTTCAACTCTAAAATTTATGATCCTGGGAATTTATAACATCCAAGAACCACTGAACGCTAGACTTGGAAGGAGCCTGGGCATCATCTGGTCCAAGCCCTCCTTTTACAGATGAGGATGACTGCCCAGGGTCGAGCGACTAGAGGGGACATGGGTAAGGAGGGCAGGAGAGCCAGAATGGGGGACTGGGTCTCATTTACCATGACTCCTCAGCACTTTGGGCCTGAAGGAAGAAGGGAGACTTCACATGACCTACAGGAGTCACCCCAGGAAACCAATCACAGGGATGGATAGAACAAGTGTCACCAGCTGGTGACAGCAGGAATCAGCAGTTCCCATGCTCTGAAGTCACCCTGCAGGAAAGGCTGACAGGACTGTCCCACGTCCTTCTGCCAGGAGAAGGCTTATAGTAGGCTGCTTCTCCTACTTCACCAGAGCCAGGCTCTGGGCTAGATAAGATTCTCTCTCTGGTCTCAGAGTAGCTGAGCGACCTAGGGGAGGACCTCCTCATCTTCTGTGGGTCATGAACTATTGTGTCCTTGTTCTATTTCTTCCTCCTGTTACCATTCCTGGGGGGCTTTGTTTTCACCCCTGCAGAGGTAGACTCTTAAAGAGCTTCATTCTGTCTCTTACTGTCACTTTAACCCACTCGGTCCAGAAGGGACACAAATTCGGCGGCTCTTTAATTAAACTCTTCCTCTATTTCTTTAAGTTCTTCTTAATGGGGGCCACCTTCTTCCTAAGGCAGCCACTACACAGTAGTCTCTAGTTTTCTTCCAAGATATGGTATTTGGTTAGAAGAAGACACTCCATCTTTTAATCACACTTCAGGATCTGTTGTAGCTAGCTATATGAATAACCTCGGAAAGACGAAGGCACCGTGAGTAACGTCAGCTGGCACTCTACCACGGGCCCAGCTTTTCTCTTGAGCTCTTTGGATGTAAGTCCTCCATCTGCACAACTGGCTGTATGCTGGGCAGAAGGAGAGTCAAATACAGAAACTGAGATACATTAGGTGGACAGGAGGGGATGCTGGTTCAAAGAATGCCCCATCTACTCATCTGAACTTATAGACTTCAGTTCCCCTCACTGATTATGTTCTAACAATGTACCCCACTTCTAAAGCGGTAAGCATACTCATTTTTTTTTTTTCACAAATAAGGTTTAACTAAAGAAATCCAAATACAAGGATACTGCTGTGTTCGGGAAAGATTCGGAACAATTTATTTATAACAATATACATGAATGTAATTAACAACAAAATCTTTTGATTCAAGAAGATTCCCCCAAGGCCTCCTTAGTTCATGTCCATACATCCAAGATTGCTACAGGCCACCAACTCTCTGGCAGAATGTGTCCTTTAAAGTTACACCATCGAGAGGCCTCATGATTAATTCGATATTAAGAAAAATAGGAAATTATTTTGAAATAATTAAGGTCCATTGGAAAAGAGGAGTTTATGATATTTGACTGACAGCCTCCAAGGATTACATAATGGAGTCAACTGTGACAACTTTTATTCGCTTATTTTTCACTGTTTTGAGCATCTTCCATCTCAAACCTTTTTTTTTTTTTTTTCTCACCCTCAAAGTGTGTTCAGCAGTAGCTGGCAAACTCTGGAAGCTATGGGAACTGTCAGAGTCGGCTGTTGGGCAATTTCAAATCCCGTTATCTGTAATAGAACCAAGCTGTGCAGACCACTGTTATTTGACACATATCATGGGCAGAGAGATGGCGGTGTTTAAAGGATGTGGAGAAGAATTACCCATGTAGACAGTTGAGGGAACCTTTCATTACGCAGTAACAGACTGATGGGGCTGAAGATCTTCTTAGTTTAAATGGAGGAAATTGTGTTAAGGCGCTGAATCAAAAGATTTTGTTGTTAGTTACATTCATGTATATTGTTCTAAATAAATTGTTCCGAATCTTTCCCGAACACAGCAGTATCCTTGTATTTGGATTTCTTTATTTAAATCTTATTTGTGGAAAAAAAAAAAGAAAAGAAAAAATGAGTATGCTTACCGCTTTAGAAGTGGGGTACATTGTTAGAACTGCACATAATCAACGAGGGGAATTGAAGTCTGTAAGTTCAGTTCAATAGATGGGGCATTCAGTTGAATTAATGTTTTTATGAGGCTTACTTTTGGTTTATGTGTTCATGGTTGTTGCCTGTATATATGTCTGTACCCCAGGTACATGCAGTACCCACAGAGGCCAGAAGAGGGTGTGAGAGTCATCTGGAGTCAGAGTTACAAATGATAGTTAAGTGACCGTGTGGATGCTGGGAATCAAGCGCAGGTCCTCTGTCGGAGCAACCAGTGCTCTTAACAGCTGAGCTGTCCCTCCAGCTCCTCCCTTTCGCGTCCAGGCTGACTTGCTAACTTTAATCTCACTGTCTCGATGTGGGATGAAGCAGAGTTCACTCCCTTCCTGAGAATGCACAGGCATACTACCTCAGTAGTTCTCGGTTGGGTCCTAAACACTCTTCACCTGAGTGAAACCTCGTTCTTATGCAATATGAAAATTGGGGCGTGTAGAGTTTATTAACTGGACTGTTTTCTTTTCCTTTTACTTAAGTGGTATTTCGTTTAGACCATTTGTATAATAAATTTATTTATATTTGATGTTAGGAAAAGACTTAGAACTAAAACATTATGAAGGTATACATATATCTGATAGGTTTAGTATAGCTTTTTTATACATTTAAGATTTTTTTTTTTAAGGTAACAGGGTCTTGTTAGGCAGCTGGTGTTAGTCTCGACCTCAGGGCCATCCCTAGTGCTGGGGTTATAGGTGTACTACTGATGTCCAGCAAGAATGCAAGATCCTGAAGGAATATACTGTTTTTCACCTACTGTAATGCTTTGGAACTTAAACTTTATTGGACTGAATCTGTGTCTTTTATTGACTTCAGAGGAACGTGAGGGACCCACAGATCTCTTTAGGGACAACGTGCATCCACTTCAAATGCACACGTGATTAGATGAGCTGGGATCTAAATTCCCTAAGCGGTGTGAGCAGGATGGGGTTTCCCATTCAGTTTAATCCTGTGTCCTCACAAAGGTGATCGAGACGGTTAAGCTCCTTTGTTAGTGTCTCCTAAGTTCTGTATACAGTACAAGAGCAGGGTGGTCAATGAGTATTGTAAAGTAGATGCAGTTGGTGCATGGGACATAGTGGTGTGCGTCTGCAGTCCATCTTCTTAGGAGACCAAGCAAGGAGGATCACCTCAGGTCAGGAATCCAAGACCCTGGTGGACAGCATTGGCAGAACACATCTCAAGCAGCACCACTGCCCACAAAAACCAAACCAAGTCCACGTGACTCTTGGTTTCCACAGGGAAGAGGTTCCAGTCACCTCTCCCCAACAAACAGCCAAATCTGCAGCTGTGTACTGCTCAAATGGAGTACACTGTATTTGCATGAGGTCTACACATTTCTTCCTGTATTATTTGAATCATTGCTGACTACTTATAATACCCAATGCAATGTGAGTGATGTATAAGATGTTGTTACACCATATTGGTTTTGAATTGGTGTTCTCTATTATTTAGCTATGCTGGTCTTAACCCTCAAATATTTTCAATTAGGGTTGTTTGAATCTGAGGATGTTGGACCTTCTGTGCCTACTGTGTAGATTTTGTATATAGAAATAAAGGTGCATTAAAATGGAAATGTTTAGTATAATTTTTAAACAACATAGATAGGGCATTATTATTTGAAATTTTACACAATTATTTTAAAAGTAAAAAAGAATCAGGGGCTACATCTCTACAGTCCATTTTTAGGATCAGCTATGGGTTATTAGGCTAGATCCTTGCCTGACAAGAATAAGTGATGCTGTAAGTTAGCTTGTCATCACAGGCTGTAGTCACACTTGGTGTGGAAGGAATGGCTACCAAAGACTGCCTACAAACACACTCGCAAAACTTAAGCAAGCCAAAACAAGTAATGACATAGTCTGAGGCCAGGAAAGAAAATTACATTTATTTATTACTACTTTTCTTTGTGGCTAGTTTTGTTTCCTTTCTTAACAGTTCTACTTATTGCCTTCTTAAACATCTATCATTACTAAAGGAATATAAAGATGTATTTAATGGAGACCTACTATGCCCAAAGCATCTGATGGACAAGCCACTCTCGAGAAAGGATAACTGTAAGAGAATTAGCCTTTGATAGAGCTGTGTCTTGCCACCCCCATTAAATACGTAAAACCACCAAACAATTGTTGGCATTACGTATTTGAAGGTGACATTATGAAGTGGCTCTGGGGGCGTCCTATGTAGTTACTCATCCAGTCCGTGCGGCTCTGTCTACTAGAGCTTCCTAGAGATGAGAATGTCATGTGTCTGTCACTGATCTCTGGAGAAGCATTTCTTGTTGAACTCCTATGACCCAGGGACTGAGCTTTATGTCTTAACCACCTTCTGTTCTTGTGGGACAGATGTGGCCAGAGTAAACTCTTGCAAACCAGCACTCCCTGGTTGACTTTTTGGAGAATTCATCTTGAAATAAGAAGGTATATCTTGCAGTTCCGGGGTTTTAAATCATTAGGACTCCTTAACGTGCTAGTGACTAACATACAAAGGGGAAAAAAAGGAAAACCAACAAAGACGAGAATGACTCTAATCCATTTGTCAATTAACCCGCAGGCCAAACGTATGAGAACCCTTTAATGTATGTAGTATATACTTAATGAAAATAGGTATACTTATTTATGCTGAATTATCACTAGACCACTGTACTCAAATTTCCTGTCATTTGAAGGGCTACTTCAATGGGAAAGAATAGCATTTAGGTTGCAAGAGCACATTTCTGTAATGTGGTTTGTCTGGGCATTTGACCCTTCCCACACTAGTTGCTCTTCAATGTAAGCAGCGGGCAGGTTGGCCACAAAGAATGAAGAAGTATATATATGAATAGAAGAAAACATGACAGATGTGTTATGAAATTTAAAGATATAAAATATTCTGTATTTACCTTCTCTTCAAGATTTTTGACACTTATTAATTTTATTTCTCTGCTACTTGTTGATTTTCTTTGGCTTAATGGTATGGTGTGTAGATCATCTCTGAGGTCATGTCTTTGAATCTGATGTGAATGTTCTACTTGTGCTTCTGAGAACATTTAACCTTCTCTTTTAAAGCTTCCAGAAATCAGAAAAAAAAAAAAAAAAAAAAAAAAGAATGACCTTAGGCTTATGGTTGTTCCATAAAGAGAAACATGTCACACTGTAATATGAAGTAGCATCTGTATTGCAAATGAGAGCTATTTTGTATTCTAGGAGTCCACGGGCATTTCCTGATGTCTTCTCTTCTGTAGGAGCCCACCTCCTGC
>NC_034592.1:47396555-47406366 GCF_900095145.1 Mus pahari | reverse complement strand
GGAACTCACTCTGTAGACCAGGCTGGCCTCGAACTCAGAAATCCGCCTGCCTCTGCCTCCCAAGTGCTGGGATTAAAGGAGTGTGCCACCACGCCAGGCTAGCCTGCCTAACTCTTCCAACCATGCTTTTGTTAGCCTGTGGTGGACAGACTGAAGGATTAGCTCTGAGACCCTGCCGTTTAGGATTATGTTCTTGGCTGGAGCGATGCTTCAGAGGATGAAGGTTTTCCATTCACCTAAGTAAGACCCCTAAGACCTTCTCAATGGAAGGAGAACCAACTCTTGCAAGTTGTGCTCTGGCTTCTACACAAACATGCAACAAGAGTATCCCCCCCCACACACACACCCACACAATGAGTAAAGCAAATCAATTTCTAATTTTTATCATGACTCATTACAAATGTCTATTGCTGAACATAAGAATTTTGTTTTTTTTTATTATCTGACACTAACATAAAATTTACTGTGCCTTTTTATCCTTAAGGTGAACATGAAAGCTAAGGGGATGGTTTTGGTTTCATGGGATTTTCTCTCTCTCTCTCTCTCTCTCTCTCTCTCTCTCTCTCTCTCTCGCAAAAAGAGCATCAGGACATTTTCCCAAGTCCCCATTCATCTCAGTGTGGAGACGCTGCTAAAATTGAACCAGTGGTCTTACACAACACACAAAGAGGTCTCCCCCCAAAATAGCACTTTAACACAAGATGCCGCTGTAAGTAAGACGATGCTACTGCTTTGCTTCTTCCCATTTGTCCACTGAAGGGGTCATGTCAGGAACCTGGCCACCCCTGAGGTCCAGTGAGAGGCTGTGCAGAGCAACGCCCCTGCTTTCAAAGCACAAGCTATGCCTCGCTCTGTGACTCACACTCCTTTAATGTGATCTTTAAGTGTGTATAATAATCTTCAGACTTAAGCTCGCTTTTTTTGTCCATTTAATTGAGTTCTTGAGATGATAATAACACAATGCAATTTTTAGCTTACTTTTTACATGTGGTAAAACACATAATTAACTCACAATGTTTTATGAAAACTATAAAGGATAAAACCACCTTTCTTCCCTAACATGGGTGCAGTTTACCTGTTGCTATGGTAACTAGGTAAACACTAATATAGCTAGATGGGTATGAAATTATTACATAAATTGTGTTGGAAATTCTTCATTGGACCCTTTAAAATAGGCATCTGATTAGAGAAAAAAAAAAAAAAAAGAGGCTAGTACCAGAAGGTGCCAAACTTCCAAGGGAGGGAAGCAAAGAATAGCCTCACCCGGGTATGACACCTACTAAGGACACCAGCCAGCATGGCACCTGTCAATAGGACAAAGGGTGTAATACTGGTGCACATACTTTGGTGGTAACCAGAAAGTACGTGGGTCTCATGGTGACTTCCTGTGAAGTCATCAATCTTGGAGGAGACACTACAACCACTACTACAGCATAATCCTGAACGCCATCTCAATATTTATCCTGTACCCACAGATAAGTGTGGTTCTCAGCCCCTTTGAAGAAACTTCTCTGCGCAACCCAAGGAGACCATAACATAAAACCCCAAATGTGTCAAAAAGCCAGAGGACAATGTATCAAAACTCAGTACCAGTGCAAACATGAACACAGAGCTCCTGTACCCAAGGCTCAGAAATCATTGTAGAAGAGTATGGGGAAAGATTGTGGAGCAAGAGGAACAGAAAGTTTGCCGTTAAGACTGTGTCTCCTAGAAATGTCAAAGAGGCTACACCCATGAAGTCTCATCAACATGGTTGCCTAAACAAGACCTGAACAGTGACAACAACACAGTGGGGTGCAACGTGGGGAAAACTCAGGAGGCCTCAACCCAAGGCAACTAAGGAGTGGAGAGAGTGGACAAAACTGGTCTTCCTTAGGAAGACCCTCCCAGTTGGGAATCCATTACCAAGTGGTCTGCACACAGGTGACAGTGAACATACCGAGAAGGTTGCATTTAGGAATAGATGTTGCATACATGAGAAGGCTGCATATATTTAGGAATAGACGTATGTAACAACTAAAGGAAAAAGAGGCCGTGAGTTTGAGAAAGAGAGGTGTATGGGATGGACGGAGGGGAGGGATTAAAAAGGAAGGGGGAAATGATGTCATTATATTCTACTTACAAAAACGTTTAAAAAGTCATTGTAGGAAAGAAAGGAAGAAAAGACGCAAGCTCCAGAAGAGAAGTAGTCAAACTCTTTGAATATTGAAAGAGAGTTGAGGGGGTGTAAATGTGCGTCGCTGAGAAAGAGAGTTTTTCAGGGCAGACTGTTCGGGTATTTTATACCAATTATGAGCAGCTATTGCTTTGAGTAATTTCTCTGCCCTGCTGAGATTTCCTTTTTACAAATCCTGGCGCAATTATAAGATGGAAGTCTGGAATGTATAAACAGTGTCCTTTGAACAGTAAATGAGGCACATTCTTCTAAACTCAAGGGTAGGAATATGCTACCTCTTACCCTATAGTTCTCTGCCTTCCTCTCCCACTTAGTCAAAAGCTCCGAAGCCAGTGTGGAGTTCAACAGTGTATAGAAACGTGATTTTTTTTTCTTTCTTCGAACAGTTTAAAATAATAAGTTCCATCAAATTAACAAAATCGTGAGGTTGCTCTGACATTATAGCCAGTACACTTAATTCCATCTTGGGCGGCCAGTGTTCAGAATTTCTCATTCGGCTCTGTTCTGTTTCCAACCTTAACACGAGAATCTGTGATAGATTGCCTTCCTCTCCAGCTTTGAAACTAAACCCTGCGCCAAGTCGGTGCACTTGGGGCGTGGGGGATGGGGGGGAATGACACCCTTGGAGCAGAGCATCAGTTTCTAAGTTTCTGAGTTCCTAAATGCCAGCTGGTTTGTGGCAAAGCAGTGTGTACTGGTGATGGCGAACGGGGTCTAAAACCCTGAAGAGAAGTGAACTGTCACTTGAAGTTAACTGTGCAAAGCCTCAACTCCATTGTGTAGCAGAACTCACAGACATTGCACAATGTTTACAGTAAGGTTTGGAGAGTTGCCTAGTGTTGGACTATATACAATTAAACAAAGTGGTCGAACGGCCTTTCATGCAAGCCCTGCCCAAGGGAGGCCAGTGTGCTCACATGATCATTCTTGGAACTCTTAACATAAACAGGAATGCAGAACATTGATGTGGAATTCCAAGTGCACGCGGGGTTTTATTTTTTTTTCACATAAGTCCCCATAGAAGCTAAAGATAGCAACAATAAAGGGATCGCCAAAAGTGAATTATTTCTCTGTCAAAGAATGTAGTACTTTTATTTTGTTGGCAACTGAGCCTATGCGATTTTGTTTAAGCTGAGCTCAATGTCGGAGAGTGTTTAAATTAACTACAAGATAGATTTTGTTGGAAAATAATACAAAAGAATGCTTCCTGGGTCTTCCTTCCATGGTTTCTCTGAAAAGAGCTGGAATGATATTAGAGCTGGAAGTGAAACAAACCATTGGCCAGTTTCAGTCCACGCCATGTTTAAAAAGTTAGATTAGACCAACTTCACCATTACAGCTAGCCCAGAAGGGGAAATTCCTTGATGTTGATGGCGACAATTGGGGGAAACCATACAATGAGCATGATTTATTTATTCATTTGGGGGAAGGGTGGAAATACATAAGGGATTGATTTATAGTTCTGTTGTTCAGAAATATAAATATATTTTTAAAATGTACCTATTGGGTTTTCCCTAAAGTATCTTTCCTGTCATTTTCTCAGGGATGTTTGGCTTTGTAGTTCTGAAAAATAGTTTATATTGACACCAACATGAAGCATGGCTCTGTTGTCTGACACAGAAAGACCAAGAGACAACTTAGTGCTAGGATGATCTGGGCTCACCCCAGGACCCTAGAGCCAGTCGCTCCAGCTGTTTCTGCCTCCAGTTTCTATTCCGGTTGTCTGACATCAGGAAGTGTGTTAAGTGTGATTTTAGAGCGGTTTGAGTTGCTGAATACAAAGTGTTCCTGTTGTGTGTGTAACGCAAGTGACCACCGCTCACAAATGGGAGAATATGTGATGTATTCTCTAGCCTTGGCAGAGCACATCAAACTATTAGAAGATTATCTCATACATGTAACTTTACATGTTCAAGTTGCCTGTTTGCTTCCCTCTATCCCTGTCCTGAAACTCACAATTTAGAGTCTATATTATAAATCATGTTTTATCCTTTGATTTCTCTATATTATAAAGCCCCACCCCAAACTTCTCAAAATCTCATCAAAAGATGTGGAAGTCTATATTAGACTATATATGTATATGTATATGTATATGTATATGTATATGTATATGTATATGTATATGTATATGTATATGTATATGTATATATATATATATATTCAGGACAAGGGTTTGAAGGTACTTGTGAGCGTGAAGGAAGGATTTTGGAGTACTGGCTGACAGTCACAAAAGATCGCTCTGTTGATCCAAATATCCTTTAAATAAACAATTGATAAACTATCTTTAATTGTGCCTTTATGTATTTAGGATACAGTATTGTATATACAGCCATGCATATTTATGAATTCCAACTGGCTTATATTTTCAAGGAAAAAAAAAGGAATAACAAACATCTCTTTCTAGTATTAATTTTTTTATAATATAGAAGAAAGCTCATTGTGATATTTTTCTACAAACTTTAAAAATAATCTCCCATAAATTAATATTTTCTCTTTTACTGAAAACAAAAATCCTAATTTAAAAATGGATGCTTTGTAGAAATCTCTCCTTCTGGCTCTCCTTTTGTTGTTATTTAAGGGCGCTAATCTTAGCATCTCGGAGGGACCGGTTTATACACATCTGAATTCTGTAATTGTTAATATCATGTTCTCAACTTCATTGGATTAAGTAATTTTTTTCTTCATGGTCAGTGTTGTTCTTTTGAGTAAAAGACCATGTTGACGGCTACCTTTCACAAGTGATTCTGAGTCACCAGACTAGTGATCCGGTTATTACTGAAAATGTAGTCATCTGTCAGGCATACCCTTACACATATAGAAGGCGGTCCATCGATTTCGCATTTTCTACCTCATCTTCTATGTAGATATTGAGATGACTGTGGACCACTTCTTTCTAAGGCTGTATTTATGCAGACATTGAATGAAGTAGACATGGGTCTGAGAAACCATTCTTGGGTTTAATCACATCTCAATTAAGTTATGATAAAGATCTGTGCAGTGATACTTTTTTTAAAAAAAAGATTTATTTATTTATTATATGTAAGTACACTGTAGTTGTCTTCAGACACTCCAGAAGGAGTCAGATCTCATTACGGATGGTTGTGAGTCACCATGTGGTTGCTGGGATTTGAACTCAGGACCTTCGGAAGAGCAGTCAGTGCTCTTAACCGCTGAGCCATCTCACCAGCCCACAGTGAGACCTTTAAGGAGGCCTATTGATAATTTGGAACTGGGAAAGCCTAGTCTCTGTGTGTGAGAGAGAGGCCACAACACAGCGTGGCTGGAACGGAACATAACGACCAACATCAGTAATCCAAGACGAGAGGCAAAGATGGCTTTTGGAAGAAGATGCCTCTGGAAGAAGCAGACAGTAACCCTCATTTTTGTCCGGAGGAAATAAAACATCCTCCATGGATGAGATGACACTTGTGAACAGTTCTGGAAGATGACAACAGTGGTGGGCAGTGGTGTTTGTTTGGGAATAGGAGAAGAAAGAAGCAGGGCAGGGCCTGCGTGTCTTGGTCTGCTCAGACTGTTAGAGCAAAACACCGCTGGCTCTGCGGCGCCGGCCACAGAGATGCTTTTTCTCACAGCTCTATGGCTAGAAGTCCTTGATCAATAGGCGGAAGTGAAAGAAAGGCGTTTATCCCTGCCACAGCTTGCCCACTTTCCAGAGCTAGCCCACTCTTCCGAGGAAGGCATCGTGTCTCTGAGGCTTTGTCCCTGTGATCCTGTTACCTTCCACTTGGCTGCACTTCCCAGTACTGCATACTGGGATCTATGTTTTGCCAGCCCGTTTTGATGGGATACACTGTCTTCATACCCATTCAGGTAAACCAAAGTAATTATATATATTTTTTAATTACTTCAATTTAGAATTCCACTTTGTAAGACTGAACACTAGAAATAAATCCTACACAGCTGAGGGAACTTCCTGGCAGGTATAGATCATGGTACAATTAGAATTTATTAACGGAAGGACATTGTTACTAATAACAACAACAATGACAGTCATGATGACGGCTATCATTACCCCTTATTAAATATTTACACGAGGCAGGCTCTGATCCAGGAATTCATATGTATGCAAATTTGTTAAAATATATAGCTAGGCATAAGTGTATTTCCTGGTAGAATAAACAATAAGAATAAAAGGACAGTGATAAGTTAATGTAGTTGCTAAACAGAATAAATTCCATCTCCAAATATCCATTTCATGTAATCAGGAAAATACATATGCACTCTGCCGTGTGGGGAGTGATGTTGCTGTTTTATACTGACAATTTGAAATTGTTGATTAACATATGCTAGAAAGTAAAAATAAATTTGGTTGAGAGAATAATATTTGGGGAGTGTGATGTGAAGCTATTCCAAGCAGAACACCAGCTTGAATCTTCGTCAACACCCGCACAACAGTCGTGTCTATGCGGGTTTCCCATCTTGGCTCTAGAGTGAGTGTCATACTCCAATGAAACCATACTCAATATCATTTCATTACTGAGCTTCAGGTGCAGCGGGTGCTGGCCAAGATTCTTTTGTTACGAGTCTCCATTGTCGTCCTCCCTTTCCAGACATGCGACATGGTTCCAAGCAGCCCAATTCCCATTGTTTTGTCTGTGTGCCGAGAGATCAGCTTCACATCCTCTAGGTTTTATTTTTTTTTTTGAAAGGTGTTAATCCCTTGCAGTGTTACACTGAGACGTGTGCATCCTATAATTACACACGTTAGCTTATAGTAACTGGTGTCTCTGCAGAATTGCTCGTGAATTTATATACTTGTGCGAGAGAGAGCCAGTGGTAGGCTTGCCAGTAAGGCCCTCAGAGAAAACAGGAGGCGCTCATATAGATTCTAAAATTAATGACACTTTGAAGACGGAGGGTCTCTAAGGAGGCGGCGATCAGTTGTGCACCTACAAAGCCCTGGGTTGTGACTCTGGTGAAGTGACCCACGAAGAAATTACAACCTGCTAGAGAAATGAGCTTAGAAGCCAGCCCCACACCTGTCTCTGTGTGCAGAGGCTCTGTGTGGGCAGAAACCTCAGAGACATGGAGCGAGACTGATGGATGGAGAAGCCTCAGGCATTGGAGATAGACCCCCATAGGGGTTCTGGATTCTGCATCTTTGGCAAATGGAGGAAAGGATGCTTTGAGTTGAACATGAGGGTGAACTTGGGAAACAGCTGACAAATACCACAAGAGAATGTACTAGTGTGTCAGCCCAGCTGGCCCACAAGAAATTTGAAGGCTATTTATTTATAATATGTCTAACTTTTGTATTCTTTCTCTCTCCCAGTCTCTCTGTGTTTGTTTACAAACAGTTAAGTCAGTCAGCCACCTTTTTGTATCTCCAATGGTTTTTTGAAATGGTCCATAGAGCCGAAGGTCCCAAGGTACCGATGAAATGTTAGTATAAGAAAAAAAGACCTGAATCCAAGTGCCTATTAAGTACCTATTAAGGAGTTTCCACAAATGAAAAAGACAAAACTGTAATGATGCCTAGTTATATTGTATCTCTATCTCTATCTCTATCTCTATCTCTATCTCTATCTCTATCTCTATCTATCTATCTATCTATCTATCTATCTATATATATATATATATATATAAAGCCCATAAAACTTTTTCTGCCCTCAGTAGCAATTAATCATGCCCACATAATCTATATATTTAAACCAAAGGAATAACCTGTCTCACTCAGTGTATATTGTAATACTGTGTTGGATGGAAGCTAATAAGAATAACTAGAAAGTACCTTACTTTGTTTTGTTAAAACTGGAAGAACGAAAGCAAGTTCCCCTCTACCAAAACTGACTTCCGGTGGATATACCCTTTCATGTTAGATCAAAAATGTCTGACCCGAGCTCCGGGCAGGGACAATTACTCACCCTCTAGGGCTGTGCTACTGCCATATTGGCAAAACCGTCTGAATGGAAACCAGACACAGGCGCGAAGCCACATCCCAGAGGTACCTGTGAGCCAGACTTGCCTCAGAATTCCTGATGCTAACATGTGGATAACACTAATCAACACCTTCAGAGCAGTCCAGACCGGTACTGCCTCATTCTTTGTAAAACTTGGCTGCTGTGTTTCTTTAAGTCTAACACACACACTTTCCCATCTAAAAACACTCCTGAAGTCTAGATGTACCTTATGATTGAGAGCATGTTTGAATGGCTTATCAGCTTGAACACAGCTGCGATCTTCTGTAGAAGATCTGTGGATTGTCTGCATGGAACCCCCACCTAGAAGCACATCTCTTATTCTCTGCTTGAGGCGTGCTTGGACCACGCTGCTTGTGCGTTCCCAGTGCCAGTTGGTAGTTCAGATTTTTAGAAACTGTTTTTCGGCTGATAACGAGCCAGAGGCATGCACATTTCCTTGCTCTCTTTCAGTGTGGTAAGCCGACCTCTTGTGTAGTCTCCCCAGAAAATGGGCCCCTTTGCTAGCTTAGTGTTTGTGTAGTGACCTTTTATAACACGATTTCTTTGGAGACATTTTTCACCGACTGGTTCTAAGTGGAATAATAGTATATGCAACTGTTGATGTCAGGTTGCCATGACGTGGGAGCTCTGAGGCATCTGAAAACCTGGAAAGATATGGCCTACCAGAGGGGTTATGAGGAATGTTTTTTATAGACGAGGTGGTTATAATGTCCTTGAAGATTTGAACTTAAGAGTATGCCTCCCTGACTGGCACGATTGTAGCAGTCTGTCCTCTCTAAGGTGAGCTTCAGATGGTGCTTAGGAAACAGATAAGGAGTGGTCCTTGATTATTCTTCTTGATCCTTCATAGTCTTTCTTTTTCCATGTGACTTGGCCAGAGCGCTTGTTATTACTGTCTCTCTGGATGACTGTCAAGTCTCCATTGAGGAAGAGATGAAAGGCAGAGAATTAGTCTGTTTCCTACTTTTGTAAGGCAAGACACTTTATGAAATTGTTTAATCCACACAGCCAGCCATATATAATTTTATGTATAGTATAATTATCATTACCCCATTTTCATTAAGAGAAAACAGGTTCATGGCCCATGTGTGCATATGTGTGTGTGCGTGTGCGTGTGCGTGTGCGTGTGTGTGTGTGTGTGTGTGTGTGTGTGTAACACAGCCAGCTTCTACTGGGCAAGACAGACTTCTGCCTGACTTCAAAGCTAAACTTTCACTGTATTTCACAGTTTCTCTGGAGGGTTGTTTGTTTGTTTGTTTGTTTTTCTTGCTTTTAAAAAGTTCTTATATGCTCGTCTAAATTATTTACTCACAGCAAAACCTTAAAACACATAGAAAAATCAAACAGAAACTAATGTTGCTGGTGGTACTTAAGTGCAGGATCTGAGGACTGAGATGTGAGCTGAATTCTGCTGTGTGTGTGTGTGTGTGTGTGTGTGTGTGTGTGTATGTGTGTGTGTGTGTACATGATAGCTGTTGGCTGCTGTTTTCATGTTTGACAAATGAGTGCTTCAAAGTATCCTTCCTATTCTATTTCTCAAATTAAAAATTCTTATATTTAACTGAGTGGTAGTAGCAAATTTTTTAGTCCCAGCACTGGGGAGGTGGAGGCAGATAGATCTTTGAGTTCAGGCCAGTCTGATCTACAGAATGAGTTTAAGGACAGCCAGAGCTACACAGAGAAGAAGAAGAAG
>NC_034592.1:47394973-47396473 GCF_900095145.1 Mus pahari | reverse complement strand
GAGGAGGAGGAGGAGGAGGAGGAGGAGGAGGAGAAGGAGAAGGAGAAGGAGAAGGAGAAGGAGAAGGAGAAGGAGAAGGAGAAGGAGAAGAAGAAGCCTTATATTTAAAAAGACATCCTCTTTGGCATCATTTTCCCATGAATGTCTAATGCACAGGGTTCTTGCTTTCTGCTTTTCCTTTTTTACAATGATTTGATAAGATATCAATTGAAAGCAAACAATATTTTATATTTATATTTGCTTGCATTCAGAGGAATCTTTCGAATGTGTCACTACAGTAAAGCTTATTGAATATATTTGATGCCATAAAAGAAAATAAAGCTTTTGTTTTTCTAGGTGTGATTGACAGACATGGTGTAACTCTTTTGGGACGGCAATAAAGTACAATAAAAGTGCAATAAAAGATACTGTGTGCTTACATACTGAATGATAAGACACTTTAAGCTAATAGCTGCTTGCTGGTAAATGTTAGAAGTGTTTAGTTGGTGGGAGCTAAATGACAACTACCAGATAAAGATTGGAACTCTGGGCATATAAATGTGTGTCTGAAAGAGAGAAAGAGTGGAACACACACACACACACACACACACACACACCCCAACTCTACTATCTTTAGCTAGCTATCCCCTTCATTCTTGTTGATTAGACCCAGCACAGACTTAGATCATGTTAATCAGCCTCTTAATCTAATTGACTATTGGCCAATATACCCATGAGAAAACTTGTGGCCCTCTACTCCCCAGCCATCAGTATGGGTTCCTAGGTTAAGCCACTGTAATAATTACTCCCAAATGGTTGTGGCCTAACTTTTTGCTTATCCATACACTTGTTACTTTGTAACTATCACACAGAGCAGCCTGCCATCAGAACAGATGAATGACATTTAATAATCTAAAAGCACACTTTTCTCATTGTTATCAAATCAACAGGTTAAGGGGGAAACATAGAAATACGTTGGGTAGGAATGGCGATGTTGAAGTTAACGGTGATGATGCCTATTTATAAGGAAAAATAGACTAGATAAGGCTTTCTATGTTAAATTTCTGGGAAATCAAACCTCAATATGTTGAACTGCTCATGCTAGATTCAGACTCTGTCCTATCACTGGCTATTGTCATTAAAAGTGACAGGGTGGTCAGTTAATCTATCTCTTTGGAAAACCTTCAGAGAAGGATCAACCAATGTCATTGTTATGACTGTCTGTTTGAGCATCTTCAAAACTCATTTTCATAGATGACCTTTAAATCTCTCAGCAAGAAGACAGTAGAGCACTGACAATTATATTTTTGGAAGTACATTAGCATGATATTCTGTAAAGAAACACATCAAAGTTATTCTTAGACAACTTCAAAAAATAGAAATCCTTTCTCACTGTATAGGAAAACTAACATTGTATGACAAGATCCCCTGACAGGTGTGAGTACAGTCCTGCCCTGACAGGTGTGAGTACAGTCCTGCCCTGACAGGTGTGAGTACAGTCCTGCCCTGACAGGTGTGAGT
>NC_034592.1:47386811-47394568 GCF_900095145.1 Mus pahari | reverse complement strand
GTGTGTGTGTGTGTGTGTGTGTGTGTGTGTGTGTGTGTGTGTGTGTGTGTATCTGAACATGTGTGTGGAGCTCAGAGGACAATCTGTGGGTTTTGGCTTCCTCTCCTTCTATAGCTGCATTCCCAGAATCTCAGGCTTGCAAGCAGGCATCTTTACCTCCTATGCTGTCTCACTTATCTGACTTTTCCATTTTTATCAAATAAATTGATTATTGCTTCTTTAGCAAATTACAAATTTTGAGTCTACACTTTCCCTATACTTTTGTATGTCAATAAAACAAGGTATCACACATTGTTTGGTGACTTAAATTTGTGATGTCATAGTGTTTCCTGCTATCCTGCACATATCGCTAACTTGCTATTGTTTCTAAGAAATGCCCATATATTTGATATATTACAATATATTACAATATAATGTATACAATATGCTATAATATAATATATACATATGTGTGTATGAATGTATATGTATTATATATGTATATGTATGTATATATGCATATGTATGTATTCATATATAATATTGCTTGGTAGTTTGTTCTGTAGAGGTCAGAGGTCAATACTGAGTGTTATTCCTTAGACCCCATCCACTTGGTTTTTGAGATGAGGTCTCACACTGGGACTTAAACATTCAGAATTAGCCTAGGCTAGTACAACAGCAGACCCCAAAGATCCTTCTGTCTCCACGTCTGCAGAACTGGGATTACACGTGCACATTACTATCTCTGGCTTTTACATGGATACGAGGACTCGAGCTCAGCTCCTTCAGGTTTGCACGTCATGCACTAACTGACAGGGCTCTCTCCCCAGCCCCAGCCTCCTGCTTTTAAAATCTTACATATTTTACCCATTGACTCCTGATCAGTATGAGGACATAGGTTAGTAATAGTTTTTTCTCAGTGATGGAAATTTCAGGAGTGAAGGAACAGTCCTATGTCCATCTGAATGGGCACATGCAGGAGCTCTGAGGTGGATTAAAAGGTGGAGTTTCGAGTTGTGTCGAGTTGTGGTGTGGTGGTCTTTCTGCAGCCTCTGACTCAGTTATCCTTACACTAGTGTACAAAAGAATATCTTAACTTAATGCATTCACAAAGGGGCTCCAGCGTTCAGTTACTAAAACAGTGGCCTTTCAAACAGTCGAAGTGCTATTTAAATTTTTGACATTCAAATTCTTTTCCGAAACTTCAAGGAAAGACAGACAGCATAACAAACAAGCTGATGAATTGGGGGCGGGGAGATGCACTGTAAGAGATGTTGAGTTAAAATGACTTCCTGCATAGAGCTCAATCATGCTATCCACAAAAGAGGCAGCCATGAATCCCCCAAGAGCAACACTGGTTGAAGAGATCACATAAGATCATTTTTTTAACCCTAAATTCTTAGCCTTGTATGGGCCTTAACTAGAGTTTTTTTGTTTTGTTTTGTTTTGTTTTTTTAAATTGGGAGGTATCTTGCAAAAAGAAAGTAGAAATAACATTGAAAGGCTCTGTATTGAATAACTCAACAGAGTTGGAATAAGGTTCTCTAGTTATTGGATTAGCCACCCTCCTGATAACTTTGAATTGTTTATGTCTAGATACTTAATATCTAGAACAGATTTTTTAATGCGGAAACTAAGTTTATTAGAAACCAGTTTGTTGTCAAAAGGAAAAACATTATAGCTAATTTTTACAGCTCATAGTTTGTTGTTCTGGTGTACCTTCGGGTAGGTACACAGTTCCCGTTCTTCTTTTGTTTAGGAAAGCCCATTTCCTTGCCTGGTTTCATGTTTAATGTATAAGATGGAAATGTGACCCTGCCTCAACCTTTAATCTCCTGCATTCATCTTCGGATTTTATTCTTAAGCTAAGTTACCTGTTTCAATCTAGAAATGAATATGGCTGATAGAACAGAGGTTTGTTATTCTTTGCCCATAGTGTCTCTGCCTCTCTGCCTCTCTCTCTCTCTCTCTCTCTCTCTCTCTCCTGCCAGATCTTCTTACTCTTGAGGGGTGTCATTATACAGTAGTAGAGGAGTCTCAAAACCTGCTCATTGCCCTTGTCATCAGAATGTCCCCTTTTGTTCCAGTTCCTTCCATTTCCTCCTTACCCTGACCAGTGCTGCACAGTGAATTAACAACAAACCCAAAGAAGCTCTCATTGGGGCTACTACCCAGAAATCCTAGGGCTGGATCGGTGTCAGGTCATGGTAGTGCTTTCCACATTTTTGGACTCAGGAAACACGAAACACACTATCCCATGTGTCTTCTCGCCACTTCCCTGTGATCAGGGACTTGGAACTGAATGATTTTTCTCAGAACAAAGAATAATCTTGGGCCGTTTCAATGCCCTTCCCTGCGAGTTTTATCCATGTTTGGGTTCTATTGTGCTAAGGGGAGGAGAGCTCAGGCCAGGTGCCCAGCTAATATCAGGAACAATAGCACTGATGTCATAAGGCAAGGAAGGCCTCGTCGCTTGCCTGTTTTTATCAGAGTAATCTGAAAATGGATTGGAATCGTTAAATAGAGAAGATGGTGATGCTAGCTCGATTCAGTCGCCTACAGCCTTGAGAAATCCCTTGCTACTGTAAGCTAACAACACCATGGCCAGTGTCTAAAAGAAGTAAGTAGCAGATGTACAGGGCATTAAAACCTCCTTTCTGAAATCTTCCTTTCCATTTTTTTTTTAAATGGATATTTGTATTTGTGAAAAGTTTCTGAGTTGTTTGCTGTAGGCAAATACTGGTTTAAGCTTCATGAGGAGCAGAGGAGTGGCCACAGAGGCAGTAACTCAGGAGGGAAGGCATGTGCCTTGGTGATGGATGGGCCAGGTGGGAATGCCTCCCACAGTTGCTACAGTCCTTAGCACATGTGGTGGCCCTACACTGCTCATGCAGAGGATGACAGAGGCAGCCACCAGCTGTCCATCCAGAGTGATGAGTGTCCAGGGTCTGGCACCTCAGCAAACACAGAAATAAAGTAGGAGGGGCAGGAAGTCAACCTCTGTCCCTCTGCCTGCTTGCGTCGAACATTTGACATGGCCACAGCTACCCTGCTTTACTCTGGTGCTTGTCACGCCACCATGTGCTCTTTATTCTTGTTATTATTATCAGCTTCTGTTTTTCAAGAGCACATTGTCTGTCAAGACTAATGTGGTGCTCTATTGCTTGTGTAATGCTTATGGGGAATATAGAACATAAGCTATAGAATGGAGGCAGGGAGATACTATCTTCAGGGAGACAGACAAGGTCATAGGGCAGAGGGTAGAAGACCAGGGCTACTCAGAGCAGAGGTGACACACTTCCTTCCTCTCTGCCTCATATCCACTCAGTGGGGTTGTTACGCTAGCTCCCTGTTCTAAGTGCAGTATTAAAAAGAGCAAACTCGTCAGGAAAGAAACTGAACATACTCCAAGCTGTTGGGATCGGCTGTGGTACAAAAAGGAGTGGGCCCTATTGTGCAGAATGAGCTCAAGCGTTCTCTTCCCTGGTGGCTGGTTAGTAGATAACCTTCGTAGTCAGTGGCCATACCCTACTGATCTCTGGCCAGATGCCAGTAGTTCTACTGTGGCCTTAGAGAGATTGGTAGTCTCTTACCCCAGTGGCCTTATCTGCAAAGCTGAGGAGACTGCCTACCTGGCAGGGCTTGCTGCCAACACTGCATAGATTGCCATTTGCCATTGGGGGAGGGGGTGTGTGCATGTGTGTCTGGTGTCGATTCACTTAGCCTTGGTGATGAGCCCAGGGAGGAAGCCCTGCAGATCTGGCTGCCACACTTTTGTCCGGCTCCTCAGACTCAGCACCTTTCAGAATCATTAAGTGGTTTTAACTTCCTCTTCCTCCAGAAAAGCAGATGCCTCACACGATTGATGGCCAGAAGCAAGGCACTGACAACCCCCCCCACCCCCCACCACCACCCCCGTGCATTGGGTCAGGTAAAGGTGAGTGGGCTGAGGGAAGAGTGGAGTCATGGCTTGCTTCTAGGAGCATCTCCCTTCTGGGGGCCCAGAAAATTTCACTTATCTACCAGGTTAACAGATTTAATCGTGTGTTAGATTATGATTGGGAATTCTTCCCAGTAATGTTACCGGTGTAGGAAAAGCTGTAAATCCTCTCAGGGCTTAGCAAGCTCAGACTTACTGTAAAGGGCCACAGAGAGGAAGTGACGGCCTTCTAAAACATACTCCTGTGCGCACCCGTTCAATCAATATTGACGAAGTGATCTCGTAGGAAGACGGTATGTGCATTAAACCTCAGCTCATTTATTTGTGAGGCAGTGAAGGGGCTGGAAGTATTAGTGTCAGGCGTTGCTCTGAAGCATTGCTTTCTGAGTAATGGAAAAGTGGAATAAATTATTTATTAAGAACTTCGGTCATAAAATATCCACTGGTTACTGGAGGCAATGAGATTAAGCATAGAAAATGTGAAATAATACACATCTGTGTTCACGGTTGATAGTGATGCATGGGAGAAGGAAACAGAAAACACCGTTTTCAACAGGTCAGAGACGCAGCGGTTGCGCCAATCCCGGCATCTGCGTGGAATTGCTAAGATTAGCCTGTATATCTTCTTAAGTTATTTGGAATAGGCTATCGAGAATTAAGGATTCAGAAGTGTCTCTACAATCTAGCTCATCTTTTGAGCATTTGTACCTTTAAGAAGATCATGGGGGATCGAGGTAAAGCATTTCAAAGGGGAATCTTAGGAGCAGAGAGAATGGCCTGGCCCTGGGTCACGCCCTGTTTAAATTTTTCTAAAAGGTAATTGAATCGCATCTATTTGAGGTGCCAAGCAGACTTTTATTTCAAGGAGGAAAATAACTTAGAAACCCTGAGAAGTCGTAGATACTTGAGGGGGACATGGACTGTGTGCTCCACTATCAGGAAAGAGACAAAGAAAGCTCATTCTGCATGAAAGGAAAGTACCTGAAGTGCCCAACCTCTCCATTAACAGACCCACTGAGAGCACAAAGAGGGGCTAACCCTGGGCCAAATGCGCTCCACACATCCTGTCATAAAAACAAACAAACAGACAAAGAGAAAAAACCAAACAAACAAACAGACCACCTGCCTGTACTGGGTCTTTCATCAAAGCAGAATCCTAAGGATGCTAGAAGGAGCTCCCTGATTTCTGTGGTTTGTACTTAAGCAAAGTCCCAGCAGCATTGAAAGGCTTAAAGGCTGTGAAGTGTCTGCAGTGACAGTCTGCTCCCCCATAGTCATCCTCCCCGGCGTTGTTTGTGTAGTATGTAGTGTTCACTGTTGGTCTCTCTTTTCTTTCTTTCTTTCTTTCTTTCTTTCTTTCTTTCTTTCTTTCTTTCTTTCTTTCTTTCTTTCTTTCTTTCTTTCTTTCTTTCTTTCTTTCTTTCCTTCCTTCCTTCCTTCCTTCCTTCCTTCCTTCCTTCCTTCCTTCCTTCCTTCCTTTCTTTCTTTCTTTCTTTCTTTCTTTCTTTCTTTCTTTCTTTCTTTCTTTCTTTCTTTTTGTTTTTGTTTTTTTGAGACAGGGTTTCTCTGTATAGCCCTGGCTGTCCTGGAACTCACTTTGTAGACCAGGCTGGCCTCGAACTCAGAAATTCGCCTGCCTCTGCCTCCTGAGTGCTGGGATTAAAGGTCTGGGCTACCACTGCCTGACTGTCTACTATTTTCTGTCTTAATGTTCTGAGAGCCAAAGCCCAAGATGTGGCCAACAACTCTCAACACATGTCAAAGGACCTGTGTTTGTTTTATCTATCTATCTATCTATCTATCTATCATCTATCTATCTATCTATCTATTTTTAAGCAGGGTGATTTACATAGGAAGCAATTTTAGATGTAAGAACATTTGAATGAAATGCGTTTTAATATATTATGACCTTCGAAATAAACAGACAGGGTTCTGAGTCCTGTTTAGTCTCGGGGTGGTGATGCAGGGTGTGGTCTTGGGCATGCTAGGCGAGTACTCTGTCTTCACCACCTGTATCTTCAACCCTCTGAATAGGTTTTTAAAAGCTTGATAACTTTAATGGTTATTGGGAATAAATTCAGATTCACACTAATCACTAACTATCTAGACTTTTCCTGCCTAACGTCTACTTAGGTTTCCTTCCCTAGCACCTAGGAATTAGTTCACATTATGCTTTCACTAGAAGGAACTCAGACAACCAGGCCATAGGGAAGACAAAACGGGATTTTTTTGAATGACGTTATCATAAAAACTTTTGTGTAACAATATGGGGAAAGTCGATGTTAGCAATATACTTGGGTTTAGAGAAACATTGTGTGTGTGTGTGTGTGTGTGTGTGTTTACTCCTGTGCAGTAACATTCCTTGCAAGTGTTAAGCTGTGCCCAAGAATCCAGGTGACCATCAATGGGGTCACTTGACATGTGGCTGCTACTAGTTCAGACATAGGCTGAACTCTCTACCTGGCCATGGATGCTGTCCTTCTAGAGTATATTCTGGCTATTGGAGCCATTACTACAGCAATAGAAGGTTGTCTTGTTCTTCCAAACCCATGTGGCAGTAAACAGAAGGGCAGAAAGACCATGTTTAAATCCCAGCTGCTTTGTTGCCTGCCGTGAGGACCTGAGTTTATTTTCCTTTTGTTTTTGTGCTGGAGATCAAATCCACAGCTTCTTATGTGCCCAATATGTCCTGGGCTACAGTACACACGAACCTGCATTTACTCTGCTGTGAAACAGTAATGCTGTCAGTTCGCTGAATACTAAGTTGTACAAGACCCTTAGCTCTAGTAAGCTGAGATTTGCTAGAGGGGAGGGTGTGAATGTTGTATCCTCATGGCAACCAGGGACAGCTGAGCGCCAGCCCTGTAAACAGCCAAGGCAGACAGGCCAGGAACAACAAACTCAGAGAGCATTCTGCTTCCATGGAGGATAAGAGGTCAGACCTGTAGATCTTAGCACATCCTGACGGGACACATTTCAACTATGCTAAGTCTGTGGTGAGTTCTTCTGAAGCTAACATGTTCAGGAAAAATGGGAAACCTGAAATATGACTTACGAACCCTTTCCTTTAAAGGATTAAGATAGCCATTCATGTCAGCTGTAATTCAAGTCCCCATTATCTAGATTAAAACAGCAGAGACGTGTATATGGAATTCATTTGCACAGGCCGCAGATGGATGAAGCTGACCTCACGTGCACAGGCTAGCTTCCAGATCCTACATTTAAGTTTCCTTATCATCCAAACAGAAATAGCCTTATTCCCCTCTGCAGAGTTCGGAAGAAGTTTAAATCAGATGAACCATGGAAAGCATTGAGTACAGGGCCAAAGCAGTGTGTGTTAGATATTTTCGCTTTAATCTTGGCAGTGGTATTATCTGAGATGTGACTAGTAACACCCCCCCACCCCCCGCTTTTTTGAGTTTCCCCCTCTATTTACATCTCTTTAAGGTGTCTGCTCCTTTCTCTCTTCTTTGGTCTTTCTTTTTCTTCTGTTGATTTTTCCAAACATTGTTTTTGGTGTTGTCGTTTTTTGTTTATTAACACGGAGGCATAATTGCTGCTTATAAGACAAGTGGGAAAGAAGTTTGCATGGCAGTGCATGCGTTGGCCCTGAGTTTTTCTCTACTGTCCTTCGCTGGGCTCTTCATTGGATACTGTAATGTCCTCTCAGTGCTTGGACAGTGTTCCTTGCCCAGTCCTAGCTAGAACTCATGCGAGCAAGCTTAACTCCTTGGCATCCAGAGTCCACACACTGAAGCATGAACTGATGCCCCGCCCCCTGCCCGCCCCCCTCTCCCCCTACCCCATGCCTGTCCCCCTCTTCCCCCATCCCCTTACC
>NC_034592.1:47354996-47386611 GCF_900095145.1 Mus pahari | reverse complement strand
TTTTTTTTTTTTTTACTTCTTGACTTTTCTGGCTGTACCATGTTTCTTGGCTTCAGAAAATGTCACAAGAACATCGGAGCAATGATACTGCATTTTTATCTCTTTTTTTGTGACATGACTGTAAGTTGAGTGGATTTGTTCTCGACAGAGAGAAGACCTGTGACATTTCTAAACAAACAAAAATAGTGGCATTTGCTGTGTCGTGGCTGCTGCTCACAAAGCGTCCGCTCAGGTGGGAAAGACTGAGTTTTCAACTGAAGTTAAAATGAAAAATTGTGAGTTTCAGCCAACATCAGACGACAGGCTTTATCTTGACAGGAAGCTTTAGAGATGTTGGTGCGATTAAAATACCAAGACGTGTTCAAGGTGGCCTTCTAGGAGCCTGGGTCTGTGCTGCATGCGCTATGCTTTTCAGAGAAACAAGGATATAGATGTGGTTTAAGTTTAACTTCAACCGGTGAGTGTGTTTGACTGACAGATGTTCAAATAACTAGTATTCTAAATGTATTGAAAAGTCAGAGAGCTTTCTCCACTTCACTGGCAGTCTGCCTAAATATTAACCTTTCAGAGATTATATATATATCTGCTGGATGGAAAGGTGGCCCAATAGGGAAAGTACATGCCACACTAGGACCTGAGTTCAATTCCCTCAGAGTCCACATGAAAGGCTGGGTGTGGCAGAATGCTAGGGAGCCAGCGACAAAAGGCTCCCTGAGGTTTGCCTGCCAGGCAGTTTAGGTAAGTTGGTGAGTTTCAAGTTCAGTGAGAGTCCCTGTCTCAGAGAATAGGATAGTGTCACATGACATCAAGGTCTGGCTTCCACATACATGCTACACTCCTGCATGTGCATACCTTCCCGAGTGAGCAAGCCAACTCCCTCCCCCCTCCATCAGGACCTCCCAGGGTCTTCTCCTCCTCCTCCTTGAATGCACTTTCTCCTTTTCTTCACGTGACTAATTTCTCCGTGTTCATTACTTCCCATTATTATAGTTGCTTCCTCAACACTGCCCCCCTTACCTCATTTCCCGTTCCTTTCCTCTCTAGCATTTATCACAGTTCACAACTGCATTAGTGCCTGTAACCCCTTATATATAACAGTGAAGAAAAGAATAAACAACAAGAATGGCATGTTGTCCTTGCACCCTTTTGATAGGTAACCTAAACATTCTACTTCTTATGAAACTTCCTCGGAGAAACCACTCTAGATACCCTCGCCTAGCTTTTGTTTGTTTTTCAAGGCAAGTTCTCCTTATGTATCCTAGAACTACCTCCACGTCCAAGTGCTATGACTGCAGACCTGAGCCAAGACTCTCACCTTCCAGCCTAGTATTCTCCCCATTGGAATAGCAACAGCCTAGACAATTATGATTTATGAGTTAGATGTAACAACAAACAAAGGTTATGTAGACAGAGATTCTGTCTTGATAGGACTCATAAGCTGAGATAAGCATTTATGGAGGGTTCCATGGCGAGTGTTGTCATGAGAAGGTTCTGGAGGCTGTTCTGTGGGGCAGTGAACAGAGTAAGAGATGAGGCCGAAGCTCAGTGGGTTGGGAGGGAATAATTAAATTTTGCTGCACAATGAGGCTAGCAGACTACTCTTGACATAAGAATGAAAATGAGCCAAGACAGAGTGTATGGTATGTTTGGAAAACTGTGGGAAGTTCCGTGTGGCTGGAGTGGGTGTGAGGGTTAGCACAGAGAGCGACAGGAAATGGCTTTGGAACAATAGACAGGCTTTGGTCCTGAGCCTTTTGGGCGGTTTTGCTAAGGATCCTGGGAGTGATGCTGTAGGGTGTGCTTGCTCTGCATGCTCTGATCCTGCTACTGAGGGGATCCAAGTTGAGGAGACGTGACCAGTTCTCTCTGTGAAGCCCTTTCTAAGAGAGCCTGTGGGATAGGGCAGTTAGGGGAGTGGACAATGACAGATGCTGAGGAGAGAGGTAGTATCCTGGAAGACTTAGCTAGTTACAGATGAACAAATGAAGTGGATATCGCTGTAAAATATTTCCTTTTTGAAATTACCATGGTAATTTGCTTAGTAGAAAAAACTTAGAAAATGTAAAAAAAAAAAAAAGTGAATAAAGAGTACAAGAGATGTTCTTAGTGTAGTTAGAGTGAGAAGAAGGGCTTTTGAAAGATCCCGAGGATTTTTAAAGTTTATTCCCTTTTTATTTTCTTTTGAGATCTTAATTCTACCTGCCTAGGACACCAGACTCTTTGCATGTAATTTGTATATAAATTTCACATTTACATATAATATTGTCTCTGTGTTGAAGAGTTCTTCATGCTGCCTCCCTCCACTCTTTTTGCCACCCAGGTTTAAAAAAATATTTTTTTTTGCACCCAGGTTAATAATTAAAAGAATCACAGATATCATTGTAATTATAAAATAATTACAGAAACATATATGGATCGTTAATACAATTCTTGTCACTGTTGTTCATGATTTTGTTTGTCATCTAATCCTCACAAAAGTTCCACAGCATTGGTACTTTTCTCCATTCTATAGGTAAAGATACTAAAGTATTATAAAATTAAGTGTTTTGAGGAAAAAAAAAAAACTTTCTTGGGAAGCTGTGCTGCCCCCTCCCAAATTAGGAACCCCCGTAATGTCATTTTATGGTTCCTATTGTTTCCTGAGAAACTTTTTGCTTGTGTCCATGACTATCGGAGATGTGTTCTCTGGAGACTCTAAATCCACGGTGGCAGGGCTTGTGTATGTTGTTCCCTGTTATTCCAGCCAGTGCTTAGCTTGGTGATTTCTGGAACATAGTATGTTCATGGTCTCTCTCCCTGTTAGAAGGTCAACCTATGTGGGTCACCCAGTAACCCGACAGAACACTCACTGGAAGGGACTGCTGGCTCACTGGAACAGCCAGCTAGTCATAAAGGTCTATGATAAAGACACGGGTATTTCCTAGGAGCAAGGAGACCTCCAGATCAAACTTTCTTTTGCATAAACCCATGGAGCCTTCTCACAAGCAGTGTGACTTGTGGGTCTTAATTACATCGCTACAGATCCCCAGAAGACAGGACCTCCAGGCCTGTACACGTAGGTTCTGCAGTCAGTCTCCGGCGTGGGGCTCAGGAGTGCTTTACACCAAGGCTTGACCTGTCTGGTTTGCACTGCAAGCTTGTAAATCAAAGACAAATTAGATGGAAATCATGAAAAGGTAGCTTCATAGGATACCTGTGTATTAAAGTTTCTTTTTCTTATTTGGTCTGATGCAATTGAGTTAAAATAGATTGGGATATCATTAATAAAGAAATACCAAAATGAAAAATTATTGATGTTCATATTTTAATTCAGATTTAAGCTCTAAAGCAAATGCTGTTTGGATGAGCTCAGAACCGGTTGCTTCTTTATTCCATTTCAAAGGAGATAAAATCCCATGACATGCTAGAAGAACAAACTCCTTTCTTCATCAGAATGCTTTGGCTAACACCATCAGCAGCCAGAGAAAAAACACTTAAATTAGTCTAACGTTAAACGGAAAAATGTGGAGCATCTTGTCTGTTTCTCTAACACTTATTATAAAGTATCAAGGAAAGAAGCATATTATGATTTTTTTTTTCTAGTTTTAGGCATTTGAGGGTCCTATACCCTTAACAACAACAACAACAACAACAACACAAAAAATAGCCAAACAAAACAAAACCCCAGGCACGATATTTAGAAAGGTACTTACAGGTCAACACAAGTTGCAAATACTGGCTCGGGAACACTTTAATCTTTATCCTTGCCTTCTTGTTTATTTTTAGACCGGGAAAGGAAGACAACCTTTCCTGCCTTTTCAGCTTCCTAATGATATCTCAACTCGCCTTGATTCAGTGCAGAGGAAAGGCGTTTACTGCATCTGTTGAACTGGTGTCATCAAATGCAGCTAGTTAGGGGACTTGTGACATTTCACTTTATTTAAAATTCAGTACCACTTTCTAAAATCTTCCTGGCATAAAGTTCAGTAAGAGCTGATGCCATGGGAATGATCATGTGCACTAATAGTATTGATGGTTGTAGTAATCTGTAGTAAAAAGAAAGGAAGGAAGGAAGGAAGGAAGGAAGGAAGGAAGGAAGGAAGGAAGGAAGGAAGGAAGGAAGCTCATGGTTTGTTTTGCTGGTCTTTCTATGAAATATTGCTGCTTTTTGCCTGGAATTATGATGGCTGTGATCGCCTTAACTGACTTACAAAATGGTTGTGTTTACATCTGTTCATCCAACATACTTTCTCAGAGTGCTGGGTGCTCAAGGACTCCGTGGTGAATAAGGCTCAGTATACAGTCTCCGAAACAAGATGGCTTCTGCTTCCGCACGCTTGTGTTAGGATTCACTTCAATCCACTGTGAGAGATGCTGGTCCCTGGTGCTCAGCGGAGCCATACTCAGCACATCTTAATCTTCAGATCTTTAAGTCCTGTTTCGGCAGTCTAGGTAGGAGGCCAGGAAGCGCACAGAGACTTAGCCATTGATCCATTCATGGGCAAGCATGAACTGACTTTGTGGCAGGAATATCCTGTGCTACATGTGGGTAGTATGAAAAGTAAAGTCATTACCAAGCCAGTCCTGGCGGTGTGTACCTGCTAATCCCAGCATTTCAAAGGTTGAACCAGGAAGATTAAGAATTCAAAGTCAGCCTAGGCTACACAATTAGACCCCTTCTCGAGGACAAAAGAAAAGAGTCACATTGCTGCCTGCCAGGAACTCACATTTCAACTGGGAGCCCAATTGAGTAGAATTTTACCATCCGGTGTAGCAAGTGTTATTCTGCTTATGTAACTACCCTTTTTATAATGGAGTGGTGTAGTGTTTTCTTACTCTCTCTTTATAATACCAGCCCTAATGAGATCAGTTAGCAGGGCCTTTCCTGGAAAACCCCCATGGAGCCTAACCTTGTTATATTTTCCTCCTGCAGCTATCTTTCCCAGCTTCCTTTGCAGACGGTTTGGGGCCCTGTGATTGAGTATGATTGAGCAGAAGTAACGTGTATCTCGGTCTGGGCAGGGAACCCTCTACACAATCATTTCTGATCATTAACGTTTCTGGGTGGATCTTGAAGGCCAAAAGGAGGACAGCCTTCTTAGACAGGAGGGGGCCTGAGTTCTTAGAGGCTGTGTACACTCACCCACTCACCTTTAAAAAAAAAGTCTTGGCACCCCCAACAATATTATCCTGTATTATAAGGAAGACGTGTGTCTCTCAGTGTTGAAGGTTATTTATTTTATTTTATTTTTATAGCAGTTAGCTTATACAGAGAGGATCCGCTCTTCACTCCCAGGCTGGCTGCCCACTGGAAGCATTAGTTGCTTTAAGAGAAGGAGGGAGGATGCTCCAGGCTGAGAGGACCATAGGAGAGGGGGAAAAGCTTGGAAATTTCCACCTACGGTCAGTGGCTGAGTGTAGCGGTCAGGGTGCGGTGGGAGTGAGGACAGGATTTATGACAGATCTGAAGACGGAAGTCAGGGTGGAAGACGTGGAAAGTTTTCCGAGCTGGAGAATCTTGAGTCCTGGGGAGCAGAGAGTAGAGGGTGGTTATAAGTAGCTAACTGCTGTTCTGCTGATTTGTGTTCACAATAGAAACAATTTCCTTGGATGGAAATAGGGTTTTTGTTTGTTTGTTTGTTTGATTATTTTGAGACAGGGCTTCTCTGTTTAGCTCCAGTTGTCTTAGAAGTCGCTCTGCAGATGAGGCAGGCCTCTAACTCTGAGATCCGCCTGCCTCTGCCTCTGAGTGCTGGGATCAAAGATGTGCGCCACTACCAGCCAGTATATGGATACTCCAGGGGATTTTTTTATCACACACGCAGTCGCCAGAAATGCATGATTGTGGTTACAGAACATGAGAAAAGTGCTCAGCTGAGTACAGCAAACTTGTAAAAGCCATTATCATTGTCTCCCTTCAACCACCCACTGGAAAGACCACAGGAGTTCTGCTTGACTGATTATCTCCAAAGGTTGAGTTAAGACAAACTTGTTGATAGAATTGGTGCTAATTGCCTAAGGAGCATTTGGTCCATCTTGGAGAACGGTAGCCATGAGTCTTGAGAAGAGGAAGACTTCAGGCAGACTGGTGTCACAGCTAAGTAGGTACTTCCAGCATTGGGTCGGATAAGGACAACTTGGGTGATTGTGGCGTGTAAGTCTCCCATTTGTTGATACCCGTTCAAGGCTTAAAACTCTTGGAAGGTTGATGTTACTTTTTTTATTTTAACATGAAGTAAATGTTTCCTATAAGGTTAAAAGAACACTCCCTCCCCCCAAAGAAGATTATATTTGCCCAAATGTTTAACCATTTGGTTCTTGACTCATGTTAAGTGGAGCCGACGATTGTGCATTTGGTCTGATTAGCTTGGCTGGGTGAGCTCGCGGTGGTCAGAGGCACTGAGGAACCTCTTCAGGAGTGTCAGATCTCAAGAACCAGGCAGCGGGTGAGTGAGTGAAAGGCAGATAACATCTTCCTCTGAGATCAGGGGGTGCAGGTGGGGGTGGTCACCCCCTCAACTCCCTTTTCTATCAGTCAGATAGCTCAGCTACTCCTCAGCAACTGTCAGAATTTCATATCGACACCTCTGAACTGACGGATGGGGATCAGCCTCGCTTACTAATTGTGCACTGTAGCAAGACACAACTTTATTTAAAATACCATTAAGAAGCAAACACATTACAGCTACTCTGAAGGCCTCCTCTTGCAACATGAATTATTCAAATAGCTTCTTAATAACTACATTGATTTCTACAGTTAAAAGCAGATCCGATTATGGAATCTGCTCAATACCACTTAAATGTTTACAGATGTTTGCGTTGACAAAGACCTTTTAGACACTGATAATTCGTTTCACAAGCTCAGAATGCTGGGGACTTGGCATCCCGAGTATGCTCTGTGATTATTTTTAATAAGTGGGACCACTCAAAGAGCCACCATTTAAGGTCTTCATTCTTTTATTCCATTTCAGCCCCGTGGACATTGCTTGAAAAAATCTAGTTATGCTAAAAATATGGCCAGAAACTTTTACATTCATATTGATCAGAAGCTTTTAAGTTTCTTTTGCAAAGGTCGATGCAGTAAACACGTCTTAACCTGCATGTATTGGGATGAATATTGTAAATATCTATGAATATTTATAATGTTAAAATCCAATAAGATTCCAGTTTCTCCATCTCATGAAAGGGTACAAAGGGGAAAGTTTGCCAGGAGGAGACTGTGCAGTGAGCTGAGATCCATTTATGTTCTTGTTGATTTCAGAGTTACTGGGAAGGGTGGTCTATACCTTGTGTGTTGGCTCCGTTTGTTATAGAACTGTGTTGCTTAAGCAACAGACGTTTATTTTCTCCCAACTTCTGAAACGAAAAGTTCGAGATCAGAGTGACAGCAGGGACTTCCTGGCTTGCAGATGGTTCCTGCTAGCTGTGTGTCTGTAAGGGGAGAGAGAGAAAGACAACGGGTTCTTCTCGCCCCTTTACCTCCTAAAAGTCTCCTGATCCTTCAGATTAAGATGTGACTTTTATGACCCGCCTTTGGCATCACTCCATCTTTACAAGCTTGTTTTTCTATACAGCCATGTTGGAGATAAGGGCTTCAGAATGCGAGTACTGGGAGAGACACTTTAGTGCCCAGCAGAAGGTTAGAGCTCTGGAGTCACACTGCCTGAGTTGGAAGGAACTGGAGTCAAGTTATTTACTCTCTCTGTTTCCCAGTTCTCTGAAGACTGAAGAGAGTTTCCAGTTTACACTGAAAGTAAAGATACTGTTTACAGCCTTTTGATGTTGAATAAGTGAGTTAAGAGGTGCAGTGGGTATTCAGAAACGGCACATATATTTTACTAATTACACTGTAAATGTTAAGGATTGTTAAGTATTGGACTCAGTAGTGAAGCATTCAGCTGAGGGTTTTTAATGATGGTGATCTCCAAATACTCGGATCCCATATCACACGGAACCCTCTCCGTGATTCACACGCTTGAAATGTTCCCACAAGTCTTGATAGATGCCTAAGTGTAAACGGAGCAAGTGTGCTTGATTGTGTCACATTCTCACAAAGACTGTGTTCACACCAGTGCTCATCTAGTCAGCCTGCGCCTCTACAGCAATGCCCTCCAGGTGCTGTCTCAAGACCTCCTCTGCACTGAAGATACTAGGATCACACTGTACACAGTCTACAAAAGTAATCAAGACACAACCTTCCTAGTGGGGAAAAATTCTCTCTTCTCCTGTCTTTCCACTTATTCCTACACACATACACACACACACACACACACACACACACACTCACTTACTTCATAATTGTGCAATCAAACACACCTTCTTACTATAGAAATACAAGAGTGTCAGAGTAAGAAATCCAGGCATCTTCGAACTCCTATAGGAAGCAAGGAAAGGGTTAAGGCCTCACCCTGAATTTAGTGTCTTAGGAAGCACAGTAGGAAGCACTTGGCAGCCTACTGGAGGCTCTGCACATTAGTAGCAGCAGTCTATCAGTTTCTTCTGTTGAACTGGATCCAGAAGAGAATCTGCACTGGACTGAAAAGGTAGAGGGAGGAAACATACTTAATTTATTTCCAAATAGTGAGTTATTTGGTTGTTGTTTTGTTTTGTTTTTCCTGATTGGCACCACATACTATCAACTAGTCCCCGGCCCTTCTGGAATCCTCCAAGGCTGGGGGGTAGCTGTGTTCTTTTTCTGCCCAAATCAAGGTCATATCTATTTTGTAGGCAGGATTTTTTTTTCTTTTTTTAAAGGAAGGAGATGAAGAAAGGACTACCCATGAGCTCTGCCAGCAATCATCCTAGCAAGCGTCTGCCCTCTCCTGCCTTCTCAATTCACGCTGTCTTAGCTGGAGCCACGGCTGCCTCTCTAGTCCATTTTGGTACAGGAGCCAATCATGGATAGCTTACACTTATAAACATTTCATTCTAAATACTTGCGAGTCAAATTATAAAACTTTTACTAAAATTAGAAAACCGAAAGTCTTTTTATATCTGAGCTCTTGCTTTAAAAATAAAATCAAAGCAAAGTATTTCCGTACAGCCGAGTCTCTAGCTGCTGGAGTTTAAAGACCTTTCCTTATACTGCTTCTCAGCATTAGGGTGGCTGGTTCTAGCAGAATATTGATGGCAGGAGACAATAAAATCAGCAGGTATAGCCATGTGCTACTTATGTGTAAGCTGAGATGTGTAGCTACTAGGCGCCAATATTCCCTGCACCTATGCCTTAATAAAGAAAATGTCTTCGTGAGGTGGCATATGCTTGTAATCCCAGCACAATACAAACTTCCTTAGGATTGGGAGTTCTAGGTTAGCCTATAAGACTTAGTTTCATACAAACAAACAAACAAACAAAACAAAACAAAACAAATACTTGAAGACATCTCAGTGGCCAGTGATCCCAAAGGAAAATAAAGAGTGCCCAATGTCGTTTGCCACCTGGAGTGACATCATTCAATCACTCTGCAGGAGTGTAAATTGGCCTAATTGCTGTAGAAGTGTTCAAGGGTTGTTTTTGTTTTTTAAAGTAAATTACTGATGTTGTGACATACATTTGCAAAATAAATTTACAATTTATTGACATGTTTGCCACCCCTACTTTTAAGATCTCAGCTAGGAATGATCTGGCTTGAACTAACTGGAATATGGACTACTACATAACAATAAAAAAGACAGCTACTGAAGGAGCAACATTGTGGAACCTAGAAAACATCCAGAGTTTCATTTATTTAAAAAAAAAAAAAAATCAGTCCTTAGTCTGTAAATCTCATTTATATGAAATCAGAAACAGGCAAAACTCATCTCTGGTGAGAGATATCACATAAAAGTTGGAGGAGGAGTTAGATGGAGGAGGATCTTGTGGATTGAAAGGCCCACCCTGTGCCTTGGGAGTGATCTTGACACCGCAGGGACAATCGAACCCTTCATCTGTGAGGCTTTTTTCTGGGTTAATTACATGCCAGTGGTTTTCTTTTGTTTGTTTTTATTTTTGGTTTGGTTTGGTTTAAGAACCCCTCTTCCCTTACTGAAAAGACTACAATCTGATGAATGAAGAGGGGATATGAGAAAGTGTTCTACACAGGACTTCGTGGAGAAAGAAAAGGGCTGCCTCCGGTACTAGGAGAACTCAAAGGATTGGTAGAGAGGAGACCCTACAATGGACAACACGGCCTCAGTACCAAGAGGTCTCAGGATGGCACTGAGAGCCCATTGAACAGAATTGAACAGATTTTGATGAAGAGGAGAGGATGTGGGGGGGAGGGATGGGTTGCCAGCAATAAAGGGAGGAGAAGGTGGTATGCAGAGGTCCTTCCTGGGAGGCCTCCCACATTCCTTGGCTTGGGAGTTGGCTCCCAGAAGGTCACTTAGAGCACATGATTGATGGCGGAGCTGGGGTGGGAGCCTCCTAAGTACAGAGTTCGTCTAGATGTTCCCCCTCTGGCATGAGGCTGGGGATGCTGGGCTCTGCTTCCTTCAGGAGGTGGAGCCTCGAGAAAAATGCTTCCTGCCAGGAGAAGCCTTTATGTTCCTGGGTACTGGAAGGCACCGACCCTCCATAGATTGCCTTTCATCCACATGAACAGTAGGTGTATATAACTGGACCCCTCCCCCAACCATGGTGGATCAGTGGGGCCCAGAGGCATTTCCTACTTCTTGCCAAGATTCTCTCAAAACGCATCCAGTGCACCCACCTGATCACAGGAATAGTACTGGAACAGACAGTGTAATCCTCTTGTATTTTTGAAGTCACTTGAAAACTATCTCAGGGTGTTTTCCCCTATAGATCCTAAATCCCTTAAGTAAGGAAATATCTAACATGCTTCACCATATCCCTTGGGTCTTGCACTGGTTCGGGCCCCTGATTCTTTTGCAGCTGCCGCTGGTTGTGTTGCCTGTGCCGTGGACCACTCGTCTATAGCTGCAGCCTTCACAACCTGAACATTTCCTGTGTCACACATCCGAGCGGTGCAAAAATGGTATGAGACATTGCCCATCAAACCCGCGCAAAGCTGACCGAAGCCCCGTCTGCACGCGCTGCCTGTGTTTATATTGCTATAGACATTTCAGGTTTCGTTTGTCAGCTACAAAATTGGTCACATTTCAACCTCTGTTACCCCTGCACTGTAACTGATGGAAAGATGAAGAGATGAAGATTGTATGTGGTGAATACTGGATTGGAGTGTTGGCGTTTCTGACAGAACTGGCAATTTTCAAATTGAGTGAGGCGTCAGGCTGCCTTTGCTCTATGGATTTTATTTCAGTTTCTTATGGATTAGATACCAGTCTTGCTAATTGTGTTAAACTGGGAGAGGCCACAGGACAGTGAAAACAGCCTCGAAGGAACCTTTCAGAAGGGCACAAATGGGGCTGCAAGCTATGTAAAAAGTGAAGACAGAAGCAGGCAGGATTGGAGTAGCCCAGTGTCACTAACAGTGTACAGTGGGACTCTGGGGGGGGGGTACCCTTTAGAGCACCTACTGCCAATTCGCCATTCTGTTTGTTTAAATGTAGGTATACCCCTCCTTTTTCTCACTCTTTCGGGCTTCATCTGAACAGCCCCAGAGCTTGAGCGCAAGCTTAGAGAGTACCTCCTTTTAAAAAGAAAATTCCCATTTTAGGTTCCTCTGGCTAATCCATCTCCCCGCTTAGAAATAATATCCATGCTTATACTTTTATCTATTTAAATATTTTTCTGGCATAATTTCATGGTAGGGAAACAAAGCCATCTCCTCCACAGCAAACAAGATAGGGGTGTAAATGTAGCACTGATCTACCCAGGCTTACAATAGTTGAAAATCCTCCCACTGCTGCATTAATATTCATGACATGAAAATAAAAGGCAGCTTGTGGGTTGGGCAAAGGTGAGTTCTGGAATGGGCTTCCAGGATGGGAAAGCCTGGATGCCAGGTTTATCCAGCCACCCCTTCCCACCTTCAAATCCCAGCCAAGCTTAGGATTCCTTTGCTGAATACAGCATGCACTTTCGGAAACCCCTGTACTTCCGGGAACCCTTGCACTTCCGGGAACCCATTACTCCATTAGCCTCCATTTAATTTATTCTAGTTGCCAGTGAGAATAAGGATGAGACCAAGGCAGCAAGAAACCTGGAGGGTGAGCTTTGCAGGTCGTGACACTCAGAGATGTGTTCATCCCCACGTAAACGTGAATGAAGCTGGACCACTCAATCTTCCTAGTTGCCTCTTTCATTCAGAATGAAACTTTGGGAGCAAGTTGGGCAGTGACGTTTAGAAAGACGAGGGGTGACAAATCAACTCAAAGCTTTGTGGCTTGAAAGAGTTATAATTTATTATTTCTCACGATCGGAAAGTTAGGCCGTGTCTGGCTGTTCTGTGGGCACGGGCTGGGATGTGCCTGGGAGCCACATTCCTCCAGTTTACTCAGCTACATTCAGTTAGCAGTTCAAAGCTACGTGTGATGGTGATAGGCTCCTGTACTTCTCACCACGTGGGATTCGGAAGCAGGAGAATTGCTTGATTCTGGGAGTTCACTGCCAGCCTGGTCAACATGGCAATTGCCTGTCACAAATAAGCAAGCAAGCAGACTAGCACACAGCTGAGCACTTGCACGGGCTAGGAAGCCCATTTCACTGTTAACAGCTGGCTTATCTTGCCTTGCTTTTGGCTTTTCTCTCTCTTCACACAGGTAGTCTGGTGTGTGTCACTTCTGCTGGCTTCATTTCTTACCTCCAGGCTGGCTTCCAAGATACTGAGTTAAAGCTGCCAGGCACATGTGACTTACTCTGTTGGTCAAAGCAGGCTACCATACCATCTGATACAGGTGCAGTGGTGTGCCCATGGCTGAAAGAGGAATCCACAGTGGCTGCTTGCAGATTACCAATTCAAGCTATTTCCATGTGTTGTTGCCTAACCGTTTTAGAGAACCTGCTAATTTTAACTTGCTGCCGTGAAGATTATGCAACCCTGCTTAGTGGGTGCACTACACAGGGGACTTTCTAAATCCAAATAATGTTGATCAAAACTCCCCCAACCTGCTTGCGGTTATTTATACTTATTAAATAATAGCTTGCTTCTGTGATGGAATGTTGGTTTATGTTTTGTAACTAAGTCTTTTTGGATAATTTGATGAATGCATTCTTAATTGGGAGCAAATTTAGACAGAATTGATTTAGTCTAGACCAGGATCTTCTTCTGGTATTGCGGCATCAAATCCTGGTTGGCCTCTTCTTGTAGTCCCTCCTATTTCCTGGAGGAACGATACAAGTTCATTTTCTCGTATTCAGGAATGGTCTTAAAAACAAGTATAAATTTTTTGGCAGGAAAAAATAAGGCTGGCATAGAGAGTCCCAAGATAACCAAGGTTACATGGTGAGGCCCCATCTTGAAAAATTCAAATTAATTAATTAGTTAATTAATGAATTAAGCTAGAATTTCAACATGGAAAAAATCTCAAATACAAAGACTAATGTTTGATAAGTACAAATAACTGACATTCCTAATAACAAAATGTGTTTTATAACTCATATATATTTAGTTCTCTGAAGAAAGGAAGATAAAAGTTATAATATTGATGTTCTGGGCACCTTTAGCAAGCTGTCTAACTTTAGGCCTTTGTTTTTATAAACTGAGAATAATTTATTCTCTGCCTACCTCAGATGGTGTGTATAAAGCTTAATGAATAAAACTATTTAGGACCACACATAAGATATAACTTGGCAACCAAAGTATTGATGTGCAAAAAGTGAGAAACAAATTATTTAGATAGATGATAAACAGATAAATGGATGGATGGATAGATAGGCAGATGGATAGGCACACTTAAAGGTAAAAAGACAGACGATCCCCTTTCCAAAGGGCTTAATCTCATTACAGTATTTCTAATAATAGCCAAATATGGTGACACAGGTCTTTAATGGAGGCACTCAGGAAGCAGACACAGATAGATCTGAGTTCAAGGCCAAGCTGGTCTACATACCAAGTTATTAACTAAGCCACAGTAATGGTTTAAAATAAGTCCAATCATTTCTAGAGATGATCGGCAATAGCTAACCTTTTTTTTTTTTTTTTTTTTCCTTCTCTTAGTTCTACAAATTGTATAGAAAATCTGGGTCAGGCTGAACCTTGTCAGCTGAATTTCAACCCCTTTCAATGTCTGTTCTAGGAAGGTAGTTGACAGACAGTGACCACAGGACTCAGGACTGGGCTCCTTCTTTGAACTATGGTACCCTTTGCATGTCTTCCTTTCATTGACAGTTCTTTCATTCTTTGCAATTGAAATTCCCTTTCATGGCAGATTGATAAGGCTTTTTAGAAGATAATTATAAAATAAAAAGAATTCAAGATTTCTGGTGGTCATAAAATATTTGCCATATTCAATGGTTTGCTTCTACATTTTTTTCAAGGATTGAATGAACTACTTGTGACTGTTGGAATTTAAAGTAATTAAAATAAAATGCACAGATCTCCAGTCACATTAACTATGTACCCAGGTCTTGTATATGTACGTGCCCAGCATCATGGCAACATTATAATGGACAGCAATGTCCTAGGACCTTTTCTACTTTTCTAACCCATGTGGTACTGTTTCTCTTCTTGAGAGTCTCCTTTTCACCTCATGTGTTTTGAATAAGCAACAGGGAGAAGACAATGCAAATATTTACTGCTTTTTAAATGTGTTAAATTGATGGTAATTGAATAGACCAGTCTGCCAACTGGACTGACTTTTAAATACTTAAAATTTAATTTGTATATAGTGTTTCCTAGAGATGGTTGTAAAAAGATTTTTTTTTTGCTTGTTCTCTCAGATTTATCTATTTTATGTGTATAAGTGTTTGCCTGCTTCATATATGTGCATCACACGCATACCTGGTGCCCTGGGGAGCAAGAAGAGGCCATTAAATCCCCTGAAACTGGAGTTAGGATGGCTGTGAACCACCATGTGAGTGTTGGGAGGCAAACCCAGGTCCTCTGCAAGAGCAGCAAGAGCGCTTATCTCCTAAGCCATCGCTCCCTTTTGCTGATTTGTGAGCTTGATTGCTTACATTGCCTTTACAATGGCTAGGATCTTCTGACAATTAACCCTTTTTGTGAACTGGTGACCACACATTTTGCATCGAATATTTCATTATTTTGAAGGAAAAAAAAAAAAAAGACAATCCCTTACGACAGACTTCTCTCCCACTGGGAAAGTATGCTCATATTAAAGTTCGTTGAAGTAATATGTGCCCTTTTCTCAGTTTAAACAGAATTTCTAATCCAAGATCTGTGCAGATCTTGACATCTGCCAGTTAAAATATTGACTTTAAATAGAGAGGTCATAAAAACTGTGAGATTAAAATGATTCGGGCGCTCCGAGTCCTTATCACACAGCTCACAGTAAATGGAGATTGCGCAATGCTGGGCTGGGGAAGCTGTAGGGTTCAGCTCTGCAGACATACTCCTAAGATATTCCAAAGCTGGTTTAAATCACGGTGCATCCTGATGAGAGATTGATATTTTAAAAATGCTCGGGAGTAAAAATTTACTTTGTGTTGAAGGGTTGCTGAAAGGCATTAAGATAGTGCCACGAAGCTCTGGCAGGAAAAAGAGCAGTTCCCAAAGCCAAGCCACATTTCTTGGGATCAGAATCAGAAAATTTTGTGTAAGCGTCGTGGTTCACCAAAGATACCTTCCTCAATGGGAATCTGTTTTCCACCTTCATATTGATATAATTTATGCAAGACTGGGAAACCAAATTCTGCCTTAATGCCACTTAATGTTTGTCACTTGAGCCAAAATTTTGTGATTTTTATTTTGAAACTGAAAGTGAACTTTTGTGGCCCAAATCTTTACATGCCATGTTTCCTATCCTGTCAAGAATAGCTGCGTACCAATGAGATCCGGCAGTTAGTGATAGTGACTCCTATCGGACCTTGGAGAAAGAAAGACTTGCGAAGACTAGGCTGCTGGGGCAAGCTCCCTAACTTAATTCTCCTTGTCATTAAAACGCCACTTCTCTGAGGAAAGCATTTATGATGCTTTAGGGAAGTCTAGAAGATGGGATGCCAGGGGAATCCAAGAGTAACATCAGGGGAATGGTTGGTGGGGTGACACACACTAGTGAGTATGTTCTAGCAGACATTTGCAGACTCTCTTTGACAAAGTTTTCTCTAATCATCCCTTTCAGTCTCTTTCTCCCTATGTATCAGTTACTTTCTTGTTGCTGTGACAAAACGCCATGACCAATGTAAACTAATAGAAGGGAGAGTTTATTTGGGCTTAGGGCTTCCAAGGGTTAGAGTCCATGACGGTGGAGAGAAGGCATGGAGGTAGGAGCGGTTGACAGTTTGAGGGGTTGACATATTAAACCATAAACACTGAGCAGAGAGAACTAGCTAAAAAATGGCAGGTGTCCTTAAACTGCTGAAGTTCACCTTTAATGACATACCACCTCCAACAAGGCCACTCCTCCTAATCCCCCTCCCCACAAACATTGCCACCAATTGGTGATCAAATATTCAATTGCCTGAGACTATGAGGGACATATCATTCAGACCACTACACCCTTTTTATCCCCCTGGTGTTATTTAGATCTTTGTCCTATTACTGACCAGTCTGGCTTTGAGTTTGTCTTTTTCTAATTGCTTTTGTCTGTGTCAAAAAAAAAATTGTATAACATGAAACTCAGGAAGATACATTTTTCAAATTCCTGAAATAAAATAGATACATACTCGAAGCATGGCTTTAAGTACATTTATTGGTTTTATAGAAGTTCCCAGTAGAATGAATGCCATGAAAACAATTGGTACAATTGCTTCTCTTCAGGAGCACCAGTGCAGACAGGACGGTCAGTAAATCCAGAAGTGAATCTATGCCATGTGCTACATACAGTAACACTGTAAGCAGGAGGATCTAAGTTTAGATTCCCAGCGTCCATGTAAAAAGGCAGGTACGGCTGTGCGCTTATAGAGGAGAGATGAAGAGAAATGGATCTCTTAGGAGCCAGTTGACCAGTCAACCAGGGAGCTTTCGGTTCAGTGAGAATGGAAGGTAGAGATCCACTTCTGGCCGCATACAAGTGTGTCTGCAAGTGTGCACACACACACACACACATTCACACATCAACACGTACCTAGTCTGTATATATACACAACATGTCACAGACTGCACATCCCACACACCGCACCGCACCGCACAATTAGCAGCTTTTGGCAGAGGTGGCTGAACCTGAGTCTTGAAGGATCTACCTGGCAAAGGGGCAGAGGACAAGACTCCCATGGGAGAACGGCCATGGGAAGGAACTACCCCTTCAGTTGTCCCGCACCTCCGAGGAGCCGGAAGACCTGGGTCTTTATAGAAGCAGCAAAGAATGTTACACTATGGTGCCACAGCGGGGAGGAGTCAGATCTCTCGATGACTTGTGGGTTCTGTCTTGAATCTTCTGCCTAAGGTTAAGTGTTAGCCTTTGGAATGGTGAGAAAAGCTTCATCTGCATTTATCCTAATAGTCCCCAGTAATGGCCACCACCAGCTTCCCCAACCCCCCAGGCTCACCTCCAACCCAGGCGTCCCTAGGTTGCTTCTTCTGGAACTTACATGAGCACTTCTTGTTCTGATTTGCACTAAGACCGTTGTAGAAGAAGAAGAAGTAGCATTTTGTTAAGACATCTCTCCTAGGAGAGCTCCTCAGAAGAGATGCTTATGGGGACTGGTGACCTATCAGGCTGGATTCAAGGTTTCCATCTTGGGTTTTTTGTTTTGTTTTGTTTTGTTTTGTTTTGTTTTGTTTTGTTTCTGGAGGTAAACCACTTTGTTTGTTATGAAAGCCTGGTCTAGCATTTACTCTCCTACATTCACTGCTGTGTTGTTGCCTAGAGCAAGAAAATGGCCTTTGAGTTCCAAGAAACTGTCCTCCCAACCATCTTCAGTTCCTTTCCAGGAACACTCAGCTAGCAATGGGGAGTGTCTCTGTGTCTCTTTCTTGCCTTTTGTCCTGATCCATCATGGGCAATGTCCTAGGTAACTGAGAAGAGGGGAGAGGACCAAAAGGTTCAGGGCCTGCGCTTTGGTGCCGACGATCATTGGTTTGGTTGAGCTGGAACTCAGAAAGAAAGAAGAGTTGAAAACCTTGTGACTACAAATGGAAAATAAACAAGAAAAGGACTTTAAGCAGTTGCTTCAAATGTAAAAAAAAAAAAAAATCCACTTTATAATACAGTGAAGGAGCTTGCTGCTAAGCTTAGTAACCCGAGATCAGTCCCTGGGACCCACAGAGTGGGAGTTAAAAAAAAAAAAAACAACTCTCACAAGTTGTTCTCTGACCATCCGAGGCATACCACGCACCTCACTCCAACACAATAAGTAATTAATAAATGTATTTACAAATAGAAAAAAATCAGACATCATACAAACATGTTATTTTTGATTATCTTTTGGTGATTATCGTGCTGCCGCCAACAAAACAATGAGCTGTTATTTTTGCATGATTCCTTAGGTAGGATGGAATTAGCTTGGTGGCTTTTCTGTTCCAGGTGACTTTGGCTGTGTCCCGGATGCAGGTGGATACAACTGGGAACATAGGGGTCTTACTTCCATGAGCTGTCTAGTTGTGGTTAAGAGTGCCTCCGGTCGTTATGTGGTTTGTCGTTTTGCAAAACATGGTTCCATGTGGGCTCTAACTAGATAGGAGACTAGTCTAGACTTCCTTAATCCGCTTTACAGCTGAGAGAACTCAGTGATGCTCACGCCTCACAGTTAAAGAAAGCTTGAGGATCTTGATGGAGTTCAGTTGGGAGAGGATCTGCCTAGCACATGTGAAGCCTTGAGTTTGGGCCCCAGCACCAAACAGTGTCAAAACCCTGGTGTATCAGCAGATGTCTGTTGTCTCAGCTCTCACTTGGAAGGCAGAAGGATCAAAAATTCATCCTTACCTACATAGTGAGGTTGAAGCCAGCCTGGGCAATCGGAGACTCTGTCTCAAAAACAAAACAAAGAAAAGCTTGAGAAACTAAAAGACCCCATTCCCAATGATTAAGCAGTTAGTACCAAGTTCAGTTTATAGCAGTTTCAGAGAGGTGAGGGGTTTTGTTAGGTTGCATACCTAACTGTCACATACTTACAGTGGGCTTTCTCATTTACCCCCATCAAAAACTTATTTTTAACTTATCCCCAGTGAGTAATGAAAAGGAAGTTTACTCTAGTCATACTTAATGTTGCTCCAGATGTTAGCTTCACGCTTCCAGGGCATTTGCTGCAAAGGCAATTCTGAACCCCCTCTAGTGGCAAAAATTTTTTTCTTTCCTTTTTTTTTTTTTCCTTTTCCCCCAAAGAGCTTGCTTTGAATTAATAAGATGGCTGACTAACATAGAATCTAACATAGTTTCAAAACAATATGATTTCTAGCACAGTGCCCACTGTGTGTCTTAGAAGGTTCTTTGGACTCCTAAGACAAATGCATACCTTCCTAAGCAACATTCAAAACAAAAGGAAGGTTCCTGTTAACTTTTAAAGTATAAAAACTGCTAACTACTCTTTGTAGTTCATGCTCTTAAATAAAAAAATGATGTTTTGACAATTAAAACATTCTTGGGTCTGAATTTTAAAGAAACTGAATTTTAAATGTTATGATTTTTTTTTGTTTTTAAATATATGTCTTTCTTCAGCTAGAGAGCAGTAGGTATTGATTGGATGCGGGGCTTTGCAAAGCAACAGTAGCCAAACTTAAACAAATACAGGTGCCAAATACTTACACTTTCATCTTTATTAACACACAGTTTGGATTAGTTTTGTTTTTGTTTTTTTTTTCGAGTCAGTGGAGAGGCAACACTCATAACTATCTCCATCAGTCTGCACAAAAGAGGTCACTCGTGCCACGGGTGGCAACGGGGACACAGAAGTTGGCTAACGATATTCACTCGCTGACCGCATCACCGGCCCATGGATGGGCAGGTCCAGTCCTGTTTTTTTAAATGGCATTTTCTATACTGCTACTGGAAAAGACCTTACAGAACAGCATTCCCAATAGTTTGCGGAAGCTGACTCAGCTTCTCCTGCATCCCCTGCCATGTTGAGAGCCCCCTTCCCCCTCCCCTCCCCCTTTCCCCAGGACCTCAACAGTAAGGAAATGTAACAATCCACAGTGGTTCTATTGTTTGTTTTTAAATCTCCACAAAGTAGAACCCGAGGTTACCCAAATAATTTCCAGAGATTTTTTTTTTTTTTTTTTTGGCTTTGTTTGAGAGTACGGATGGACTACAGCAGTGCACTCAATCAAATGTTGGGCTGCTTCCTTCCAATACCTCTTAAGTTCAGCTCTTGTAACCAAGCGCACATCTCTTGTGGTCTCAGTTACATCCGGTGTTGTGAGCTGGTAGCATTTCCTCTGTTGAGAACGCCCCATCATTTGCCAGACTACATTTCTATGACTACAGGGAGAAGAAACCTCACTGCACTGAAGAGTGACATTTAAGAAAAAGCCGAGTTTAAGCAGAACTTTGATTTTGGAAACAAAACAACCCCAAACCCCAACTCGTTGTATGTGTTGTCAACAACTTGGTGAAACGATTATTCAAATACATAGGTGACTAAGGCACGTGCTGCCCGCCTCAGAAGCACCCTGCTTGTTTTCTCTCCAATATATATATATATATATATATATATTCCACTTGGCTAACAGAGACCAGAGATTCCATCCCTACACTAGTTGTACAGACTTGAAATAATGAAAGTGAATTTGCATTTCTTAAAATGGCCTTCTCATAGAAATGTTTCTTGGAACGGTAGTCTGTGCACACAGCTGCATTCAATTGAGTAAAAGTTACTCCCAGACAAGAATGAAGTTCAACTTAACGGTTTGAACTTGCCTGGAACACAGTCCTGTAGCGTGGGCAAACCACATGATTGGGAAACTGGACGCAGGTGCCCTGCTGGGGAGACTGCTTGGAAATAGTACCCAACGGGAACCGTCAAGCAGGGTCAGTATTTCTAACCAAGGATTTCCTGTTCTAGAACAGGGTTCACTCTTACACGTGGCAATCTTATTTTGAAGGGTTTCCCTCTCTGATCATTTTTAGATTGCATTCTAAAGATAAAAATTCCCTTTTGGAATTGTATTCATATAGACTCTTTATCACAGTGTGTATACATAATCATTAGACAGATAGACATGGTGTGTTTATGGCCAAGCTTTCCAGAACTTAAAAAACTTTGTCATTCTTCATTCTCAGGCAGTTTTATTACCTTTCAGTTTTAGTCTTTCACATGTTCCTTTATTTCAGGGTGAGTACAAGTTTTCTCTGTGTAGCCCTGGCTGTCCTGGAACTCACTATGTAGACCAGGCTAGCCTAGAACTCAAGAGAGCCTCCTGCCTCTGCCTCTGCCTCTGCCTCTGCCTCTGCCTCTGCCTCCCAAGTTCTGCACCCATACCACCCAGTCATCTTAGATATTTAAATAGGTTTTACAAAGATCTGTTGGGTAGACATTGCTGACTTCTGTTTTGCTACATATTGTACTTCTTTGGTGTCAGAAGGGAATGTAGCCATGCTGTAACTTGTACCCTGCCTTAGTGTCTAAAGGTCCTCAGTGAGGAAAATGTAAAAAGATGCCCGGCTTCTCTGCAGATCACTTTTGTTGTCTAAACATCTAGTGTGCACTTTTAAGTTAGAGGTTATCAGTCTGAAATAAAGTCTTACCACATTAAGCCAGAATTAACAAACATACATTCCAGGCTTCTCCATTTGCAGGAAGCAAAACTATTTCCGGCCTTACTTTGCTGACAAAGAAGCCAGACTTTTTTTTTTTTTTTTTTTTTTTTTATTCCTTGATGGGACTAGTAAATGGCCATGGCCTTGAAGACCTTTGTTTATAATTTTTTTTTGGCATTCTTTTCCTCCTGAGGAACTGCCCTCCCCCCAGCAGTGAGATGCTAATTAAAGAGAGGGTGCTGGCCTGAGGTTGTTCAGAAGTCACTGAAGTCACCAGGAATGAGGTGGCAGCACAGAGCTGGACAGGAAGGGCCCATTCCCAAAATATAACACAGTTCTTAAAACTCTCTCATCACAGATCTGCTGGCTTTTAGTAGCTAGAAAAATGTCTCCTTTGACATAAAACATGTAGGCTTCCAATCAAAGGAGCCATGGGCTCACACTCTGTGAAAATTAGCCACAACCAACACTAAGTTGTAGTATGAAAGTATAATTTGTTTTAAAGGTATTGATATATGTAAACATTCAATGTGCATTTTAAAGTTGAGGAAGGATAATTAATTTGTATGTGTTTGTACTTGTGTGTGTATGTATGTATGTATGTGTGTGTGTGTGTGTGTGTGTAGGGAGCTGTTCCTAGTTATTCCTGTTCAAGAATATGGAGCAGCTCACAGTACAAATGGAAAGCTGTTTACTATCCCAGAACCTTTCATTGGAATAAAATTAATGTCACTGATGTAGGGGAAATGACTATAATGTCTTTAGTAATAAATGTTTAGAAAGGAGAAGAAAACCAGATAAGCAAGCAGGACTGACTGTCATTAAATTTCTCTCCTTTTAAAATGACTTGAGATTGGCAAGTCCTAAGATATAAGACTAAGAAGTGCTCGTTAGTAGAGCGTGTGCCCATTGAGTATGAAGCCTGAGCCTGAGCCTGAGCCCAGACTGCAAAATGTAATTAATTGAAATGAATTAATCTGCAAGAATCTGACGCCCACAAAATTCTGTTAGTATGTGTTAAGCAGGCCACTCTGATTGTGAGAGACACTCATTCCTGTTTATCTTAAGGAGTGGGGTGAGGCTGTACTGACGTCATATAAGGGGATCACCCCGAGTTAGGAAACAGAGCCTAGGCGTGCTGCCTCCCTGCACCTCAGGACTGACCAGTGAGCACGGAGCCCGTGGATGCCCGCCGGGTAACCTCCCTTGTTTCGGGCATGGTTTTAAAGGCAAGAGTTCTAAAATGTCCCCTTGAGCTCCGACCATTCCTGTCTTTCAGTTGCTCTTGGCTTTGTGAGTTTCGGAGGCTGGCTCCCTTGCTTCCTGGTACCCACAGCTTCTCTTTCTTCCGGAGTCTATGTTGAAATCCTGTGAGTCACCATGTGTCACTGCTGCTTCTAGCATCAGCTTACTCCTGCCTACTCGACCGCAGAAGGCTCCTCCTTTCTCCTCGGGTGTCTGGCGGCTCAACCGAGGCTCGACCTACCGACCGAACTCACTCACAGATGTTGGTTGAACGAATTGACAAACAACTGCTTAAGGGATGCAGAATATTTTTAGAGTCTCTTTTACTTTAAAAAAATGCTAATAAAGTATAAAACAACAACAACAAAAGCAACGGGACAGGAAAAAGATGTTTTGAAAATTTTAAGTGAGCTATTCATCCCTTTGGATGAAAGAGAATTCCCTATGGGAGCTGAGGCGATGGCTTATTGGGGAAAGTGATTGCCCTGCAGGCAGGCTTGAGAATCTAGGCTCTCCCTGTTCACAATAGGACTGCTCTGAGGCCCTCCTACTGCATGCTGCCCCAGTTAAGCAGCTGGACCTCCAAGCATGGATGATCTTAACTTTACATGCCAAGTAGAGCAGTCATCTTTTTGATTTGTAGTCCAGTCAAGAGGCAAAATTACAATTTCTAATAAAATTTTAAGAGTACTTTTACTAAGCTGTCAGACATTAATAATTTCTAAAGAAAACAGAGATTTCAAATTACTTTAAGGTAAACATCCTGTGTATATTTACCGCTGCCGGGAATTGAACTTAGGTCCTTCCACGTACAGTCAAATGCTCCACTACTGAGCTGTATTTCCACAGTCACAAACATCCTCTTCATATTTGCCTTTAAAATCCCTTTCTTTCCTGTTACCGCCCACCTTTGCCCTTTTAGTTGCTCAGGAAGTAAAAAAAAAAAAACAACAACAAAAAAACAAAACAGGGAAGAGTCCTTCATTATTCATTCCTTCGCATTCTTTTTACTTTTTAAAATGTGCACAGAGGCTCTGAAATTCATTACGCAAAATCATTTTTAGTTTTTGCTACAGGTCTAGTCACTTTCGGGTGAGTAGACAGGTGATATAATTACATCCAAGCATGTGATTTTTCTTTTTTACTTAAAAGTTTTCAACCAGAAGTTGTGTTGACATTCAGTTTGAAATTCAGTTACTTGGCTCTTAGCTCATGTAGATCCAACAGTTGCCCATTAATGGTGCTTTCATTGCCCTGCACTTTGGAAGCCGTAAGCATTCCCAAATGCACTTAGGAGCATTTCCACTCATTAGAGAACTAGTGTTTCTCAGAGCCATCGCTGAAGCATTCCTGTGTGAAAACCAAACAAAATGGGCAATAAGAGTGCCATATGAGTAGAGGAAAATTTTGTTCTTGTTATTATAAAATTACAATTTTTTTCTTAGACTCTTACATCAATATAAGAGATCACTTCTGATTCCAGAGTTACAGTAGTATAAAATACAGATGTATATATCAAGGAGAGGCAGATGATAGATGATAGAGATAGATAGATAGATAGATAGATAGATAGATAGATAGATAGATAAGATAGTATATTAGATGGAAAGATAGATGATAGATACGATGGTAGACTAGATAGATAGATAGATAGATAGATAGATAGATAGATAGATAGATAGATAGATAATAGATGATAGATTAGATAGATAGAGATAGACAAATATATGGGCAGATAGATAGGTGATAGAGATCGATACATAGATTTAGAGAGATGATATATAGATGATAGATAGAGATAGATGGATGGTAGATAGATAGATGATAGAGATAGATACATATAGATAGATGATATATGGATGATAGAGAGAGAGCTAGATAGATGGATGATACATACATACATACACACAGAGATACATAGGTAGATTATGATGTGGAGATACAAAATCTCAAGAAGAGTATGATAATGATGAGTGAGTTTGGCTTCCAATCAAAAAGCTAAGCTTGGAACCATATAGATAGGCTTCTTTGGCCCAGTGGAGATTATTATGATTTCTGTGGGCAAGATCATATATTTTAAAAATATGGACTAGGGAAGAGAGGGACAAAAGAGGACAACCAAAAAGATGACAACTTGGAATTCCAGGAAGCAGGTGGATGACATGGATACAGAGCTCAGTAATGTTGCGTGGGCAGAGAGAAGGCGGTAGGGAGAGGGTGGGACAGTGGTCTGTAACGTCTGTAACCGGAGTGTGAGCTATCTATGTGCAAGCTTCTCTTGCTGCATGGTCACTCAGGAAGTATGGCTGGGAAAGAAAAACAGCTTAAATAACAAGGAATGCCTTCGTTCCTTTTCTTAGGGAAGAGAAAGCTTGAGCAAGTAAAAATCCCGGGGGGGGGGGGGAACACTGCATCTTCTTTCCTAAAAGGAAGACACGTTAATAAATTTATTTTGTGCATATGTGCATGCTCATGTGAATAAGGGTGTGTGCATATGCTTCTGGCAGTCAGAGGACAATTTCGGTGACATTCTAAGGAAGCCTTCTTTGTGAAAGGGTTTCTCATTGTCCTGGAACCTCCCAATTAAGGTTAGCTGGGCTGGCCAGCAAGCCCCAGGGATCCTCCAGGCTCTTCCTCCCAAGTAATGGTATGAGTATGTGTCACCATACCTGACATTTTGACATGGCTTCTGAGGATGTCTTCATGTTTGTGAAGCAGGTGCTTTCTCACCTGAGCTATTTCTTCAATCCTGAAAAAAAAATTATTAATGAAAATAAGACGAAAGCAAACAGACAAAACAGCACTTGAGGAGGATTGATCTGGATGATGGTGGGACAAGGGATACAAGTCAAGTATCAATATCTCCTAAAGAGCCAGGGAGATTCTGAAACTACTGGCACAGAGAGAAATGCCAAGAAGATATGGAAAAAATATAGAGAGATGTATTTGAAAAGAACTGAAGACGTTTCCTGTAATTCGTTTCAGGTGATGTCTCAATATTTGGCAGTGAAGGGGGAGCTGAGGGTTTGAATTTTAATTCACAGAGGGATGGGGCCAAGAACATTTGGAGATAAGTAAAATGGATATTTCACAGCATCAAGGGTGTATCTAAAACCAGGTAAATGTTAAGTGAAATTTTAAGTGCATGTTACTACAATTTGCATGAGAGGTTGTTGGCAATTCAGGAAGAGAAGTAGAAAGCTTTTGTCAAAAATGTTCCTTTAAAGGATGGGTGGAAGAGCTAGAAATAGCACTCTTGATTGGCTGGTTGTGACTTTAATGAAGCGAAATGAAATGGTAGATTGGCGATGCTATGGGAAACGATATGGCCTCGTGGACCACTGAGTTTGACCAGGGCCATCTATGTGACTATGTGTTTAGAACTATCCACTGGAGCATGGTAGACTCCCAGTGGATATCTAATAATGACATTGAGCTCCTCTCCCAGAGCTATCAGTAACTGATAGTTCAGCAGGGAGAGGAAAGGTCTGCGATTTCTTCCCCAACTATGGCTGACTGTTGGTATGCACAGTCTTGCTCAGGCCCAGCCCAGTAGTCATCTGCGGGTGCTCTGGGATTTCAATGACTGTATCATGCTCAGAAGATAGCTTTTCACAGTCCTCCTTACTTAACTGCTCCCACCTTTTTATTTCCTTGCTTTCTCTTCTGAAATATTCCCTGAGCCTTAGAGGGGATTGTATAAATGTCATGATCAGGGTTGAGCACTCAACCACTTCTTATTCTCGGTATCTTTTTAACAGCCGTTCATTGAAGACAGAAGAGTCTCCGATTAATACGGAGAGTAGCATTTTCCCATTAGTATAAATATAAATAGTAGACAGTTTGACATTATGTCAATGCAGCTAAACAATAGCAGTAAGTTTTCCCTAAGGCCTAAGACCTCTCAGCCATGAAGTTTAGGCTAGGTTTACAGTAGCAGGCATAAATTCCCTCCAGTGGAGCAGGCTTCAAATTCAGTCTGAGCAGTTGGTCACCCTGTAACAGCCACTATTAGGTAAGTGAGTACATAGGCACTGGCAGGTAGGTATTCAGAGTTCATAGAGCTCTAAGTTGAGTGAGACCATTGATGGTATATTTCTGATACTCTGCATAACACCCTCTGGCACTACAAAAGCTAACTGGGGAAAAAGGAAGCTTCCAGAGCACTTCCAGCTTGATTAGACTGTATCTTGAAACCAAGGTGTGTGGTGTTTTCAACAGGTTCTTACCAAGCACTTCTTCTGAATAAGGAAGAGGAATGACAATAAGTCTGTATTGTTTTAGGGGCTTCCCATACCTGGAACAGGATTTAGTTTAATAATCTATATTTTAGGGACAGTAATATCTAGCCATGCATGACATGATAATCTCTCTCTTTTTGATTAATCCTCCCTCCCTTTCTCATCTTTCCCATTTCCTAGCCCTGTGTTGACACATTCCCACCCCAGTGTTATCTGCCCTCTCTACATTTTACATGAACCGTGTTAGATTATACTGCCTCCCTTAAAGCGACCTCCATGCCCATCTGGATTCCTGGCTTCTGCAGGTGCTCCAGACCCAACTCAGAAGTCTATAGCTTTGAGCCTAAGATTTACATATAAGAAAGAATATGTAGCATTTGTCTTTCTGAGTCTGGATTAACTCGTTGTTGTTGTTTTGTGTTGTTTTGTTTTATTCTGGTCCTACCCATTCACCTATGCATTTTAATTTTTCCTCACAGCTAACTAAAATTCCATTGTGCAGACACACCACAATTTCATTGTTCGCCTATCAGCTGATAGACGTCTAGGCTGATTACATTTCCTAGCTAGTGTGAAAAGAACGGCAATGAATATGAATAAGCGTGCGTCTCTGCAGTAGGAGATAGAGTTCTCTGGGTATGCCCAGGAGTGGTATAGCTGGGTTATATAGTATTCATAGTTCTAGTTTTGGGGGGAGCCTGCAACTGATATCTATAGTGGTTGTACTGATTTATACTCCCACCAACAGTGAATAAGGATTCTCCTTCATTACCTCCTCAGAACATTTGTTTATCACATGATAGCCATTTTGATTGAGGTGAGATGGAACTTAAATGTTGTTTTAATTTGCATGTCCCTGATGGCTAGTGATGGCCAATACTTTTTTTTTTTTTAACATGGTTATTTAGTCATTTATAATTCCTCTTTTGAGAACTCTTTGTTGAAATAGGTAGGCCATTGATTTGTTCTGTTTTTCTGTGTATGGGTATTATACCTCCATGTATGTTTCTGTACCACATGTGTGCCTGGAGCTTTCAGAGGCCAGAAATGACATCAGATCTCCTGGAACTGGAGTTACAGGTAGCATTACAGTAGCTGTGAATTGGTCTATGGTTGCTTGGACTTAAACCCTGATCTTCTAAAAGAGCAGCTGATGACCTTAAAGTCCACCTCCCACCCGCATTGTTTTGATCGAGTTGTTTGTTTCCTTGATTTTATATTTGAATTCTTTGTATACTTTAGTCCTCTGTTGTACATTATCACCGATTTTGTGGGCTGCCTACTGACTCAGTCAACGGCTTCCTTTAGTGCTTCTACGCTTCATCAGTCTGGTTTCTTAGTGTTGCCTTCCCGGGTGACTTGCAGTATATATAGAAAGCTCTTACTTGGATATGATCTTGTAGCATATTTCCTATCTTTTCAGAGTTTCTAGTTCTTGGTTGAGGTCTTCCATCCATGTGTATTTGATGTGTGTGTGTGTGTGTGTGTATACGTGCGTGCGTGTGCGCGCGCGTTTGTGAGTGTACACAGTGGGAGATAAAGATCTAGTTTCATTCTTCTACTTGTAGACATCTATTGTCCCCAACAATTTGCTGACAATTCTGTCTTTGGTGTGTATTTTTTTTTTTTTTTTTTGGCATCTTTCTAAAAGTAAATGAATAAATAATAAAAGGTGGTTATAATTTAAAGGACATATGTCTGGGCTTTCTGAGTGTTCTGTTGGTCTATGTGTCTGTTTTTTTGTACCAGAACCATACTTTTTATTACTATAGTATGACATGAGATAGGGTATGGTAATCCCTCCATTAGCATAGCTTTGGCTCTCAGAGGTCTTTTGAACATCCATGGGCCCTTTGATGGGGCGTTCATTGAAACTGTAAACTGCTCTTGGTAGGAGAGTCATTTTTACAATATTAATTCTTCTAATCCACAAGCATGGAGGGGTGTATTTCCATCTGCTATATCCTCCTGGATTTCTTCCATCAGAGTTTTAAGGTTTTCACTACAGAGGCCCTCCAGGTTCTAAGTTAGGTTTATTCCAAGACATACAGAGTATCATAAATGGAATTGTCTTTCTGATTTCTTGCTCAAGGTCTTTTTCATTGATCTATAGAAAGACTGCTGACTTGTGTGTGTTAATTTTGCATCCTGTTACATTGCTGGAAATATTGGTAACTTCTAGGGGTCTTGTGATGGAGTCTTTAGGGTTCCTGATAGGTCGAATCATGCCATCTGATAACAGAGATAGTTTGGCTTCTTTTCCTATTTCAACTGTAATTTCCTTTTTCTGTCTTATTGCTCCAGCTAAGATTGTGTGCACTAATTTGAATGGGACTGGAGACAATGGACAGCCTTATCTCATTCCTGATTGTATCACTTCAGATTTTTCTCTCTTTAGCATCATTTTGGCTCTAGGCTTGCCAGCTGGAGCCTTTATTATGCTGATGTATGTTCTTTCTAAGATTTTTCTGTCTGGGGCTTTCATCGTGAAGGGATTCTGTTGTGTTCTTTTTTTTTTTTTTTTTTTTTTTTTTTTTTTTTCAAAAGCCTTTTCGACATCTATTGAAATGATCCTGGGATTTCTGTCTTTGAAGTCCATTTATCTAATTTATTACATTTATCAAATTGGGTAAGTTGAACCAGCCTTGCACCTCTGGAATAAAGCCAACTAGATCATAGTGAATATTGTTGATGTGACTGAGTTTCTCCCCACTTTCTCTTCTTTTGAAACAAGAGCCCACACTGGCTTTGAACTGATAGTAATCCTCCTGCCTCAGCCTCCTGATTTCTGGGATTATAGATATGTGCCATGATACAGGGCAAAGATTGGAATTTTAGGTGAAATAATATCACTCATGAAGACATCTTGGCCCTGAGCTGAAGTTACATGAGGAGGGATGCCATTGTTGGTGATAAAAGATGATAATTTATCTTAGTTGCTTACTAAACTTATGGTTCTCATAATTATTTTTTCTCACAGAATTATTTTTTCTCACAGAAGTTATACGGTAGGTGTTATCTTTTTCCCTTGTTTGGCTGTAGATTTAGATGAAGGTTGCTAAGTTTATCGGTTTAGACTTCTTCTTTATTGTAGTTTTTATCGAAGGCTTGTGCTTGGTCCACTTCTCTGGGATACAAATGGCAGTGGCAGATTGTGGCGCTTTGTTGATGGTGCGGTGGGATGCAGTGGCCCTCAGGAGCTCTACTGTTTGCATTAACGAGGAACAAGGAAAAAGCAGATGCTCCAAAACAATCAACCACTGGAGTTGCAATGCGGTGTGTCATGAGGGAAAATAATTCTTGATGATGCCAGTCATTCTAGAAATGCATCTTGGTACTATTTTCAATTGTAATATGTAAATGTTTGTTCAAGAGAAACAAAATATTTATTTCCAAACCTCTTAGTTCAAGAAGCTGTATTTTGTATGTACCTTATAATAAAGGGTTTTTTTTTTTATTTTATTACTTTTTTAGACTAGTAAGGGAAGATAGGTAGGTATGTGTTGGGTAGATGATGGCTGCATGGATGGATGGATGGATGGATGGATGGATGGATGGACGGATGGATGGACTAACCGAAGGGCTCCTATTCTTTGTGTTTCTGTAACCACTCTCAGGTTCATTCTTTGTAATAACTATCTTCAAGTTAGATGAGAATGAATGTCCTTAATGGGTGTCCTACAATAAATAAAGACATCTAAATCGATAAGCCTAGCAACCTTTGTCTAAATCATTAAGAACTGAGCCACAGGAGCTGGTGGGAGTTTACAGAGACTCTCAAAAGTGCTGGAGTGGCAAGGACACTGAGAGGGACTGATTGATGGTGCAGCCAGGTCAATGAGCATGTGCTGATCTCTTGCTGGATGCCTTTCCACAGAGTAAACAGTACAGAGTGAGTGCATGCTGTATCTTGGCACAGTTTCCTCAAGGGAGTTCATAATGTGCAAAGTGTTGTGTAGTAAGATGCCCTAATTTATGCATTAAGGCAGCCCTGAGAAAACAGAGTGAGAAGTCTGGGGAAATGGGAGCAGGAAATGCTCAGAGGGGGCAGACTGTGAGCTGTGATCTCTGCAGAGGAAACAGGGAGGAATGAGTGCATAAGTCTTTGTCCGGTTCTTCTCCATTTCTCACTGTGTGCTTTGGTATCAATGGCAGATATACCCTGAGATATACCCACCGTTTTCCCAGGACCCAGCAGAATCCCATCTTACAGCTCTTACAGAGAGAGCTCCATCCATCTACAGGACCTGGGGTGACAGTTCTACGTCTTCCTAGGGCTTTAGATTAGAAAATCAACTGTGGTGTGATCAGGTCAAGAAAACGACATGTCTGCAATGGAGGATGGAAGAAGAGAGCCTGTTGCCTGGCAAAGCTCAGAACCAGGAAAGAGCAAGTCTATGGCAGCCAGAGCCTGAGGAGTAGCTGAAATGGAGGTGAAGGGGCAGCCAGAGCCTGAGGAGTAGCTGAAATGGAGGTGAAGGGGCAGCCAGAGC
>NC_034592.1:47353733-47354986 GCF_900095145.1 Mus pahari | reverse complement strand
GGCAGCCAGAGCCTGAGGAGTAGCTGAAATGGAGGTGAAGGGGCAGCCAGAGCCTGAGGAGTAGCTGAAATGGAGGTGAAGGGGCAGCCAGAGCATGAGGAGTAGCTGAAATGGAGGTGAAAGGGCAGAGGAGTGAGCATGGAGTGGTACACATTTCAGGTGTGTTTTAGGAAGCAGAATGATACAAGTCAGAGGCAACAAAAAGCTTTTGAGACCTTAGAAAACAACACTGGGAAGGAACAAGGACTGGCTGGCGGAAACACAGAGTAAATAAGGAATGGTCACAGGAGAAAACAGAAGCAGCTAGTGGTTATAGCCTGGGGAGTGGAATGGGTAAAACGATGGAGAAGGAGCAGCAGCCAGTAAGAATCACAGAGTTACATAGTTACTTCTAACTGGGAAGTAGGAGGAGGGGTTACCATCCGTTATGGAAATGAGCTGAATCCTCTCCATTTGTCCACTTCAATTACCAGTGTTTCCAAGCGGAGGCCCTGTTAGCCCTAACATAATTACCCATCTCAACTTTTTCAATGGATTTTCTCATTTTCTTCTTTCTTATGAGACTATTTGAGAAAGGGGGCAATGGGCAGTTAAAGGAGTTATTTGAAAGAAAACCATCCTCAGGGTGGTCACTTCCTTCCTGTATATAATGGCACTAAGAATAGATTCACCTGAGGTGTCTGCAGTTCCTTGAGGGTCAACCTCACAGGACATTTTTTTATGCAGCCATCAACTGTTTGTCTGCTCCTATCGGGTAAAGATACTTTAATGGTGGCAACTTTTAAACAGATGCCAAAGTGGAGTACTAGGCAAGCCTCCACCTCTGACCCACATGCTCAGCCCGGACTTGCTCGTTGTTTTAGGAGAGACTGTTCAGTTGTCAATTTACCTATTTATGAACTTCTATTTGAATTCTTCATTTGTACCAAGTCCTGAGTTAAGTGCTGGGTGCGTATCTTTTGTTAGGCGTGAAGATGACTTTTCAGGGTTAAAAGAAAGATAATTTTCACTTGTAATAAGAGAAACTTAACAGGTAAGTTAAATCTCTAGGTAATCCCAAAGCTTTGGCTAAAACCAATTGGCTTTGCTTTTCTTGTCAGTCACCCTACTGAGGTGACATGGTGAGTTGTTTAAGGGCTGGGGAGGAACTGCAGAAAGACCAGCCAGTTTCTGAACACAGGGGTCCTTTGCAGAGTCGCATCCCTACCTCTGACTGTCTTGCCTGGGAAGTGATTGCTTTTCTTTCTTTCTTT
>NC_034592.1:47336957-47353674 GCF_900095145.1 Mus pahari | reverse complement strand
TGGGATTAAAGGCGTGTGCCACCACGCCCAGCAGTGATTGCTTTTCAGTCACTTTGTTATCACCTCTCAGTTTTAAGGACCTTGATAATCCTTGCAGACATGTCTTTTCTCTAACTTGATTACACCACAGTTGCTTTTCTAATCGAAAGCCTGAGGAAGACTTTGGACTGCTATACCACTCCTAGTGGGAAACGGAGAAAGGCTGGAGGAGACTTCAGTTCACCTCTCCCTTTAATCTTTCATGTTATATAAATGTCTGGAATGCACAAATACTGCCTAGATCACTGGATATGGTGGCGAGGAAATGGCTGAGGAGGGAAAGACAGCTTAGCCTGCTCTGGTGACACATGTCCCTGGGGAGAGTAGAGGAACTTTCTCATGTTGGTGTCCAGTGACTGCTCCTGCAATCATCTTCCTCTTCAGGATGATTGAGTATGTGATTTCATTTCCTCTGTGCTCTTAGTTCCTAGGAAGGTTTAAAATGGATATATGACAAAATGGTTTCTTTTTTTTTTCTTTCCAGAACTGAAGGTAAATTGTGAATGGAAAAGACATTTCTGTCCATTTGCTGTGTGCTCTGCACCTGTGCGGTGTTGATACTAAGACTCATTCTTCAAATATCAAGCCCTTTGAAATTAGTATGCATATAATTTATGATGTCTCATAATTGCTGTCATCCACCTTTTTAAAAATGGTAATGTATTAGTAACTTCGGGCTGTTATAATGGGTAATATGTTAGATTACATGATGTAGAATTAATATCTAAATATTTATAGGACATTGGTGGCAGAGACATGAGAAAGACACTCCTTTCTTTTTATCCAAAAGTAAAGCCAGAAGATTATTTATTTATTTATTTATTTATCTATTTATTTATTTATTGACTCTTAACAGTTAAGATCATTTTGTCATGGAATTCTATGTTCTTAAAAGTCATTACAGGGCCCAGAGAGAAATGGTTCAATGTTTAGGAGCATTGCTAGAGGATCCACATGTGATTCCCAGCTCACAACCCCCTATAACTCCAGCTTCAAGGGACCCAATATCCTCTTCTGGATTCTGTGGGCACCTGCTTTCATGTGTACATGATTACAAATGAAAAGCATTTTTAGAAAGTCACATAAAGATACAAAATGCAGCAGATGCTAGAATCTCTCTTGAAATCCTAAATAATCTACAGACGAAGTGAAGATTCTCTGTAACAGTGTTTGTAAAATATGTTCTTTAAGTGTTGATCCCCTTTTTTGACATTTAGCTCTAACTTAGGTTTTCATGGTCTTGAATAAAAAATAAATAAACTGTCACTATGTCATTTATTTATGTATTTATGTATGTATGTGTGTGTATGTATGTATGTGCCTATGTATGTATGTATGTATGTGTGTGTGTATTTAACTTGCCAGTCATGCAGCCAACAAAACCTCCTAGATGCTGGACTGTATGTTAAGTAAACAATCAGAGGACCTATATACTACCTGGGCAATCCTAGAAGGTTGAGGAGACCCTGCAAAGATGGCTGCACCTCACTTTTTAGGACTTAGAACACATTAGAATTTACTATCAGTCTCCAGCGGACACAGATTCTGACCCTGGAACAGGATGGATAGTTCCAAAGGCTACTTAACTGAGAAGTTTGTTATAAATGTGGGCAAGTATGGAGAGACAGAAGACATTTATCATTGGCCAGTGTGCCCAAGGAGAAAGAGCAGTGTTCAATTATTGAAGTGCTTGTTGAGGGCTTCTGTGATGGCTCAAAAGATAAAGATGCTTGTCACCAAGCCCGATGGATGCCCTGATTCTACTCCTCAGGACCCACTATGTGAAAGGAGAAGACCAATTTCTACAAGTTGTCCTCTGATGTCTACATGTAGAACACATGTCTCGCCCTCAAAGAAAGTAATAAAATCATCCTAGCTTTATTTAAAAAAAATATTTGTAGAGTGATTATTGTATATGCTGGGCACAGGAACTGGTCCTTATACAATTATCCTCTGGCCTTGAAATTCTGTATTTTTGGCCTTCATAACTTTTGGCAAGTTGACTAACCTACTTTTTCACAAGGAAACATGGAAACATCTGCCCTGCCTACACCTCTAAGGCTTTAAGGGGATAATAAAGTATTTTTTATATATGGTAGCATATTAATGCATGTATTATGGCCACAGCTATGAGAGAGAGACAGAGAGAGGCAGAGACAGAGAGAGATAATAAACCATTCTAATGTCTTCTGAGAGTCTGGATTATTATAATAACCGTGTGGTTTACATATCATACTGCCCGTCACTGTACTTAATGTAAGGTTGGGGGTTGAATGGAGGCATGTTCAGGGGTGGGTATGTGCTTAATACAGCTTGAGTGTTCTAGGAGTGTCCTTACAGTTTGGAATTAGGAATTGCTGATGTCATGATCAGCCATATTGTCATGACAACCCTAGAATTTCCTCATTTGCCTTCTCTTCGCCTTGGGAGTATCGATTTGCCACAGGTCTGTCGTCAGTATACCCCATGTGTTAAATGCGTTAGGTAACCCAGAACTTGTCGTTCTTACAGGCACTTAGGGTGGGGAGTTTGGGTAAGCTCCTTAGGTGTCCTATTTCAGGATTCTCAGCTACATATCCCAATGTTGGAAAGTTTGCCTTCATACATATTCAATCAACTGAATCGAAAGCCACTTGTAATTCTATTTATTCTTGTTTGAACTTTATAATTCGGTGAAGAATGAGAAACTTTTCTCCATTCTCATTTCCATAAAGGACATCATTAATTATTCTGGCATCTTCCTCTTCAGGTGAAAAAGGCCTAATTTAATGATGATCCTAGCAACCGAAGAGATGAGAAGCTTTTTATTGGTTTTTATTGGTTTTCTTTCATTGTTTGGAATGCTTTGAGCTGGAACCCCTGGTAGGGACCTGCCCTGACATTTAGCATTGTGTTCTAACAGCCTTGTTACTGTTCTTGGTTGACATGGGGTTTGTTTGTCCCAGGTACAGTTTGCTGTGCACGGTCAAAGTTGTCACTCGCCTAATGGAAAGGAGGTGGTTATTCCGGGTTTGAACTAATTTTGTTTCCCATCATGTAAAGATTTGGGTTTAGTTTTGAAAAGACTCTGTCCATTTTCCTCAGTGCCTTCTGTCTCTTTGAAGATGCTGCTGTGGCAGAGAGGAGGGCTGCAATTAGCTGCTTCCCAGCCCTGCCCTTCCCAGCTGTTACTCTTACCCATTTCACACCCACAGATGATTATCCTACTTCGAGCTCCCCAGGTAAACTTATTTCAGGGACTACCCCCATGGTCATAGCTTTCCTTCCTAACTTGTGAGTTTTAACAGCTTGTGGAAACGCTCCTGAGTTATCTGGAGAGTCTGAAAATAAGCTCTCATTTTTCTTATAGACCTACCCATAGTCCAGCAGCTCCAACGCTACAATTTCCACAGTCCAGGGAGTGGAAGGGAGAAGAGTTTCCATCCGGGTAATTCAGGAAGACAGCAACATGCAGTATTTGGGAATGACTTTCACCTTATCCCAGTTAATCAAACACTTGACAGCTTTTTCCTATAAAATCTGAGCTACAGGTACAAATTAATTATAATACAAACTGAATCAATACAAACTATTCAGGCTTTATCTTATCCATAGGAAAGATTTTGTTCTGTTTTGTTTTAAAAAGACTAAGCTATCTTTTTATATTTAAAAAAAATGGGGAAATTACCTTTTTATAGTTTTTAATGCCAGAAATTTAAGTGAACTTTTGATTTTGATTAACCTTTTCAAGAAAGCAGTAGTAACTATGTCAAAATTATTTATCTACAACATCTAAGAATTTTGAAGCACTTTTCTCCATAGGGATAAATGTCCTAAATAGTCAAGGTATTGGTTGATTTCACTTATAATTTTACAGTTAAACTAATCTCAAATAGGTCTTATATTAGTTTTTTGAGGAAAAGTATGTTGCTAATTTTATTTCAGAATTCTAGGAGTTTCTTCATATCTTGCCATGCTGTAGAAGATAGTCCTTCTTGCCTCTTTCACAATTCCATCCCTCCAACTGACTCCCTAAAATAAAATGATTGCAAAAGAGTCTGCTTAGCAACCATCAGTAAAGTAAGATCTTTACATCTGAACTTCCAATATATGCTCTCATAATGGAAGGTTTGCCCCGTAGTCAGCTGAACAGGAGTTTAGCGTCCACATCTCCTCAGTCAGTCTCCAAAAGCCCAATATAATTTGAATATATCCAAAGTTGAAGATGCAAGTGTTGGCTTAACCTAGAGAACAGCATGACCTGAGAATGGTATAGTTTACTGCTGAGTATTGGTTGTCTCCCCTTGACTGTGGCTGATGGGAACTGTGGCTTATGCTGCTTCCTAGCATTGTGTGTGTGTGTGTGTGTGTGTGTGTGTGTGTGTGTGTGTGTGTGTGTGAGAGAGAGAGAGAGAGAGAGAGAGAGAGAGAGAGAGAGAGAGAGAGAGAGAGAGAGTTCATTAATAGTTAATGATAATAAGACATCACATTTGGTGTGGGAGTGTAAGAGATCCAAATTTAAGCCCCACTTGCCCCATGGGTTAGACCTGTGACTTTGGGTAAAAAAGAGACAGGCATTCTGGCATGTGTTGTGTGTGTGATATGTTTGTGTGAAATGACACAGTAAATGACAGCTAGCATTAGTTAGTCATCTGTGCAGACAAGCTGCACTGGTGTAAAGCTCATGTCTTCTGCTTTCCTCATTAGGAGAGATTTAAGATTAATCCAAGCATGGGTTCTCCTAAGAGTCATCCACATAAGGCTACGTTTATGGTGCTCTGTGTGTATGCTAGACTTACAGCTACACTTTTATTTTATTGTGGTGGTTTCATTTTTATATGTATGATTTTGTACATATCTAGGGAGCCTTTAAGTCTGGAATAAGATTTGCAAGATTTTTTTTTAAAGGAAAACAGTACATACTAGAAAATACTGTTTCATTTCAGAGATAGGGTACTTCCTGAATATTTTGTATAAAACCAGAAATATAAAGAATTTGTTGACCTCCTATTTTGCTTCTATTTTGCTAGCAATCACTCAGAAGTTTTGTGAGCTTTTAAACAACTCTTAAATGTGATTCTTTTTCCATGTGAATGACTTATACTAACCAATGCTGTACTCTTACGCCTTGTGCATTAAAGGTTGTGATTTGGAACAATGTTGAGTGAGTTTTTATCCTTCCTTTCAGTGTTCAGTTTGACCTAAATAGACAGGGTCTTTTCGCTGTTGCAGGATGTGGCACAAGGACCAAACCTACTGGAGACCAGCTCTTTACTTGTAGAGTGCTAATTTTGTTTTTTGTTTGTTTGTTTGTTTTTTGTTTTTTGTTGTTGTTGTTGTCTTTTATCTTGTTGTATAGCCTTTCAAAAGTTAGCTCCATACTTTATATATACTGCCTTCTTACGGATGTGTGTGCATGTGTGTCTTCATGCATGTGCAAATGACTTTGGGAATCATCCTTAAAAACACCCATTATATCCTTTGAGGCAGGATCTCATTGAGTAGGCTAGAATGGGTGGTCAGCAAGCCCAGGGATCTGCAGGTTTCGGCCCCTCAGCCTTGGGGTTACAGGCATGCTCCACCACACCTAGTGTTTTACAGAAGTGCTGGGGTCTGAATTCATGTTAACCTTGCAATCCCTCAGCCCCACTAGGTTTTGTTTTGTTTTTTGTCGTTGTTGGTTGGTTGTTGTTTTAACTTTTATTGCAAATGTCCCACCCCAACCCCAAATGGTTTCTCTGTGTAGCCCCGGCATTCCTGAAACTCTGTAGATCATGTTGGCCTTGATGTCAAAGATCCAGCTGCTTCTGCCTCCTGAATGCTGGGATTAAGGCCTGCGCCACCACTGCCCGGCCAATGTTCCTCCCTTAGAAGAGGTTCAATAGTGCGGATAGTAGAATGTCTCATGAGAGGAATCCTTGGGGATTTGACTCTTCACCCTTCTGCCTGCCATGTCTAGGTCTGCTTTTCCTGGTCGTCTCCACAGTGCTTCCTCCTGAACATGAACAAGACATCTATAGAGATGAGCACCGCACACCCATGTTATATCCTGTATTGATCCTCCCTGGCTGTGGACTCCCACAGCACATTACCGTCTAGACTGCTTGCCCAATTACCACTTAGGTCTTTGCATTACTGCTGCAGGGGCTGCAGATGCTTGCCTAGGATCTGGGGACGCAACATTACAGATCTTGAGAGAGTGCGGGACTCAGTCTTTGAACCCTACCCAGGCCTCAACTTATAACACTACTGTGGCATTACTTAAGACCCCCAGTGGGTAGCTGTGTCAGTTCTTCTTACCTTTCTCTTGCTTCTCGGCATCATAAGCCTTATAACCCCCCTTACCCTCAGAGGGTCCTTATGAAAGTGAAATGTGAAAAACCAGTCTTGTTTTAAAATTGTTTCTGAGGGATGGAACGTCATCTAATGTCATAGCCTCAAATTCCAGTTGTACAAGCTCTTTGCTATCACGGAAGGCATCATTCATTACCCATGTCTCTCTCCCCTACATGCACCGGCTTCTACTTGTCCTGGTTGCCCCATTGTTATTATCCCTGTGTGTATACTTTACCTGCCCCACAGGATGATCTTTGAGACAGCTCGGTATTCCTACTCATGAAACGGCCCTGTTCTAATATATGGTTTCTTAAAAGGAGGCTGGAGAACAATAGAAAAAACTCTTCAGTGTATCTAAGCTCTTGAAACAAACCCTTTATCAAACTGTTTTTCCTTCCTTGTTGCTATTATCGGTGGTTAGATAGCCTTAGAGAGCGGGTTAATTCGGCCGTTCAGCAAACAGGTATTGAAAAATGACATTCCCTTAGCTAGATAGGCTTGTTACTTGCCATAGAGTACCAGTGCACCCTACCTTCTGTTCTTTGATGGCCTTCCACACTTACTGTGCATGCATGAGCTACTAGACTACCATCCCTCTGCTATAAAACCTGGAAGACAACACTAATAGCTGCTGTTTATCCAGTCTGGAACCTTTTTTGATGTAACACTACACTGTGAAAACAATGTGAGATGCAACTAACTTGCCCCTGATCGTGTGTGGCATAAGTGGGGAACTGAAATATGGAGTCAGGCTTGCTCGGCTCTGCCTTCATTTTGTCTCTTGTGTTGTTACAAAGAGAGAAGAAACTCTTTCCACTCCTCTAACCAGGGCTGTGGCCTAAGTGTATACACTCCGTCTGAGGGCTGCTGCTAATCTGAAGAGGAGTCAAAACCTCTCTAGGGACAGCAGCTCTCTCCATTGTCTCTCACCACCAACTGCTCCGAGCTCCTGGTGTCCGCTCTGCTGTTCTCCTGTCTGCTGCCAGGCAGCTTCCTGTTTCCTCATAGCTTCTGCTTCCTCATAAGCTTGGCTTGCATATGGTTTTGGCCTGTCATGGCCTCCTCTCCAATCCCCCCCCCCCAGGCAGATCTTGCCATTTCTGTCCCTTTCCTAACTGGTTTAGCCCTTGGAGTTTTGTGAATCAAATTCCCAAGGGTGAGACTCAGATTGGTGAGCTCATGTTTCCAATCCCACCCAGATCATAGGTCACTGGCCAGTCTGCAGAGTGGCTGCCCCTGGGTCAGGTTCCCACAGCTTCACCTACGGCTGAGGGTGGAGGAGGAGAAGACTCCGCAGCACCGGATTTTCACCCGAATGGCTTGCAGACTTTCTGGTCGGATCCTTTAGTTTCTGATGTCTCTCTCAAAATCAACAACAATGAAAGTGAACTTTTCTAGATGGACCTCACTAGACTCCATCCCTATAATTGCTCATGGATTATCTATAATTGATTGTGTATGTTATATACAGAGTTTCACATTCCTGCTATTTCCCTTACGTTTGAGTTTTTGGGTTTCTGTGATCCTATTTTGAGGATAGAATATCAATCTTTTCTTTGTATAATGGTTTATAGGTCTACTTCACATTTGGAGCTTTTGAACCCAAGTTTACTTTTTTTTTTTTTTTTTAAATACCACATGTCTATGTTTTTTTCTTTTTAAGCAGTTCATGTGAAACTATAAACAACATGCTAATTCTTAAATTCTTTTTAAGTCTTAAAGTCAGTTCTCTTAATATCCTTTCAGTATTATTTGCACACTTTACTAGTATCAGATTTATTTTGTCATCTCTTTAAATTTTCTTAACATTTAACATTTTCTTATCTCTAGAGAACTATTATCAGACATCCAATCGAGCGCTAGCATTTTGGAATAGCACAATATCCAATGGGTCATGACCCAGCCAGTGCATCATGACTTGAGAGGAAAGCCATAAAAAAATTTAATGCTGTTCTTCTGTGGTTTCAATTGTGGTTTCCTAAGAGACCAGTCAGGACAACTGAGGTTGTGCACTGGCTTTTTCTGTAGATGATTGGTGGGACTCGTGGTAACTGTGCAGAGGGTAGGGCATGTCTTGAGTCCTCAGGAAAAGGCATCTTCGACTTGAACAGTTGGAACTAAAACTGTCCCCTTTGCATTTGTGCTGGCTCATAGTGAGGAGAAACAACAGGCCATACCAAACAATAGGATGCATGAAGTAGTAGTAGAAAAACAGTTCTGGCGTCTCCACTGGCTCACAGCCTGGCTGTGCTGTACTCTTCAATCACTTTAAGGGGGCAGATATCCTGTGAATTTTAAGTTTTTACTTGCCCAGTGTGCACCTAATACCCTAGCCTTTGCTGTTTTTTTTTTTTTTGTGTGTGAAAAGAATTAGGATTATGTGTGTCCTGTGTGTTGTGGGTGTGTCTGCTTTCAATAGGCGAGACTTAGTATTTCTTGCTACTTTTGCTGGAACTCTGGGGACTTTGGAAGCGGCTAAGTCACCAGCAGGATTTCTGGGAAGTATAATTTTCAACTTTGTTTTCAGAAAAGCCTCTGAATGGCTACACTGTTGTTAGAAAGTTGATGCTCGTGGTGTCATTGTGACAGCCAGAGTTTGAGTTCCTTCTCTTGTTAAGACAAGCTGGGATTTTTCTTTATTGTAGCAGATGGGCCTTTCCAGGAAGATGTTAGAAGCCAGGGAAGACCTGTGTATGTGCACTGTGGCTGTAATCCCAGAATTCAGCAATACTTGTCAGGGACCCAGTCGCCAATTTCAAGATGGCAACCAGCCCTGGTAACCCTATCCAGAACTGGCTTGCTTGACCTCTTCTGAGGCCTCCGCATCACGTGTTCAAAGCCTGCTACATCCAGAGAGGTGACTTCGAAAGGGACAGCAGGAGAAACAGTTTTTATTTTTTTTCCACTTGAGAACAAAGGAAATTACTCTTGTCTTTGTCCCTTTCTTGCCCTGTCTTTTTAATAACTAAGTTGAATTCCTGTATCTTCTGTCTTTTCCAGGAAGGACAGGTCTCTGCTTCAGATGGTTTACAAGGTTTTCGTTGCCTTTTTGATACTGTTGTCTTGAAGGAAAACTCTTCCTCTGTGGCATAAGAATGAAATTGAAAACTTTCCCGGGTGTATTTGGGTGAGGGACTGCAAAGGAAAAAACAAAAAGAAAACAAAACAAAAAAACACCCGTTTGCTCTACAAAAATGTAGCATGCGAATAACTAGGGGGGCTGAGAAGTGTCCTGGGAGGTAGATCTGGACAGGGAAGTGAGAGTAATTATCCGCGCCTTTTCGAGACCAGGGGCTGCTGTGGAAGATGAAAGAAAAGGCGGGCCATTGGCTTCCTATCCAGGTGTTCCAGCGGTTCCCGAAGCGATGCCCTTAAAAGGGGCAGCCAAGTGGGGCGCGAAGCCGCGGCGACGCCTCGCCCAAGGGCCTGGGGTGGCTGCTCCCAGGAATGTGCGGCACGCGGGGCGCCAGAGCCAACCACTGCGCGGGATGGGGGCGCCGCGCAGCCCGGGTTGCCGCCCCAGCCCGGGAGGCCGAGCGCGGGGGCCGAGGCCGGGGGAGCGGGCGCGGCCGGGCGGCCGGGCGGGCGGGAGGCGCGGGAGGGCTGGGCGCGGCACTAGGCGGTGCGAGGCTGCTTCCCCGCCCCCGGCCGGCGCGCTCTCGGGGCGGTGGTTGAGGCGGCGGGAGGTGGGGACGCGGCGGCGCTGCTCGTCCGCTGCCGCCGGCACCGCGCGCGAACTCCGGTCCATGGCACGCAGGGCGGCGGCCCCCGGAGCTGCTCGAGAGTCGCCGGCCGCGCGCGTCGCGCCGCACTTTTAGGGCGGGAGCCGCGAGCCAGTCCCCGGCCGCATCCTCCCTCCGCCGGCCCGGACGGGCGAGAGTGGGAGTTCCCGGAGCGCCGCGGCCCGCGTTGCCTCAGCTCCCCGCGCCCGAGATGATCTTCCCCAGCGGCAGCGGCCACCCCGGCGCTGCCGGCGGCTGCAGGACGCCCTATCGCAAGCAGGTGAGGCTACCGCGCTCCCCAGGCCTGCGCCGAGCGCGCGGGGCGGTGACCCGGTTTCGGAAGGAGGCGGCGGGCGGGGAGATACCCGGGGGGGGGGGACCGGGACGGGGACGGGCGGAGAGGTGGGACGGGCAGGCGCGCGGCCAGGGGCTTCGGCGGCCCGCAACAAGTTTGGGGTTTTCCTGGAGACCTTTGTGTACAGAGGAACTGGGGACACGTCGGGGCAGTGCTTTCCCTTGCACTGGGGGACCTCCAAGAAACCTGTCTGATTCATGGGGAACCCGGAAGACGTGTGTGTGTGTGTGTGTGTGTGTGTGTGTGTGTGTTCGCGCGCGCCACCCTTCTTATTTAAAAAAAAAAAAAAAAAGACAAAAAAGAAAAGAAAAACAGGAACTTCTGTCACTTTCTCAAGGTTTTTCAGAAACACAGGGAAATCCTGTGATATTGATACTGGGATAAGCCTGAGTCATACACACGCCTTTTCCTATTCTAATTTTGTTTCATACATTTTCTAACAGATTGAACTCCAAAGGCAGTTGGAAGGTTAACATCCGAATCCCCTGCCTGGAAAAGGAGTGGAACTGGCAGGTTTTAGTTTCGGTCTTTTGTTTTTCATCTTTGTTTTTGAAAGGCTACTGAAGCCATGTTGTGATTAAAAAAAAAAAAAAAAAATCCCACAGCCTCTCAGCAGCAGTAATAACAACAAACAACAACAAAAACCCTAGCTCTAAATTATGTTAAAAACGTGCAGGTCTGCTCAGAAAAGGTTAAACTCGTTTAGAGGTCAGTGACAGAATGCTTGTTGAAAAAGAAAAGGCAGCATTGCAGATCTTTTCCCTCCGTAATAAATCTCTAGTCTACACCCTCAGCCACAGAGACAGATCAATTAAGTTATCCCAGTAATGATAGCAGCAAAATGCACCCTTCCACGTAAACTGTGGTTCCATTAAGATCCAGATGTATGGCACTGGAGCCTGGTGAGTTCTTTGTGGTGGTTTGTAGGATTATTGTTCCAGCTGTCCAGCATCAGTCCATCTGAAATGTTTCCTCGGGGTCACAAAGTACTATTTTCTATTTTACTTTCTTTGCCTCTTTTCTTTGTTAAAATTCCTCTTTCAAAGAAGTAAATAAATGTGCCTGGGTTTCAGTGCCCACGATGTCCAAGCCACAGCCGTTCTCCTGGATTAAGAAGTCCAATCTTTGGGTTACAGATTTAAAATCTCTACTGATGACTTGACTGAGATAGATATGCACAAGGTGAGGATTCACAGACAGGCATCTCGAAAACTCACTTCATGTGGCTTTATTTAAAATAAGTGCCCTCAGATGCTGTGTGCCAGCACCAACTTCAGAAGTGAGGCCAATTTACACTAAGTATTCTCCCAACCCCTCCTCCCCCAACCACCTCCCTCTACCTGAAAAGATGGCTAATTATGTTAGGGCCTTGTGTATTCATCTATTTGTTGTCAAAACCCAGCAGGGTGTTAGCTCTGAAATGGGAAAAGGCTCTGAGGGTGAGGCCTTTTGCTGAGAGAGGCTGGAGGTTTGGTGTGTGTGTGTGGGGGGGGGGGACAGCCTGCTGGCTGGAGCATGCTGATAAGATGCTCTTTTCACATGCCTCTCCTTAGACTCAAAGACTAAAAGGGCTGACTGAATCAGAAAAACAAACAGACTTTCTTTTTTCTATAGGCAAAGAAAGAAATGAATGTGTAGGCATTATACAGACACAAGACTCTGGGTACCAGTGGCATTTGAGTCAAAGGTTTCTTTTGTTAGTATTTTGCCATTCACTGAAAAAGCACACTTCGAGCGCAGGGACCTGGTTACCATGAGTGACTTCATGATCTCATCCTGGCTTAGCCTGAATGGGAAATCTAATTAATACTTCTTATAAGATGCTGCGATGCAAAGCTTTGCGCCTTTCAGTTCATAAATGCTTTCTTCAGTTTGGTGACAGAATTGGCAGTTTTCAGGCATAGAATGCAGTTTGATTTTCATCTAGAAATACACAATCAGCCGTTAGAGCTGATTTCAGATAACTTCCTTGAGGAATAAAAAGGGGAATGTAAGGGATACTTAAATCACCTTTGGGAGCATACAAGTCAGAATCACCTTTATTATAGACACACACAGAATAGTAGTAGCTAACGATCACGGAGCACCTTACTACCTGCTGGCTGGTATTTGGAATGCTTTCTGTGGATTAACTGATTTCATCACATTGGCAGCAGCCCTGTGTGGTAGGTAATATTAGTCTCTACAGTGAACATTAAAGCATGGATTAAATAACTTGCGCAGAGTCCATACCACCCAGCGTGCAGAGCCAGGACTTGAATCCTGGCCACTAGGCCTTCGGGACCTCATACTCCAAAGGCCTTTTCTGCCATGAACACCCCAGGGGACATCCATGTCAAGCTCCTCCGCGCCAGTACCTGACTCCCTAGTTCTCCACCCACCCGGTATGTATGTGAGTGTAGGTTGTGCGAGAGAAGGTGAAGAAGGATGTTCGGAGTTTGATCTGAGGGATGAGTTGGTGGTATTTGGTGGGAACATTGATGTCAGCATTTTGCTCTGGTGGGTGATTGTTAGTCCCTTTTGCACTTTACATATGGAGGAGTCACCCTGTTTCCGTGGAAGCAGAGGTGGGCCTTGCTCATCCTTCTCTCCCCAAGGGCTGTAACCAGGGCACCTGGAATAAACAGGAATTTCCTGCATCACAGGCCTGTGGGCACATATACCTGCTCAGCCTCTGCCAGTGGGGTGAGTCTGAATCCTCCAGTGACTCCCTGCTAGTCAGTGCTAGATAAAGGTTATTAATTTTATGTTTCTGAAGAAATGGGCACATCCTCTCACTGTGGGTAGTGACTTGCAAATATGATATTCCTTAAGTAGATACAGTCTGACTATGTGAAACCAGTGTCCCCCGACAGAAATGAAACCTTTAATCACGGACGTTGGTAATTGTGAAAATATTTCATTGTGGCTTAAAAGGAAAAGGAAGTGCTTCATACTTTAAAAGTCTTTACAGACTGAAAGTGGCTATTTCCAGTTTGATTTCAGATTCTGTTTCTTGTCTTTTAAAAATCTTATTATTATTATTGTCATTAATTTGCACTTTTCTCATGTTTCCTTACTTCTTTCATGCCACTTCTTCCTTGGGATAGTTGACTCAGTGATGTCATGCAGTATGAGATTTGCAGATCATGACACGTAGCCAGAGCCATTTTGGCTGAGAACGTTGCCCTAATGGTCTGTCACAGGGTGTTGGAAGTAGGTGAACCAGTGATAAGAATTTCGGTGTGTCTGTCTCTCTTCAACTGATGGGGCTTGCCTTCTCATAGGCGAGCTTAGCAAATCTTCCTCACTCTTGGCGAGCAAAGTACTTGCCACCCCAGTTTAAGTAGATTTACACAGTTTGCTGCTTTCTTGAAGATTAACTGGGTGTAGCTGCACGTGAGGAATTCCAGTGATTCAGTGTTTGGCCATGTTTAGAAGATGACATAGAAAGCTGTTGGTTACTCCTTGCCAGGCCATTTCTGCTCCTCACAGCCACTTGTGTTTAATGGATCGTGTTTTGTAAAGTTTGTAGGTTAAAGTTGTGTGGACGATGTTTTAAGTGAATAGTGCCTAAGCCAATCCTGACTTTTTTTTTTCTTTTTACACAAAGGCAAATGTTTAGGCAGAGATTGGTGGCCTGCTTGGAGGAAGTAGCAAGTACAAAATTGGTTTGTGTAAATAAAGTTCCATCTCTTTTTTATATTCTACTCTGTATGTTTGTGATTCAGTAGTCATTTTTTGTTTTTGTTTTTTTGTTTTTTGTTTTTGTTGTTGTTGTTTTGATTGAAAGTGATGGGTTTCAGATGCCTACCCATAGGCTTTTGTGAAGTCTACCCTCCCGCAGAGGATGAGCACTGTTCCTGCTAGGTATGCCTTTTGGCATCTCACTAGATTTCTCATAGTTCACACTAGTTTTTGAATACATTTCTGGATTTTGTTTTCTCCTTCCTCCTTGACACAGACAGACAGACAGACAGACAGCTGCCAAGAGCACACCCCAGAGACAGTTAAAATTATTGCGTTCTTGGGCCTGTTTTCTTTGTGGGAGAGTGTCTGGGGATGTCTCTAATGTTCTCAGTGAGCAGTCAATACTTAGGGCATATCTTTTCTTTTTTGTTGTTTAATCCCCACCCCCACCCCACCCCCACCTTATCAGTATAAGATGGAGAAGAGACTGGGAATGAAGTGGGCAGTGAAATGAATGAGATGGCCTGTGAGTGAAAGCCAGGTCTTTGAGGTCCAGGGTCTGCTACTAGAGAAAAAGGAAGACTCTTGTCAAGAGCAGCTGAGCCTCCTGCCTTCTTCCCTTTCCTCAGTGACTCTGGAAGACATGGAGTGCATCCCGTGGCCTGGTTTAGCTGGGGGAATTGAGGCACTGTAATTTATTGGTGATGTTTGTTTGTTCCATAAACGCCTTTGCTCCAGGGTTAACTGCTAGCCTATTGAACGTTGAGTCGACTCAGAATTTCAGATAACCCTGCTTTTTTAAGGTACAAGTGTCTCAAATATGTTGTGCTGTGTGTTTTTATTTGCTAAATCCAGCAATTCTATCTTAGGGAACCCAATTCACTTTTTAAAAACTAGTTATAAAACATGATTATAAAACAACTATTCTTGTTTTGTCCCCCCCCCCCCCCACACACACAGTTAGAAATTTGCCTCTCAGCACATCCCTTAAGGCCAGATGGAAATGCAGATCCCCCCTTTACCTCCTTCAGCAGTTTTGGTCAGGGTTCCTCCTTCCTGCTCTCCATGTCACTTGGCTCAAGTCTACCTTTTCCAGGCCTACTCAAGTCCCCGAGCCTGGGCTTGTGCTGAGTAAAGGTAATTGTGTGTACTCACAAGGCGGTTGTTGTTAATCCTTCTAAGGTGTTACTATTATTAATGTCCCCACAGAGCAGGTAGCAGCAAGCGGTCCCCAGAGGCTCTGTGAGATCCTAAGAGAACTCAACCCAGTCTCTAAAGAATGGACCCTGTTTACAGCCTCCTCAGAAGAAGAGACTGTGTTTAGGCTGTGGGCAGCCTCAGAAGGAGGGAGGGGGTAAGGGCTTGGGGTTAGAAATGAAGTTCTCAACCAGGTTTAAAAGAATATGAGTAAGCAGAGCTGTGGAGCTCTGCCTTTAAGCGGTTGTTTGTGGGTTATGTGCTGGTGCTGTTTGCCTTCTCTCTGGAGAACTAAGCCCTGGACCTCTAGTCTTTATTTTATGCAGGTATTTGAAAGCAAAAAAAAAAAAAAAAAAAGCACTGACCCCCACAAAAGAAGTGTTTAAATTGCTTGAAAACTGACAGATTTGATCATTAGTGTGCCGGGGATTGGTTTCCTGGAGTTTATCCTCTGTGGTGTTTGTATGTTTGATTTTTCAAAGATGTCATCTTTACCTTACTCAGAAATGGAAACTTTTTTTTTCCCCTTTTTTGTCCTTGGGAGTCTGTAGGTGTTTTGGTGGGTGTTTGTTTTCAACTCTGTTAGGAGTGCTTGGCTCCCTAAGTTCTTATGCTTTCTGGAGTTTAAAATACATGGTAGACAAGGAAAAAGGTATTTTCTGAGGTTAGGCTAATGTTACTAGATAAACAGGGAAACTGAATTCTGGATTAAGCTAAGGAATTAATGCAGCTGTTGGTATTTAACACTTTTTAAAATGACAGAACAAATCCTGCCTTTCTTCAGATTACTTGGGAAAGGGGGGCCCACTTTAAGCACAGGGAATTCCAAAACAATGATATGTAAATTAGGGAAGATTATTTTGTGTTTTTTAATTGTATACCCAATATAATTTCTAAATTTTAACTTTAAAATACTGGGACTGAGCATAATGGTAATAAATGTAGCACTCAGGAAGCTAAGACAGGAGGATTCCAAGTTTGAGGCTAGTCTGAGCTGCTCCGTCAGTAAATAAATAAGTTAACAAAGTATATAAAAAGACAACCTGGGGAAATGGTCAAAAAGCAGCAGCGCATTGCTTCTTCTGTTGTAGCACACACATGCCTGGCTTCCCCTCTTGGCGCTTTATATTGTCCTTCAGCCTTTCCTTCACTCGGGCCACACAGGATACAAGGAAGGAGTTCTTGTGTTATCAAAAATTTTTTTTTTAAGGGAAAAATTTTGAAATGGCAGTTATCTTTAGTTTCTCAAAATTGTGGCGAAATACTAAAGAATTCCTTCATGTTGAGAATGTCTGGAAGCAGTACAGGACTGATCTCCAGGGTGCACACCTGTAGTCCAGCTGCTGTGTAGGACCAGGTGAGAGGACACTCCAGGGTGCACATCTGCAGTCTAGCTGCTGTGTAGGACCAGGTGAGAGGA
>NC_034592.1:47267590-47336273 GCF_900095145.1 Mus pahari | reverse complement strand
AAAAAAAAAAAAAAAACAACAAACAAAAAGCAAATTTAAGGAACTAATTTACATTCATGAATTAGTGTAGGCGAGATGCAGCCAAATATGTGAAATTTCATATTTTAGGTCACTGTTCTCGATTGGTTTCTGTTGCTGTGTTAAACACTATGACTAGAAGCAATTTGGAAGAAGTTTAACTTACACTTCCATGTCAATGTCTATCATTGAAGGGAGTCAGGATAGAACTCAAACTAGTAACTTTGGTTCAGGAATTGAAGCAGAGATGGTGGAAAAACACTACTTACTGGCTTACTTACTCAGCTTGGTTGCCCCTGCCTAGGAGTGACACTGCCCACAGTGGACCCTATCAGTCACTAATCAAGAAAATGGCCCACAGACATGCCCACCAGCCAATCCCATGGAGGCAGTTCCTCAATTGTGGTTCCTTCCTCCAAAAGACTATAGTTCGTTTGTGTCAAGTTGACAAAACTAACCAGTATAGTTACTTTATAGAATGGTTTTTGTAAGGGTCGGGAAATGTAACAGTTTTATGGCCAGGTAAGTGTTCCACGCATTGAATTGCTGTATTGCACAGGACAAATCCAAGCTGTTCCGCTTCTGTCACATTCCTCTGGTTGTAATTTATTTTGATTAGTCATGATGATCTTCAGTGGGAACTTCCTTTGCTGCTTTTTCCAAGTGTAGCATGGTGGGAGGTGCTACTTCGGAGAGGCAAGTTTTATGTATAATGAAGCAGAGGGGATGTCTGTAAGCAGTAAGGGACAGATCAATTCAGGACTATAGAAGCACTTCTCGAGATGTAACCTAGGAGTTTCAGTGGCTGGGAGACTTTGATAAGTGCTACAGTGGCTCTAAGGCTTGAGGAAGGGCGGGGGGGGGGGAATGGTTAGAGTAAGAGAAACACGGAGTTACTGTGTTAGCTTTTTACTTCACTCATCTATACTCATCCGTAGGTCCCTTGGCTCATATCTTGGCAAGTACTATAATTTTGATGTTGTGTGGGCTGGACATGTATGTATCCTCATCATTCCACATATGTCCTCTCCCTTCCTCTTCATATCAGTCCTGTCACCGGGCACTTAGGTCCTCTGTTCTTTGGCCTCCTATGAGGAACAGGCTATAAAACATCATTTCTGTGGGGCGATAGTGGTGCATGACTTTATTCCCAGCACTTGGGAGGCAGAGGCAGGCAGCCTTCTTGAGTTAAAAGGGAAAACAAAACAAATCAAAAACAAACAAAAACCCCACATCATTTTGGTTTAAGACTGGTAAGTTCAACCATTCCTAGTCACCTGTCCTAGAGAACACTTTGTATCTGTTTCCTGGTCTCAAATTTTACAGGTCAAACTATCCACAAACTCAAACGGAGTTTGGTTTTTCAGTTTCAGGAAGGTTTAAGGGCAACTCAAAAGTGTTGTGTTTGTTACTGGATGTGTGGCGTAAGTTAAATGGTTTTCTGAACGGGCCTGAGTCCTAGGAAGTAAAGAGCTGGTCCCGGAAGGTCCGGAGCATGCTGAGAGCCCACCTGTTGAAATAGCTAAGGGATAGTTAGGACCCAAAAGAAAGCAATTCAGTTTTTTTGTCGGCTGAGTTATCGAGTTATACAGATGACAGACATCACTCAAACACCCCCTGAATTGGCACTTCAAATGTTAACGTTTATTAGCTGATGTCCTCCCACGGGTTTTGCACGGATGTGAAAGCTCTAAGACAAAGCCAGTGTTGAGGTGGGAATGTTGGCTGCATGGTACCTGCATTTCATTTCAAGTAGATGCTGAATTACAATCCAGGCTTTGAAGATGGAGGAGACAGGTTTTACTGGGGGACCAGTAAGTGATTGAGGTTAGCAGGATGCAGGGCAGAGGTTGAAAGGCAGAGAGCTATGGGATCACGCTTATTAAAATAGACGAGAGCAGAACCTGGGCTTAGAAGGTGCCATGACTGAAGGAGAGATGTCAAATGAGTCATGGCAATGGGCTGGAGTGGCTATTACCAGACTGGTGGAGAGTAAAGGGTTTCAAGCAGAGGTCCCAGATTTTAGTCTTGGTTAGGAGGTTGAAAAGCTAAGGTAGTTTGCTTGCTTATCAGTGGGCTAAGTGATAAGGTCAGCTCAGCTGGTCTGTTAAAGAGATTTTCTGCATTTTTTACATGTTATAATAAGGAGGGGTAGGATTGCTAAATCCTGTGGCTGACATTCTGTCCAGACACCAGGAATGCCAAGCGTCCTGTAGAGTTCACAGCAGTTTCTTGAAGGGAAATATCCAGTTTTTAATGTGTCTTTGTACTTCAAGGTAAGAACCGAAGTGGGCTATACACATTTCAGTGCTTCTGTGAGGGTTGCCTTCAAGTCAGCGTGAAGGCTGCTGCACATGGGTGCATAGATTTATTCTTTCATGGTCACGTGACATTCTCCAGTGTGAAAAACATCTTCTGCAAATGTTTTTACTTAAAGTTTTTGTGTTTGTTTGTTTGGTGTGTGTGTGTGTGTGTGTGTGTGTGTGTGTGAGATCTCCTTCCACCATGTTGGTCTCAGGGATCCAACTCAGGTAATCAGGTTTGGCAGCAAGCATCTTTTCCCATTGAGCCATCTCAAAAGCCTCAAATGTGTTTGTTGTTATTTGTTTTGGTCATTTATGTCACTGAAGACCAGGCTGACTGGAGAGCCCCCTGTTGCATTTATGAAATAAGAAAGGCCTAGAAGCTAGGTGTTCTGGTGTGTGCCTTTAATCCCAATACTGAGGATGGAGGTAGACCTCTTGTGTTTGAGGTCAGCCTGGTCTACAGAGAGAGTTCTAGGACATCCAGGGCTACCCAGAGAAATCCTTTCTTGAAAGACAGAAACAACAAACAAACAGAAGTGCCACATGTTAAAGCATCCCCCAGTTCAAGAGGAAAATGACAGAAGTTCAGGTCACATGGTGAAGGGGCTAGAAAAAAGTCCATGGCAGGCCAGTGAGTTTGCCCTGACCGTTTTAACTTGGTCCCACCGCTTGTGATCCCAAGTTTGTTCAGAAGGCCGCTATAATATAGAACTGGAGCCTAGGGAGAGGAGTACTGGGAGTAAGAGAACATATTCCAGGGATCGGGGTGTCAAAAAAGGGGTGGGGAGCATAAGTTCTAACCATCCAGGAAGGAGCAGGCTGGGCCTTTTGACACAGTAGGTGACAGAAATACCAGAACTCTGAAAGAATGCAGAGCCTCAGAAGCCCTTTCAAGAAGAGCTTGTTGGCTCCAGTAAAGGATGCCCAGAGGTCACGGAAGACAAAGGCTGGTGAAAAGCAGCTAGAAGTGTCTGTTGAGAGGTCACGATGTGTGTCTGTGGGTCTGCAGTTTCCACAGAACACTGTGCGATGGGGCAGGAGGCGTGAGCAAGAGGAAGCACATTCCAGAGGGTTTAAAGAAGAGATGAGTGAGGAGGGAGTGTCTTTCGGAAAGTCAGGCACCAGAAGAAAAAGAAAGAGTCCCTCCCAGTTGAAGAGTGACAGCCCTGACGGTTTTAATCTGTTGAAGGTCCTTGCAAGAGCTACAGGGGTAGGCTTTGCTCTTTAAGAGCCACTGAGGCAAGTGTTAGCCCTACAGGAGCCAGATGTGAGAATGTCAGAGCCAGCTAGGGTATGTTGTGACACTGAGGTGTCAGTGGGGTGTTGCGTGTTCAGTTCCTAGAGACCGGATAGGAGACCATCAGAGAGGGACCTGCAGTCTTGAGGAGTCCTGACAGGAGGCTTTAGAGTTCTTGGGAAATTGGTAAGCACTGAAACAGATGAAGAAGGGTTGATGAGTAAGTGGGGGGAGGGCAGGGCGGTGGGAAGTAGGGAGGGGAGCTGGGAGGGCCTGCTGTCTGAGTCAGCCAGACTCTGAGATCTTCAGCACTCAGTGGGCTGGGTTCTGGGGAATGGGTTAGTGTGGTGTTTGTCATTGGTAAAGTGAGAAGAAGTGTATAAAACTTGAGCATTGATTGTTAGGCGTGCTGGAGGAGGCAGGTAACTCAGGGGAGGCCAGGGGACGTGCTCAGAATTAAGGAGCCTGGCAGCTCCCTTCAGATGCGAAGAAAAGTCTGAGGAGTGAGAAAGAGAGAAAAGAAAACTTGGTCATTTCAGGAACATATTTTTTTTTTTAATATAATATGTTTTGACTATATTCTTTCCCTTCCCCCCAACTCCTCGTAGATCCTCCCCACCTAACTTCAAACCAAAGAAAACAAAACAGTAAAATTAAAACCAATTAAAAAGAAGAAAATAAGACAAAAATACCAAAACACAGCAAAAGACACACACACACACGCACGCACACGCACACGCACATGCACAAAAACAGACAAGCGCCCAAGGAACCCCTTTCGTGTTGACCAAGTGTTGTTAGGCATAGGGCCTGCCCTGAAGAATGGTTGACACGCAGGGTCAAAACTGACAGTGTAGTCATTGTAAGACCGTCACACCCTAGGTCTCCAGCGTGGGAATGGTGGTTCAAACCAATGTCTTGCCTTGTGGCCTTGTTGGAGTAGATGAAAGAACTGGACTGTCTTCCCTGTACAGGCAGAGGACGTGGGTGGCCTCTACTGTCCTGTCGCTTCTGTTATAGTCGTTTTAGAATGAATCAAGTTGTGTTAATGTTTTCCCCTTTAAGTGAAACAGGATCTGCCTTTGTAGCCCAGGCTGGCCTTGGGAGTCCTATTTTTCTCTCCCAGCCTCCCAAGTCCAGGAATTCTAGGCCTATGCCATCATCCCATCATCCACAGTATCCAGTATCCAGTCTTGTTTCATAGAGATTGCAGCCAACCATGAGCCACAAACTGATTATTGTGGGTTTTTTTTTTTTTTTTTTTTTTAACCTGACCCTTTACTTCAGTTTAAGAAATTTCACCGACACTGTTCGAAAGCATCCCAAGTTGTTTTGAAAGGGACAAGATGTGGAGATAGTTATGGCTGTCAACACACCCATTAGGTGTATGGTTGTGAGGACATTTCTTATGCTTCTTAGGTCTTCCTTTTCTCAACACAAAAATTCATGAGAATGGCTACTTGACCTTCTTGAGGTAGAAGGTGGACTCACGTGTGCCATCTGACACAGGTGTCCCCTCACAAGTCAGTGTATGTAAACGCGCGTGGGTCAAGGAGGCTGTGTGATTATAACAGTGGAGGGGATTGTCGTCATTCCGATCATTGTCAGAAGATGTGGCGAGGAAGGGCTGAAACCATTCAGCTCTCACTGGAGAATGCATACACAGGTGGTGTGCCGGGCACTGCCCAGACCTGTAAACGGTGTAGAGATGCTGAGTGAGCTTGAGTGGCACCCCCACAATTAGGCGTTTTGATATCTGGTTTTAAGTTCCTGAACTTTGTTATTTAAAGCTGCTTCCCAGTTGTGTTCACTGAGATTTTCTGATTCTATTAAATGTTGAAAGTGTTCCAGGAATTAAGATACTCGGTGTTGAGAAAGTTGACAGTATCGCTCGCTGCTTAGCGATGCCGAGAAGTTTTTGAACTTCTACAAGTGAAAATATTTGTCCAGTTGTATATGTATTTCATTCATTTTCTGGAATTACTTGACCTTAGGATTCCTTAGTCCTACGTAATTAACAGTATCTTTGAAACAGTTTAAGCAACACTAGCTTTAAAGGAACCTTTACATTTGTCGTTGGAAGGGGTAGTAGAGATTATCTGGCCAAGTGTCTGGTTTAATTTCCCCGGAAAGAACTAACACCCAGAGCCATCCAGGAACGATGAGGTCTCCCAACTTCGGAAGCTAGCTCACCTTTTTGACTCAGCCGTGTGATATGCCGTTGTTACCATTTTAGTTTCCATATATGCCACACCCTTGCACTACAGCTATCATAATCAACATTAGTAAAGACTGTATTTTTTTTTTTAAAGAATGGTTGAGGGGGCTTCAGAATTACTTTCCTGAAAAGTGTTTGAAAGCCACTCTGTGACTGGAGTGGTCCTGTGGCGGGCGTGTGTTGAGTGAAGCCACTGTCAGTCAGGTTTCATTTCTCTTTTTTGCTTTTAATTTCTTTTCTCTTAAGGCCGGTTTCCCTATCTCTTCTATGACTGTTTCAAGGATCTCCCAAATCAGGATAACTGTGACTTGGGAAATCAACCCAGTTTAAAGTACCAGTGATCTGGGAAACCCACACACAATTATTAATGAATATTCTTTTGTTCTCAAGATTAGTTTTGTCTTTTCCATTTAATTGGCTGTGGGTAGGCAAATTTGCATGACGTTAGCCTCTTCCTGCCTTACTCTAGCAGGCAGGGTTTGCTGTGTGGTTTCTGGGCACAAGTTCCTGTGTAAGGGAGAACTTTGCAATGCCCCTGTGCCAAGAGCCCACCAGGGATGCCGGCCATGTGCTCTGAGGGGCCACTCTCCTGCGTTGTTATCACTGAGATACTGGAGGCACCAACTGCTCACGTGTAGTATTTGTTTTTAAGTGTATCAGCGTTCATAGCTGACTACTCTATGAAGTAACAGTGTAATGCCAGGCACTGCTCGTGCACACCTGTAACTAGCACTAGGAAATCAGAGGCAGGAGGATTCTGAGTTGTAGGCAGCCATAGATGCCTAACCAAGACTCAGCCTCAAAAACCATCACAGCGATGTAGAAAAACCGGAGAGTCTCGAGAGAAATTCAAGGGAGAGAGTGTTTCAGATTCTGAAAGGTCCTGATCATTGTCATCTAGTCAAATCTATGAAGTAAGATTGGAAGCAGTAACCAGCAGGATTGGGATTATTGATGGTCAAGAGGGATAATCAATAGAGGCTTACTATGGTATGATTGGTGCATTTCATGGCTTATCTCATGCTGGGCTGACAAGAGTGTAAGCTTTGTAGCTCTCAGTCTCAGCCACAGTTGCCTGGTACCAACTTTACAACTTGGAAGCAGTTGTGGATGATCCAGGGGTGGCTGTTCTAAAACTTACATACAAAAGCCATGTTGGTTCTGTGCACCACAGTCTGCCTACTCCTTATGGGTGGATCCGTCTTTGTGGAATCTTTTTCTTAGCGTGTACAAAAGGAGTAGAAAGAAAGCGAAGCCAGAGCAGCCAGCAAGGATCACTATGAGCGAGCGAGCACAGTCGGTGTAAGATAAACAGCAAGTGAGACCATAGGAAGGTGGGTTTGATTCATAGCTTGTTCAGAAGGTTTTGAATTCAGGGCTCAATATCAGATAACTTTGGTTGTACGTGGGGAGGCATTCTTGTGTTTGTCATCCTGGTGTATGTGAGCATTCTCTTTCTCTCTCTCTCCCCTCCTCTGTGTGTGTGTGTGAGCACACGCGCATATGTGTGGCTCTGCATATGGAGGCCAGAAGTTCAAGTCAGGTGTCCTCCGCTGCCAACCTCTGTCTTATGTTTGAGATAGATTCCCCCAGTGAACTTGGAGCTCACTGGTGTGGTCAAACTACCGGGATCTTCCCATCTTCTTCCTCCTAACTTACTTTCTTGAGTGTAGGTGTTAGCATGTGGACTTAGGGCCTCATCTTCCTGTAGCAAACACTTGACAAACAGTCATCTTGCCAGCCCGACATTGGTCTTTTTTTTTTTTTTTTTTTGTCTTAATTCTAAAAATTTGGTCATAATACTGAAATGGTGAGGACGTTGTAAAACACAAAAGGCTACCTGGAGCAAAATGTTTTCTTTGAACACGTTTTTCGTGATGTAGCTGTTTTACTGGTATAGAAACAAGTAGCAGGGAAACACGGTGCAGTAGTTGGCTGGGCCACTGTGAGTGAGGCATGTCACCTACTAGGCTCATTTTACCAGCAGAACCTTCCGCCCTGTTCTGAGGCTAGACTGATGAGGGCACTGGCAGTACCATGCCTTGCCTCAGGAACCCAGAGTGCTGGAGCAGGCTTTCCCCCTGGCTTTTTGGTCTTACCTAACGTTGGTGTTGAAACTCTTGCTCTCACCGTGTCTTCCCCGTGCCCAGCGTTTCCTCTCTGTTCATCTATACCAGTCATGTTGTTTGGGTTCCTGTGTTTAGACTATAAAGAAGGTCACATTCCAGGATACTGGGGGTGGGAGTGGCGGGGCAGGGTGGGACAGGGTCAGAATTCTAGACTGCCTTAGGGGGTTACATTTCATCCCTCACAGCATTCATTTATTTGAGGCAGAACTCCCCAGTTGGGCCTTAATGACATCCATAGTCATAAGAGCTTCAATAATGGAGGTATTATATTGGTGACACACTGTCCATAGTTGTAAGGACATTTTCTCTTTTGTGGCCGATTTTTAACTTGTAGGCTAGAAGATTCATCTTCAAACAGAAGGCTCAAACATACAAATGATTCTAGAAGCATCTTCCAAGTGTAGTCTTCAAGGAGCTTCAGAATTTCTGCTCTGCTTCAGCCAAGTCCATTCCCATCCTTCAGGCCAGGAGCTCCTCCCAGCTTCTAGAAGTCTCTTTGTTCCCCCTGCTCTCTCCTGGGCCTTTGCTAGACCATTACGAATGGCAGCAGACCTGTCTTCCCACCTTCAGGTCCCCTCCCTCTTGTCTCTTAAGTTCTACCTGAAACTTGTGTCAGAACTGAGTCCTCCTGGTGTGGTTTTCATCCACCACACCTGAGTGTTAGTGTGGGCAGAGTGGAAAAACCCCAGCACTCGCTGTCTTTATACTGCAGAGGGGATTCCTGGGCCACCACGTTGGAGAAGTCAGGTTGTTTGTGGGGGAGTGGAAATTGTGGGAAACTCCTCCCATTATTAGGGAAGATTGTTGGAAGAGATTCTTGCCCATTTGTAATTTTCATTTGAAAGTTACTGTGTTAGAATGTAAAGAGGTGTTAAAATGTAACTTTTTGAATACTTAAGCAGGAACTTGTGAGTCTGCTTCATTAGCAAACAGGTGTTTCATTTTTGTTATCCTTCACTTAAAATTTTTTTTTACCCCTGATTTGTTTAATAGAGAACAAATCTCAGATGGCATTAATTCTTAAGGAAATCAGCTAAATTAGTCCTTTCTTTGTACAAAGGATTCTTTCTTGTGTGTTATGATTGCTTGAATTGTTCCTTCACCTTTTGATTGGGTGTGTTTCTTCTTACAAGTCAGATTGCTAAATGTATATGACCCATGGAGTCTCTTCCTTTGGAGCATTGTGTTTATGTGATTTGTGCATATTTTAAGGGCACAATATTTGCTGATTTTATTCAGTTTCTTTTCATTTTTTTTTTTTTTTGTCTTTACTGTATTTAAAACAGGAATTTAGTCAGGCTCAGTTTTCAAAAGCCGCACCCAACATGTGAAGTTAGGCATGCTTAGTAGTCACTGTCTCAGCAGGCTTCTGTCTGTCCCCGTTTGGCAGCACTAAGTGTCAGGAAATACACCTTAGCTGCTCTGCACTTTCTGCCCCAAATGAGGTCACTGGATGTTTCAAGGGAGCCGGTTTTGTTTGTTTTGACCTAGGGAAGCACGTAGAGTTGTAACCTAGAGAATTGGACATTGAACTCATGGCATGCCAGTTCAAGGGAAGCTATGGAGCCTCTCGGGTCTGAAGGATGTCAGAGCAAGGAAAGAGAAAACGCACAGCTCAGCTTGGCTCAGGATCTGGAGGGTGTGTCCAGAGAGGCTGAAGTTTTAGGTCAGGAGAAGCCTCTTCCTGTTGTCTCCCCTGTGTTATCTGAAGAGAGTCAGGAGGCAGAGTGTGGGGAATTAGGGACAGGGTGGTAGCTGCTTTGTAAAGGGCATAGACAGAGCCCAAAGTACCCCAAGTGTGCAAATGCATCCTAGGGACTTAACACCAGGACCTCTGAATTTCAGGGACAGTCTGCACTCAGCTCTGCCCTCTCCTCTTTTGCTATTTCTTAAGTGTGGCTGGTCATAGTCAAAAATCTCAAACATGAAAATGATTGTCTCTATGTTATGCATTCCCAACATGATGGGGACAGCCGGGGTTCTGTGGGTGATTTAGACACTTGTAGAGATCTGAGGAGCTCCTCATAGGGCTTACTGTGTCTTCTCGGTGGTAGAAAATGCCCTGTCTCACAACAGTAATCTATAAGCCTAGAGGTAACACAGACAGGAAACATACATGCCTGTGTGGTGGAGAATGACAGGTTCCTGAGCAAGTGAGTCAGAATTGACTCTAAAGAAAAACAGGGGCTCTTCACTAAACACTGATGTAAGAACGTTCCTCGGAACCCTTATTAGCCCGAGCCCTGGCAGAGCTAAACTCATCTCCTAGAGACCTGCGAGTGAGTGTCTGCAGGAAAGGGCTTCAGGTGAGTGCACAGGTGCTGAGCCAGCAGAAGCTCTGGGGCCGCTATGATTCCAGGACCCCGCTGAAACTCAGAGACTCAGGATGGGGAGCCACGTCTCCTTGTTTTTTTTCTTTTTTTGCCCTGTACATTTTTATGTAACTCCCTAGTGTGTGTGTGTGTGTGTGTGTGTGTGTGTGTGTGTGTGTGTGTGTTGGGATCCAGGAGTCTTGTGGGAAAGATAAAGCAAGAAGCAGAGATTCCAAAGCATCTCAGAGACCATGTACAGGGATGGCAATAGATTGGCCTTTTCCTCCTGTGCTGCCCTTTCTCCTCATCCTCTCTGCTGTCACCCTAGGCAGGGCTGCTTCTTTTGGCGGCAGATACATTGCAGTTTCGCCCCACTGTCAACAGGCAGGTTGGCAGTCTAGGCCAGAGGCCTCAAGGCCATGGTGTACAGCTCCTCTCACTGTCGCCAGATATCCAGCATCTGTTAACATAACTTTACATTCAAACTCATTACTGAGTATTTTAGGGGGGAAGTTAGTGATTCAAAGCTTTTTCTAAGCTGTAGAGGCTTACCTAGATCTTACTCGCCCCTCTTTTTTTCCTCCTTTTTCATTTTAGTGGAGCTTTAGGACCGCTGGTACCATCTTAAGTTCTTACCTTCTTGCAAGCAAAGGTCGGTCACACAGTACACTGGGTAGAGGGAAAATATCCTTAGTGGTAGTGGAAGATGTAAATTTCTGGCCTTTTGTACTACCTGCCTTCAAGCTTGAGATGAGTACAAACAGAGCAACCCTGATGGAGCACATGCCGGTGTCTAATACCCCTCCACCCATGCTAGGCTCCACTTCAGGTATTAGAAGGTATGTGCTGGAATTCCAGGATTTCAGAGAGGCTCTAGCCAATGCATGTGTACTTAGGACTTACAGGTCATTGGACTAACCAATGAGAAGGTCCAGGCAGTCTAGTGGCTTTGAGGATAGCCTTTCCTAGGGAGCCACATCCCATCCCCCCCCCACCACCACTACCCTCACCTGCCTCTCATATTTTGCCACTTGAACTCAGTGTGATTTCTTCCACTCGGTCTTTAATGTGCTTGTGCAAAGGAGCTTCAGAGTAGGAGGTGGGAGACTGGACCAGCGCTGTGTATAGGTCAGTTATAAGATTAGAACCGACTGTGGCATATTTAGAGAGAAGCCTGGGAAAGATGGGCTTGGCACAGACAATACTGGCTGAGCACTTCCTACAAGCTTGACATCTTCCTGAAGGATCTGTTGTCTGTACTTACACAATGTCTTGATGGATCCTCAGTTGGAATGGAATCGGTGACCCAGTCTTCATGTTACACACACCAAGACTAAGAGAGAAGTTAGTTTGCCAAGGGCAAATAGAATGTGGCCGTGGTGACATCTGAACTCCGGGAGTCTGCTTCCAGAGTCCACCCCATGGCAGGACTGTTCTACTTCCTGCAAGGTCATCCTCTAGGTTTTGAGGAGTACCACTGTGGAATGGTAGTTCTCATCACAGAATAACATGCGGTTGGAGGCAGAGTCTAGACTTGTTCTGTAGCAATACTTCTGAACAAAGGGGAAAGCATCTGCTATTTTCTAATGACAATGTTCTTTATTTTTTTCCTGTTGTGTAACAAGATTTTCCTAGGTAGACACCACACATACATCTAGCCACCCCACATAGGAACCCACAACAAATCAAAAGTCTGAATATTAACAAAGTCCAATTGAGTTTTATTAGGATTCCTTAAAGGAGTAAGGAGGAGGGGTTACTTACTGGGGCAGCTGCATTCATTCCCAAGGCCCACCCCAGCATGGGAGAGCTTATAAAGCGGGGGAACCAGGGGAACCGGAAACACATCCAACAGTTTGCAGGCAGCTCCGCAAGCTGGTGAAGGTCCTCTCCAAGTGGCTGTGGTCTACACCTTGCCCAGACAGCTCAGCTGATTTCTGCTACTTCTGGACAGGACAGCTGGCCTGATCTTTGCTGCTTTTAGTTCAGCTGAAAAGTCTTTTTTTTTTTTTTGTAATTTAAAAGCTCAGCTTTTGTTGTTTAAAAGGCAGGGAGGGACCTATGAGTCTAGTCAGTTTCAGGGACTTCCTGAAGCTTATTCAAATTGTTTACTTCCTTAAAGACCATTTCTGCAGGATGGATTGTTTCAATCTTAGAGTAACCTGTCACCTAATGCCCCACCCCTTCCTCCTGTTCTTACATTCTTTTGCCCCATTTATCCACAGTGATCCCTGAGCCATGATAGCTAATCGCTATAGTTATCTCCATGTGCTGAAGAGTTTGGCCACAGTACTGAAGGTCACTGTGCCACAAGCTTTCTAGACACTTGTTCTCCAGAGCACCACTGGTTAGGAGTTGAGGCTGACAACAATGGTTATTTCTGGGCATAAGCCACACGTTTAGAAGGCAGTTAGTTAGACATCACATCATTTGTCTAGTAAAATAATAGAAGTTGCTTCCCCACTAGGACCCATGACCTTCCTAGCATGATTTTTGTTTGTTTGGTAGGTTGGTTTTGTATGTTTGTTTCTTTCCTGGCTTAACAGTATCAACTTCCTCTGGTGGAGCAGGTCTTAAATCCAATTAGAAAGCTCTTGGTCTTACCTACAATAGACAAGCCATTATTGGACAAGCAGGCATATTCCACCTAGGATGTCAGTACTGAGTCACACAGGGTCCATAGCCAAGCAGAGATTGTCAGTGAGAGTTCAGCAGTAGCCTGCTGTGGTCCCTTCCAGCACTATAAAAGCCAGCTGGGTGGAACTTTCCAGTTAAATCCCAGCTTAATTTTCCTACGTCCTGTAGTCAAAGCATGTGGTGTCCTCAGCTATAGGGCCTTTCTGTGTAGTTCTGCCATACTTCCAAGAGTAGTAGCAATGGCCTTTATGGGTTTCCTCAGGCTTCCCTAGCCCTCACAGGAAGGTGGGGTTTTCATTCAGTAACCTTATAGCTTCTGGGAGTGTCCCTTTTCTGCCTATTAGGGAACCTCTGGGATCTCCCGTACCCCCATCCCACCTGGGTTTCAGTTAATCCAGCCCTAGCAGGGTTGTAAGATTTATAGAAATAGCATTGTACCTGCTTGTCTCTTCAGTGGCTTTACAAATCTGCAAAATGCTCAGAGGTTAGCATTGTATCATTGGTATAACAAAACCTTTACCAGTGGATAAGCAGGCCAGGCAGCATCCAGAACCACCATTCCAGGTTAGGGGTTACGTAGATAACCATGGTGACATACTCCAGAAGTCCATTGTTACCCAAGTGTCAGGTGATTCCCGAGGTCCACAGCTAAGAAGATGCTGAAGATGACATCAGCAAGGTCTACAGCCTGGACTTGCTGCATGCGTTTAGATCAGTTGATTTCTCCACAGACTAAGATGGAGTACAAAGCATGGGTGGGAGACGCTAAGTTAATTAGCTCACTATAATCCTCAGTCATCTCTCTGAGCCATTGTGCTTCCATATCTTACAGCTCTTCCTAAGAGCCGCCCTCCACACTCGACTAACTCTGGGCCTGACTTAATCTGCTCAGACCCTGTGGTTAAAGCAGTAGATGATCTGGTTCTCTCTTGCTGTACCTTCTGGTTTCCTGGGTCAGCCAGGCCCTGGGTTTGCACCAGAGCTAAGGCCTCCCCATTCACCATACTTGGCTGTTGGGGAGTTTCTGTGTGGGCAAACCATTTCCACCCCCTAGCATTTTTTTTTTTTTTGCTGGAGGGATGTATACTATTCTCAGTATGAGTGATAATTACTCAGCCTTGGAACAGGCTGATCATCTTCAACTGTATTGTTCTATCGAAGGTTCCCTCTGAGAACTCCTCCTCGGGCTTTTAAGGCCCTCAGCAGCTCCTTAGCACACAGCGGCTTTCCATCAATTTTTCCCTAGGAAGTCCAGCTTGCCACAGATCTTTGTCTTTGAGGAATTCGGGTAGACTCTTCCTCTGTTTTCCCTTTATTTCCTCTACCTTGTTCTTTTACTTTATGGACACTCTGTACATGCTGGCCTAAGCCCCCTAGACCTGCCAAAGCTCTCCTACTTTATAAAGTTTTTGCCCCATAGAGGGCTCAGCAAAGCCAAGAAGCTTCTGTAACAACCTGGAGATCCCTGCTGCATAAACCTTTTAACTCCTTTGTGAACGTAGTTCTATCAGCCCAGTGAACTGGAGTTCAAACACAGCTCCTCTCCTCATATTCCTGGTTCCCTCAATAGCACCTGCCCCTCCTTTATGGTTTTCCATTCCTGGACATTATAGGGACTTCAGATGGACATGATCAAATGTTCCCAATGGCTATGCCAGTCCATCAAGGACTGACTTCCCTCAAACTGCCTCGGGTTATGTGGGCTTTGCCTTAAGGAAGGAGGGGTAGATAGTATTACTCAGTTTTCCGGCTTCCACAGAAGTCAGATTGATCCCCATCTGCTCCCATGTCCCGCAGCCTCACAAGCCAGGCTGAGACACGCCCTTTCTTTGCCTGTTTTGTCTTCCATAATTTAAGCACTTGGAGCTGAGTTGTCCCCTCATCACCCCAGTCCCTTGCATTGGACCGTGTTAATGTCCTGGTCTGCATGCTGGACTTGTCCTCTTTTTTCTAATGCTTGGACTTGAGGGGTAACTTTTTACCCTTTACCATAGCGCCCTCATCCTCTCGTTTATCTAATTTACTTGCCTAATCAGAGGTCAAAACAGGAGATACTGCCACATACTCCTTTCTTGTTGCAGTAACTTTTCTCTGATATGATAAAAGTTCAGAACATGAACAAGTTCCTGCTTGGCCACCTCAGGTGCATTTCTAACTACACACAGCAGTCCAGGCAACCTCCGCTGCCATTTGCTAACGGTCTCGATCCTTGTGTGCTAATCTTAAAAGACTTCCCCATAACCTTTAGCTGTTTTCAGGGCAGCTCCATATTCACATGGTGGACCCCACTCATCAAGCAGACATACCACCCCATACCACAGAGATGAGGTTTGATGCCATCCTGGAATTGTCCCCTCAGACACTCCCAATTCTGATGGCTCACCCTTATTGGATATTTTCGTACCCATAGCAAGTTCCATGCAGCTGCTATCACACCACAAAGACATACTAACACACAGCAGGAAAAGACAACTCTGGAATTTCCTGGTTGGATGACTCCCGCTTATGACACCCCCCCTCCCCCAACACACACACACACCCAGGCTCCTCAGGCTCAGTTATGCTCCTTGTTCCCTGTAGCCAGGATTGTTCACGAACTCCTTTCGAACTCACCTTTGATTCCATCATGACCTTATTTGAGTGAGTAGACATGGATGTTGCATCTCCCCAAGAAAAGTTGGATCACACACTAATTGTCCTGCAGTTGGGAGGTCTTAGGTCCCAATGGGGAAGCAACTTGTACTATTTTACAGTGTTTCTATCAAACTGCTTTCTAAACATGTGGGTTTACGTCCAGAGATAGCCATTGTTCTCAGTCTTAACTCATAACTACTGCTAGTGCTCTGGAGAATAAGTAACTATGGCTATGACACAGTTGTTTACTTCTTAGCCATAGGTGGGCATCTGTAGTCACCCCACCCCCCAAGGCTCAGGATCATTGTGGAAGAGGAGAAAAGATGCTAAGAGCAGGGAAGAGGTGGCATGTTGCATAATAGTTTCCTTCAATATTAGGATATTCCATCCTGCAGGGAAGCTCTTGAAGCAGGAAGATAAACAACTCAAAATAGCTTCAGGAAGTCCCTGAAACTGACCAGATTCACTAGGCCCTTTCCTGCCAAAGTAAAGAATAAAAGCTAAGAGTGGCCCTTGGACAGTGGGAAATCAAGCTGTAAAAAGACTCTCAGACTAGCAAAGCTTCTATGAAGACTCTAAGACTAGAGCAGCAGCCTGGAAGAAGGCTGTAGTAGAGGAGCTATCTGGAAAAGTTTTCAGATCAACTGAGGCACTTGGAAAGGACACTCTCCAACCTGTTGAGCTGCATGCAAGGTTTGTTCTATGCTCCAGGTTCACAGTTTTGTGAGCTGTCACCCATGCTGGGGTGGACCTTGGTAATAACAGCTGTCTCTGAGTCATTTTGGTGCCTGTAAGCAATCCTTTACCCACATTCCTGTAAGTCTAACCCAAATAAAACCCATTAGTTGAACAGCTTGGACTTTGGTGGTATCCATGCTCTGGGCTGTTGTGGGCTCTCGTCTGGGTTGAGTAGACATGTCTTGTGTCTCCACAGGAAAAGTCTTGTCACACATCACCTCCCTCCACAGTGTCCATGCCATAGGTAAAAGTTCAGCTTGGCTAAGGGGGTAATAAGATGATACCACCCTTATGACGGATCTGAATGTGGTTACAGAATTGATTGGTAGGAAAGCTTACGTAAAATAGCTCTCAATACAAATCCTATAACACACTGCCTAGTGTTTTAAAAAATACTGGGGAAGCCAAAATAGCCCCTTAGAGAAACTACTACAGTGATTTGAATAATACCCCCCCCCCCAATATAATTCATTGAACTTAGAATGTGACTTTATTTGAAACAAGGACACTGTAGGGATCTTGAGATAAAATCTGACTGGCTTTAATTTGGAAACAGGTATGGTTTGAATGGGAAATGTTTCCCATAGACTAAAGTGTTTGAACATTTACACTGTTTGGGAAGGTCTCAGAAACGGAAAGAAATGGGTCTCTTCTGAAGGAACCTTGTCTCTGGAAGCAGGCTTTATGGGTTCTCCCGCAGCTTTAGAACTGTAAACCAGTCTAAACTCATTCTCCGTAGGTTGCTTTGGTCAGGTTATTATATCAGAACCACAGAAACAACTAAGGCAAGCAAAACCCAAAAAAGCGACCCCAGATAACTCCCCAAAACCTCTTTATCTCCTACTTACCTAAGGTTAAAACCAATTATAAAGTATTGGAGGGATAGTGTCATTTTTAAGTTGCAAGTCTAACAGAGTGAATCCTGACTGTTCTGAACACAACCTATCTGAGCAGATGTGGCCGTCTCCAAAGGTCAGAGGAGCCGAGAGTGACTATATCCTCTGGAGATTCTGATTGATGTGTGGACAGAAGACAGGCCCCACACAGCCTGTGTATCTAAAGGCTGGAAGATTAAAATTATTAGGACTCAGGTTTTTCTGTTTGTGGTTTTTTTTTTCCTTTCTGAATTGTTAGTCACATGGAGGTGAGAAATTGCTCAGAGATGTTCCAGTCTGCAGAGGAGATAGAAAATTCTCCAATGACAGAAAAGATTCAGTTTCAACCAGGAAAGTGACACAGTTTATATATTTCTCCCCAGATGTCAGACTTCTTCCCAAAGTATTTAGGCTTCGCTACCATCTAGCACCACCATCTTTATGCCCTGGGGCTATTAAGCATTCAACCTTAGAGTTGAGGCTGTAAGTTCATGGCTCCAAATGTGCTACTTCCCTGATTTTCACTTGACCTCTGTGGCTCTGCGACAGACTCCGGGTAATAGGGACTGAGGACACTAGGTGTGACCTCTGGTCCTCAAGGGGTTTATAGGATAGTATAGGGTAGATTTGTTCTTTCATCCAAAGCTGATGATGTTTTGTTGCGATAAATACCGTACGTTGGGAGCATTAGAAAGCAACGTGTCCCTTGAGTGTCTCCTAGCTGTAACCCTTTTCTCCTGGAGTGCTGTTTGGGATGCAGGAAGGAAGGACATACCTTTCAGTCTCACATCTGACAACCAGTTTCTTGAGCCAAGACTTTGGGTTATATTTATTTGGGAAGGCTTTCATAGAGGTTGTTAGGAATGCTGTTTATAGCAAAGATGAGTTTCTACAAATGTGCTACTTCATGATTTTCACTTGACCTCTGTGGCTCTGTAACAGACTCTGGATAATAGGGACTTTATGTGGTAATTTATGTGGTAAAATAGTATTGTATATCAAGTAAGTCCCAATCCAGTGAAACAAAGTGTTACCCACCCTTCGATTTCTCTACTGATTAGCTACTGGGTAGGTCACCACAATGCTTTGTTCCATAAGCAGACAGCCACTTGCTCTCTAATCTTGGGGAAATTCGTAGCTCTCTCTTTGTGCTTATCTGCAAAATGGCAATAAATGCACCCTTTTGTCATTAAATGGGAGAATTTACACAGATCACTTATTTGGTGTGAGAAACATAAACAGTGCTCAATAATGTTAGCCATCAATGCTATGAATGACAGTTCCTTATGAATAAAACATTTCATGGTTTAGAATGCTTGAGTTATGCGTATTGAGCAGTGCTGGGATCAAACCCGGGGCTTTGCTAGGCAGCACTCCACTGCTGAGCCATATACTCTGACCTTACTTTGCTATTTTTAAAGACTCCCTAGCTTACTTTGATGGTAAAGAAAGAATGTTTAAAACCAATTGATTTAGATCATCTTCTTTATTGGCTTTGTGGTGGCGGTCCTTCTGAAGTTATGTGACTGGGATCTATTTCTGTCCTACAGGAAAGAACTCTGCCACATGCACCTGGTAGACACTTTTGGTGTCCTGCCCATGGTGTAGACATGGAACCTTGTCTTCTCCTTCCTTCGTAGTTTTCAAGTTTTCCTTTCTTAGTTCTGTTTTTAAGAGAATAAGCCAGCCCACCTCGGCTCTAGATCCTAATTCTTAAACGTGACTGATACTACTGTTTTGAGGTTAAATCTAGTTAAAAACTTCTCCAAAGACATGACTTTTCTGAATCTGAATCAGTGAAGTTGCCTTTACAAAGGGGTATTTGTCCTTCCCCTGAATTCTTGTCCTTTTGAGAACCGTTTAGCAATGCACAGTTCTCTGGTTTCAGCGTGTCTATTCACCTAACTCGGAGACTGTCATGTCACGTCATGTTCCTATCTGCTCTGTTCTCGAAAGGACTATGCAGTGTCTGGCCTGGGTTTCCCTTTCCTCTTCTGGAACACTTGGCAGATGCTGGAGTGTGGGTGGAGTAGAGAGCTGACTCCTTCCACTGCCATAGTGTGGAGTCCCTGAAAGCCAGTTTCTTTCCCCTTAGCTCTAACTTGTTTCCTGTTTCCTGTGGTGGAGGGAGAGGGGGTGGAGATGGAGGCTCCTCCTCTTTTTTTCACTCAGGAGAACAGGGACTTGAGAGGCCTGTTGCTAATAATTTGGATTAATATGGAAAAACAGTAGAGAGTAACAGACTGTGTGTTCTGTTATGTGCAGCACATGTAAAATATTTTTAATAAAGCTAACTAACCTTAAAGAAAGGATGGGGAAATACACAAGAACCAAGTGTCATGAGCCCACCAGTGTCTTCCTCAAAGCCTGGAATTAGAACTGGAGAGCCAAAACTCTATGTAGCACAGGACACATTAGGTAGGAGCTATGAGACATCTTCAGTGTAGAGCACTATGCACCAGGAGACGATGAGCCCATGGCTTGTAACCTTAGTAACAAAAATGTAAAAGGTATTCAGCAGCCTACATACTTGCACTTTTCTATTGCTGAGCAATACATTTTATACAGGATAATGTGATATAATTTTAGAATCTAAAGAAGAAAAGCCATGATTGAATTACATAAATTCGATTTTTTTTTTTTTTTTTAATTTTTGAGATGGTATCTCACTATGCATCCCTGTCTGGCCTAAAACTCACTATGTAGACCAAGCTGACCTCAAACTCATAGAGATCTACCCACGCCTGCCTACTGGGATTAAAGGTGTGTGCTACTGTACCCAGTTTGAATTCTGTAAAATGTAAGATTTCTCCTTCACAGAATGAGGTTTTCCTTCAGTCTGCTTTGATAAAGATAAAAAGAAGAAATACCTGAGCCAGCATTGACTTCTAGTTTCCAAGGCACCCATATTTCCTAATCTTGATTCCTCCGTGGCTTTGCTGATGGACAGCCATGCCTGGGAATGACTTCCAGGAGGAGTTGACAGTCTTGGAGAGATTGTTAGCACGGACACTCTGTTCACCTAGGTAGTCAGAATGTGACATGTAAAGTAATGTGTCCCTGGGAAAATGGAAAATGCCAGGTAATTGATGAAATAATGACTCAAAATACCGATGATGAAAAGTAGCCCCCAGAGTGTCCAGGAGGCTGCTGGGAACCGGATCTGTGCAGATTCTTGGACTCTGTAAGGAAACCCAGTTTGTCCAGAAAGTAAATCTGAGGTTTTGCATTTATGAACTTCCGATAAAAGGAAACACAAGGAAACAGAAAAAGTCTTACAAATAACCCATTTAAGAGGATTAAACATTGTCACTTTTTAAAATATATGGGTTTATGACATGCAAAGCGGGCCCTCCAAGGATTCTTGATCCAAGCCAATGAAACTACCAACTCACCTTGAATGTATTCCTTAAAACAGAAAGGCATCAGACTGCTATAGTTGATCCACTTGATTCTTGTATTTTCTTGGTGATTGTTCAGATGAGGATGAGGCATGCTGCTTACCAAGTTGTAGTACAAAACAAAGCAAACAAACAGATCTGAACATAGCTATGGACGGCCCCATGAAGGCGCCTAGAGATCAGCAGTGGATAAATACGGGATGATTGCAGTGCAGACGCCAACAGCCACAAGAAAGACACACTGTGTCCCCTGTGTCTTAGCAGAGCTGGAGTGTCAAGTCTCCTGGTTCTGTGAAAGTTTCCTAGGGAAGGAAGGTCCTGCTGTTGTCATTCTTGGTGTTTCCCAGCCTGTGAGCACTGGGGCCTGATAACACCTTCTGTGGGAACACAGACCAGACTTCCCTCTACTTTTGGTGGTCACCCATTCGACACATGGTTTGACTTCCCCAAAGAGTGAAAAGTTAGGCTTAGTTTGTGTTTCTCAACATTTTATAACCGGACTCCCTTTTTGAGGGGGGAAAGGGAGAAGATCCCATTCTCTTCATCCCTTAAAAGAGCTGTCTTTACTAAACCCCTCCCTCTCCCTCAAGGTTCAGGGGTCTCTCCGGAGGAGGCAGTGGAAAGAATGTAAGAGCCAGAGGTGGTGGGTGATGTTAAGGAAGCAGCATCTCCAGGCACTGGCGATTGCACGTGTGAACTCACAGACTGTGGTAACACACCCAAGTCCCACATGGGTTCTAACCAGGTAGAATCCCTGCTGAAAAGGGCAACTGACACACAGTCCACCTCTAACCCGGAAGCTCTTTGCTTCTGATACCTGCTGGGAAGGGGAAAATCTGTTTCCTCTGATGCACAAATGACGCCCCATGTCCCTGTGTCCGTGGCCAGCACAAAGTGGACTCCATGGAATGGAGTCTTGCTGTGGTATTTTCCCTAATTTATTTTGAAGTCTGTCTTGTTGCTTTTCCTTTTGAGAGAGAGGGGGAGAGAGAAAGAACATAATGTTGGGTACTTAGGGAGCTGAGGAAGGATTGACAGGAAAATATGATGAAAATATATTGTCTGAAAAATCCTTTATTAAAAATTTAACAAATTCCATTCCAACCTCATTTCCTCCTGACCTTCGGGATTTCTGTTTCTCCCAGTGGATGTATTTGTAGTATCTGGTGCTCCAGCCCACCATGAGTTAAAGGTTTTATTCTTTGCTGTATCTTGCTCCACCTTAATGCTGGCACGGGCCTTCCTGGTTTGCCCCCACAACCTTAGAGCCAAGACAGAGGCTTGTTGGATTGCCCTAGGAGACATCACTGAGTCCAATGTTAGATTCCACCTGCTCGTGTGTTGTCCGCACTTAAGGTTGAGAAGTGTTTGCAGAGCACTGGTTTTGAACCTGTAGGCAGCTGTTAAGAGGGGTTGTCAGGTGAACTCAGTAAGTCACTGCCAGCATATCTTAAAATAATAATAATAATAATGATGATAATAATAATAATAATAAACAACTAAAAATATTTACAGTATTACAAAAGGTAAAGAAATTATCCCACCAAAAATTGTTTCAGTTTTATATGCCTGCATCTCTGTGTGTATACAGGGTGGAGCTCAGACAAGAACTAAATTTCTAAGGCAGATTCAAAGGGGAAAGTTTGTTGGTTTTTTTTTTTTAATTAAAGCTGTAATTGTCGGCAGTACTAACTGAGAGAGACTACTCCTTAGACTGTTTAGAAGCCTGCACAGGGCAGCACCCACCCCAGTCAGAGTCTCTCACAGTCATCCTCATGTATAGTGTGTAAACTGCTACATCATTCCAGAGAGAAAGGACCAAATATCACTTTACCAGAGCATGGTCACAGGTGCCCACAGTCTTGAGTGCTGGGTTCAGTACCCACAAGTACAAAGAGAGAAAAAAGAAACTTCATGTTTTGAGTTTTGTTAACTAAAATCATGTCCTGTAGGTATATTAAATAAATCACAGCATTGGAGGACAGACAGTATTTCATGTAGGTTCTTCAATAAGAAGAATTCATATGTTCCTTACGCAGTTTCTGAAAAGCATGCAGAGTACTTTTCTCTCTGGGGATTAATTTTTGAAACCACAAATAAGAGGCGCTCACTCGCAGGTGTCCCTCTGTGTCTAAAATCAGTGAGTGACTTTGATCGAGTCATTCAGGGTCTAGCGTTTTGTTTTAAAATGTGCTCCTAAATTTTCTTTATTAACGCTGGCTCACTTGTTTTGCAGTGTTTTCTGTAAGTATTGTTTAGCCGGGAGAATTTCGGAGTGCATAATTGCCGCCCGGAGAATTTTGCCACCTCAGCGAGATTTCTTCTCCTGGAAGGAACTCTTAAGGGAAGGCATAACCTGCGCTGTGGATTAACTTTGGAGACCAACCAGGAGCATGGGTGCTTGGTCCTGAACTCCCTCTCTCCCCAGAGCGCAGCAGGGGTGCGCAGCTGAAATTTCACTTCCCTGGAAGTCTTCTTTGTTTTTAGTAAAACTAAGAGGAAACCTTTCCTCTGTGCTGCTCTAAGGCAGAGAATTGGCTCAGCCTGGAAATTCCACCTCTGGGGCTCTTGGGGAGACAACCCCTGCACACCTGGCTTCATAATTCCGCAATGCCTTTGTTACTCTCACACCTGAGTGTGGCAACAGTTTGTTTACCAGGTACTAAGAGCTGCTTGTCTGCCGGTGTGCATTTGCTCTGCCTTGAGTTCTTCTCTTAAGGTGGTTTTGGAGCTGTTGCGGGTGAGGCAGCACTGGAAATGTCACTTTTATCCATGCCCAAATCCAGGAGCACCAGGCTGCTGAGGAGCGCGGAGCCGCAGTGTAGCCGAGACAGTTGATTTTGTTTGTAAATAGCTCTTCTCTATGCCCTCACTTTTCAGTTTGGTCTTTTCCGAGGCCCATTGTTACTTTAGTTTAGCTTGTATTTGGGGCCATTTCTTCCTCAGTGATCGTGTGAATGCATAGTGTGGGCCTGAGTATAGCCGGCCATGGTTGCTGCGTAATCTGCTCCAGGTTGGCTAGAACGCTGCAGTTGGGGTCTGCCCATCCTCTCTGTCGCTCCATTTGTCTGTCCGCCTGTCTGGCAGCAGCGTGCTGCCTTCTGTCTCAATGTGCTTAAGCAGGGCTGGCAAGGAATTTGAGCCAGCTGTAGCATTTTAGAGCTGGAAGAGAGCTTAGAAACCCACCAACCTCCCTTGTGAGTTTCCCACAGAAGTAACTGAGCTGTGCAGCTTCATTCATTCTTGTTCCTGGCCAAGGCAGGCTGAATCTGTCCTTGCTGTTTGCCCTACCCAGAAGTCTTCACTTTCCATTGGGGATTTGGGGTGAGGGTGACTCGTTTGATATTCCCCACAACCCTCTTAATCTAATACCATCCTGCTCTTCCTGTGAGACTTGGGGACCAGTGACATCATAGACTTTAACTTGCTTTCTAGGTTCTACCTCAGACTTTGCAAATAAGTCTCCCTTCCCATCATGCTCTTGGAACTTCCTGCAAACCAAACAGGTTGGGTGTTTGCTGTTTAGTCTTGTCGACTCAGTACAGGCCAGGATTATCTAGGAAACTTCAGTAGGGAAAAAAAAAAAAAAAAAAAAAAAACTCATGAAGAAAATGCAGCATGAGTGAGCAAATATACAGACCTCCTGGCAGATGTGAGAGGCGACTTAAACAACAGAGGGAAGTCCTGAGGGATCAAACAACTGGATAAACATGAGGTGGTCGCTGGAAAGGGAGTGAGAAGAACGTATAGCACACATCAGTAACCCATGGAGGGAGGCTTACCTTACCCACAATGCATGGTTTCTGAGGTCAGGTTCTTTTTGTTTTTGTTTTTTAATTATTATTATTATTAATGATTGATGTGGGAGGGCCCAGCCCACTGGATGATGCCCCCCACCCTCCCAGGCAGGTGGTTCTGAGTTGTGTAAGAAAGCAGGCTGAGAGATGCAGTGAGCAACAGCATCCTTATTTCCCTGTGATCTCTCTGTGTCGAGTTCCTGCCAAAACTTCCTTCCCTGGTAGACTGTGTGTGCCCTGGGAGTGTAAGGCAAATCATTTCTTCCCCAAGTTGCCTTTGGTGACAGTGTTCATCGTGGCAATAGAAAGCAAACTGGGACAGGTGTGTTGCTGATAGACTTGCATAATGGTCCTTCCCCTGTTCTGCCTACTTAGCACCTCCATTGTCCCGTGTTATGGGTACTTACTATGCACCTTCCTCTTTGACCCACCTTCCTCTTTGACCCGCCTTCCTTGTCATCCTCTCTCCTCCCTCCTCTGTCCTTGGTTGAACTCTTGTTTTTAGCAACACATCCCATACTGTGGCTTACGATGCAGTTCACTGTGGTTGAGGCTAAGGGCCCACTGTCAGGAAGTTTGCCTTCCTAACCTGGACAAGTTTTCCATAGATGTATACATTTTAATTTTATGTGTTTTTTTTTTTTTTAACCTGCATGCACACCTAGTGCCCACCAAGGCCAAAAGAAGGTGTCAGATTCCCTGGAATTATAATTACAGTTGTGACCCGTCCTGTGGGTTCTGGGAACAACCTGGTCCTCTGCGAGAGCAGCAAATAATCTTAACCTCCGAGCCTTCTCTCCAGCCCCACTAGAGAATTTTTATTTTTACATTTTACTTGAATAGCTAATGTAACACGTGTCCCTCTCCTTTGGCAAACTTGCATCCAGCCAAAAAGTACTTAATAATCTGTTGACTGTCTTCATAATCTCAAGGGACTGCTACCGGGTTTATTTCCAAACAAGGATAGGAGAACCAGTTTCATCACCTAATTAGCTAGGGGATTGAACACTATAATATCCACCTGTTGAGGAGGATTAATAGCTATTTCCTCACATCCTACACAGGCCAGTGGGACACTGTCCAGCAGGTGCTTCAGGTCATCCTATAAAGACAGCAGGGTCCTATCGTCTTGATTCTTAGCTCTCTGGTTCTGTCCCCTCATGTCTCCTCCACTCTTTCACCAGCACTTGATTTCTCAACATCCATTCCAGCCCTGTACATGTCAACATCCCAACTGGGATGGAGTTGGATGTTTGTGTTCGTCCCTTCTTGTTTGCTAGTTTCATTAAATGGCTGACTTCCTCTTGCATCCAGAACGATGGGAAGATAAACCAGCGTGTGACCATTAGCATCCTCCATCGTGTCATTACATAACCTTCTCATGAAGATGTGATAGTATACTATTTCTCTGTGTTCCATAAGGTCTCTCCACTCTGAGGAGCAGTAGAGAAAAGGGGAAGTAGTAGGTGTTTGAGTGGCGGTGATAAATGTGTTGTATGCATGTGCGTGGGGACTAAAGAGAGGCCAGCTAATAACGCTTTAAAATTAGGGTTGGTATTCTGACAGTTTGTCGACAGGGTAGTCTTAAAGGAGATTGGAGGCAGCTCCGCAGATACATCCTACATTTCCTTTTTCTCTAAAATATACTAGAATTCTTAGGAAGGCACTTAAGTAAAAACCATGGGATGGGGATGGGTGTTCTTTAGCTCATTAGTGATAGAAGGGAAATGAAGCAGTTCCAAATAGCAAGTCTTTAGCTTTAATGGACTTGGCTGATTTACTATCTATAACAATGACATGGTGGCTAGCTGGTTTTAGTTCACATACAGTTCATTTGACTTTTCCCATAAAGACCTTGCACTGATATAGAAGACATGCCTGGCACTGTTTACAGGAGATAAGGTGCTGAAGGGACAACCTTGGTTACCTGCCTGCTGCCGATCTGTGAGTGGAAAAAAAAAATCTGAGAGTCTTCATGGCAGGGTAGACATCACTGCCTTTGCACGACGTGCTCTCTGAATGCTGACCAAGGAATCCCATAACACTATGCACATAGGAAGCCCTCCTGAGTACCAACAAGAACTTCTGATGTCATCTACTCATGGAGGGGGGGGGAGGAGAGAGAAAGGAGGAGGAGGAGGAGTTGGAGGAGGAGAGAGTAAACCTAATACAAACCTAAACATATTTTTGAAGAGGGCATCTTACTTGAGAAAATGCTTCTGTAAGATTGGCCGATAGGCAAGATTATAGAACATTTTCTTAATTACTGATTGATATGGGAAGTCCCAGTTCACTGTGGGCCATGCCACCCCAGGGCTCCTGGGGTGTAAAAAAAAAGCAAGCTGAGTAAGCCAGGAGGAGTTAGCCAGTAAGCAGCACTCCTTTATGGTCTCTGTATCAGTTCTCGCTCTGACTTCCGTAGATGATGGACTATGAGGCGTAAGACGAAGTGAAGCCATTCCTGCCCAAGGTGCCTTTGGTCATGGTGTTTTTATCTCAGGAGTAGAAACCCTAACTAATATACAAATTAAGCTCAGGTAAATGTTACCTTGAAAACTCTATTACCTTGTTTTCCCTACCCACTGGAGAGACAAGGATTGTGGCCTGTCATGGAACCTCAGCCAGGGAAAATCTAGAGAACCCTGAGACAGGCATTGGCGCTTCGGGGCTGACTGGGTACTAACTGTGGCCCAGGATCCCTGATTGGATTGAATGTATTTAAACTGCTTTGTGCACAGGGTGTCCTCATGTTGCAAAGTGCTCTAGGGATTTTTCCTAGGTAGATTGTTGATGATCAGTCAGTGACAAAATGGTCTGGTTGAAGTTGTCCCTTCTGACTGTATTTTATTTTTTTAAGTAAGTTTCCATTTGTGCCATCTAGGCCCTTATTCTGACTATAAGTCTAGTCACTTAAGATTTATAAAGTTCTGAAGCTGTAGTGAAAGACTCAATCAGTGTTTGAGCTTGTTTTAATTCTATTTACAAGTGAAGGTTTAATTTTGCCCTATTTCATGTCAAACATTAAAATTCTGACTACAGTTTCCAGCATTACTCCATGGTAGCTTTCAGAAGGCATGTGCAGAGTTCATTCTCTTAACTTTGAATAATTTTAATGAGATCAATGACTTATTTTTTAACTGATATATTAATAAGTATACAATTGTACATATTAATGGGGTATTGTGATATTTCCCTTAATGTATTACCCATTGTATAAATCAGAATAAACTCTCTCCTCAAAAATTATTTCTTCATGTTGAAAACTTTCAAAATCCTTTCTACCCTTTGAAACATACAGTCCATTCACATTATTAGCACTCATCCTGGTACAGAATAAATAGCACATTGAACCCTCTCACTCCTGTTGAACAGTGACTTGGCATGGTTTGATAAACCTATCTGCAGCCCCTCCCCTCTACTGTCCATAGTCTCTGCAGTTATTATTGTACACCCAACTTGTGCAGGATTGGCTGTTTTAGATTTTACATAAGATGGGCATCATTTCTGTGTCTTATTTCTCTTAACATATAACCTCTAATTCTATCCATGATGCTGTAACACAGTGTCACTTTTCATGGCTAAATAATATTCCACTTCATATATACGCAAGCATTTTCTTGGCCTATCTATCACTTGATGGACATTTAGTTAGTTACCTCTTGTTGGGGTTTTTGAACAGTTGCTGATACAATCAAGGAAGTGTAGATGTTGCTCTGACACACTGGTTTCAGTTTCTTTAGATGTAGTATGATTATTGGGTCGTGATGGCTCTCTTTTTGTTGATGGATTTTTGTTGTTTTATTGAATCTTACTATATATAGCCAAATTTTCAATCCTCCTTCCTCAGGCTCCCAAGTGCTGGGATTATAGATGCAAGACTATTGTTTGTAACTTTTGAAAGAACCTCCGTAATGCTTTCCATTGTGGCTGTCAAAATGAATTCATTTTGCTGGGTGTAGTGGTGTAGACCCTTCAACCCCTGTGCCTGGGAGGCCCATTGATTATGAATTTGAGGCCAGTGTGGGGCTCTGTAGCAAGACCCTGTTTCACAAAAACAAAGGATTCTTCCTTTTATCCTTTCTTGTCGAATGTGGAGTTGAACCTAAGGCTGCATGCATGCCAAGCTGTCACCCCATCTCTCACTCTCAGAACCTTTCTAACAGGACAATTTATAAAGCAGGATTTATTTAATCCTTCGCTCCTTCAAACTAATGGGGTTTTTACCTCCACTAGTTCACCATGTGCTAATTAGACTAATCCAGAGGCACCTTTGGCTCTGGCATAACAGCCGGTGTACAAAGAGTCACACTGCAGAGTAGCAAGAACTTGGTAATTAGGTTGAAAGAGGATGGGCAGAGCAAATGAAGGAAAGCAGTTTGGCACATTGAAGAGATGGGAGGTGTTTGGAGGCCACTTAGGGTGTTGAAGGTTCTGACTTTGTTATCTGGCGTATCTCAGTTCAGAATGCAGCCCTGCCCAGACTTACTGTGTGTCATTGCACAGTAGTTAAGTGCTCCTAAGACAGTTTCCTAATCGGTACAATGAGAGAACAATGCTGTACCTGTTTATTGAGTGAGACAGAAAGCAGGACATGGGGCACACACAGCATGCAACACTTAGCAAATCAGCACCCATTTATGCTTAGTACCCAGGCTTAGACCACTCTCAATCCTTCCTGAATGTTTAGGAGTGAAGTCTCTATTGTTTGGGGGATTTTTGTCCTTAAACATGTACTGTTCTCAGTAGGGGTTACATTTTTAGATTCAGTGTCCTTGTGTGTGTGTTGGTGACGAGGGGTAGGGGAAACAGGGGGATGGGGGTTGTCACTGACCACAGATTCTTGTGCATGTCTACTACTGAGCTGTAGTCCCTGCTCAGACTTGCTGAGTTCTAAAAAGGTAATCTTTAGTATAAATTTTTCTATACCTTTTTTTTTTCCTGACTGAAATCTTTAGTTCTCTCCCGGGCATCTTTCTCTGTCTTCAGCTAGCTCTGGGAAGCCTTGTGATTTAGGTAAAGTTTAACTTGAACTTTGCTTTGTAGAGGAGTCATCATCCTTGAGGTCCTCATGGGAATTTGGGACCCTCGTACCCTTCTTGGAATCTGAACTCTAGGAGGTCTTGTGCGCGGGACATGCAGCCCAGCAGGAAGATCCAGGCTCTCCACCTGCTTCCCTCTGTGCTGGACGACTATGGTTATTATAAATATGGATGACTGTCTAGCATCATACTGTAAATCACTTGTAAATTTAGAAGTACAAATCATGGATCTTTTCCATCAATAATACATAAATAAATAAAATCTACTTTTAATTCTAAGTCCCCAAGTTAATGATAACCCATATGTTCTAATCAGAACAAGTCCACACCCAACAAGCCCCCAATCAGAACCAGGTAAGATCAGGGATAGCATGGACCCAGACTTGGATTGAAATGCAGTGTTTAGAAAGTCTGTGATCAGGATGCTTGCCCCTGCTGTATTCTTACAAAGATGTTAGGAGCTGGGAAGGCCCCAATACAAAGCCCTTTCTCCTTCTCCTGTCGTCATCCCTGGTGTGACATATAATTATTTTACCCAAGACTCTGTCTGTTAGGTAAATGTTCTACCTCTGACTACATACAGCCGAGCTTCATTCCTGGTTTTGTTCAGTAGCAGCATCTTCTATCCTGCCATTCTATCCTTCTATCTATACCAATTGCCTTGTGCTCTGGGATGCTATCTTGGGCACTGATTATATGACATTTAAGAGAACATGTGGTCCTACCTACTTCTGTCTATGGTTACCAGTTCTCTGACAGCCAGAGGCTTGGTAGATGGGGGACTAATGAATGTACCTGTCTAGTACCTCAGTTTAATTATGAGAAGAAAAGAGAATGGATAAATGGAGATACTGAGACTTGAGTAAAGAAGAACAGAGTTTTGTGTAACATCTGTGGCAGAGCAGGAGACAGGGCCAGGTGGTTTTATACCTAGAAACCAGTGCCTTTACTCCATAGAGTATAGACACAGCATGTGAGTTTACTTGCTTCTGAAAGCTATGAATCATGGGTTGGAAGGATGGAATCTCAGGCAGGGCAGTTTTGGTTTTAGATTAAGCAATACCAATATTCCTATCTCAAGTTCAGCTCTTAGGAAGTAGAATTTCCTCACCCTTTGATCAGTTTTTCCAAGTACTCTCCTTCTGAAAGAGTCTCTTTAGATGAAGTAGTATTTGAGTGACAACTTAGCAGGGACCCTGAACAGAGAGGGAGGGAGGTAAAGGACCAGAGTTCTCAGCTTGTTAAGATGTTGTGGAATTAGCATGCCCATGGCAGAAGCTAGGCACAGACCATGATGTCTGCAGTGGGCATCTGAAATTGCTGGCAAGATAAATGAGAGTTGTATATGTTGACTGTTTACATTTTCTGCTATGGAGTTTAATTTTTCTTCCATATACCTTACATTTTTGTCTGTAGTAGTAAGTGCCTGACATCAAGATTTGAACTCTTCGTTGCATGTCTAGCAAGTATTTAGGTTTTTGTATGTTTGATCTGTTGTGTAACTGCTATTCTTGGCTTAATATATTTATTACTTAATATATTTTCATATTTATTGAAAATATGAAGGAGACTACTTCCTGCTCCTGCTGCACATTGGCTGTGAAGACAGTTTGGGTCCTCCTCACTGTCTTTGGGCTGAGCCCTTTAACTTCCTCAAAAGTCTTGTGTGGGGCCTAGGGTCAGAGAGCTGTGGTTTCCTTCCACCAGCTCGCTCACAGAGCAGCAGTATGTGGGTGCATACTTCAGACAGTCCTCCTAGGTGGCTGCTGACTGGAGAGCCAAGCCTGAGAAACCCTTAGCTGCAGGCTTTACAAGATGCCCTCTTGGGAAGGTTTCCAACCGCCACAGCTTTTCTCACAGGGGTTAAATTTCACAAGGTCAGCCAGAGTGAAGCATTGCGCAGTGAAACGCATCCAGATGTCTCCATGAAGCCACAGATCTCGCTTAGAAGTGCGAGGCTCTACGTGAAGCTCTGGCTTTCTTACATTTGAAGAGTAGTCTCCTTTTAAAGAGTACTCTACATAATCAGCTACTTTCAATCAAATATTCTTCAGAATCTGAAGGCTTTTCAAAAGCCTAGTGATTTCTAAACTACTGTATATTAAGATGGCAGTGTCATGGGACCTCACGAAAGTTAATTTTGAATCTCAGGAGATGTGTTCCTTAAAATGTCTGAATAAATTGATTATCCATAAATTCATCCACATTTCAGATATTGATGAGTAAAATTCTTTTATTTCATATTGAGAATTTTTTGGGTTGTTTGTTTGTCTAAAGATGAATAGATATTTTTTCACCTGTAAGTTAAATGTTTCATCACAGTAGCTCAGGATAATCTGTGTTTAATTTTGCCGTCTTTATTCTATTTACTCTCACATAGCCTCTGAGTGGTGCTTGACTCTTACTTCTTACTTGAGTGTCTTACTTCTGCTCTGACACTCCCTGGTTTTTGTCTTGCAGCAGTCTCTGGTCCCAGCACACCCTATGGCCCCACCCAGTCCCAGCACCACCAGCAGTAATAACAACAGTAGCAGCAGTAGCAACTCAGGATGGGATCAGCTGAGCAAGACGAACCTCTACATCCGAGGCCTGCCCCCCAATACCACTGATCAAGACCTGGTGAAGCTCTGTCAACCGTGAGTATAATTTGCTCTGAGAGCCTTAGCTACCGAGACTTCCTTGATCAATCATAGCCATGGAGGATGTAGGTTATGTTAAAGGAGAGGTGCATAAGATAAATATACATGAAAATATATAAGACCCTAAACGTGCAACTCTTGGTCACTTTCTTAGTATTCACATGTGCTACTAGAATGCCATCATACGAGTGAAAATTTGCATTTTCTTGATTTGGCATTTGAGAAATAAAATAGGAATTTAAGAAAAATTGGTGGCTAGATCCTTTTTAAGAGTACTCATCTTTCATAGAAGCCTGCGAGGAGCCAGTCAATCCCATAGGAGAAAACAGCTGACATCATTTGTCAATTATCAAGCTAAGCTCATCTTGAGTGTGTGTAAATTCTTGGTTCCTGCTGGGATGGTGTCCCTCTGGTTTCAAAAGCACCAGGATCTCCATGGTGCAGATCATTCACTCTTTTCTCATTGGAAATAAAACCGCCTCCACTTCCTGCATCTTATGAGAAGGATGCATGCGCATCAGGTTCTGTAGTAAATTTGCATTTCATACTAATGTTGATGAATAGAATATAAATGTGTTTTTCCCTTGCAATTACATTATGTCAGCTAAGTAACAGAGTTCTAATTTAAACTAAGGAGCCAGAACTACCTTTGAGAGCAAAGATCATTGTGGAAAGCATAGAAACATCAAATCACATCGAGCAGTAAATGCTTACATGTAACAGCACTTTGTATTTATCCTAGGACAGTAATGGTCTTTTAGAAAAGGAAAGTTTGCATAACTGCATTGAGCCTTCTGCTAGAGAACGTTACCTCTTCCCTTCAAAGTGACTTGCTTGACAGCATCTCATTTCTCTTGCTCTGGGTAAAGCTCAGATTCATTACTCATTTTTTTTTTTTTAAGGGAAAAAAAAATATATTGAAAATTGAGGAACAGAATTTCTAAACTCTGGCTAAAGCTAACATCTGGCCTTCGTTTGCTTTGTCTCGAGAAGCAGGATGGGGCAATGGGTGGTGTTCCTCCAGGCTCTCTAGGGCTGTGTACAAGGCCATTCCATCATGCTAAGTCTTTTCTTTATCGCCCTCTCCGCCCAATCCTCCTGGACTCTGGGACAGTGAAATCACATCCCACACTAGAGTCTGATCTGCAAGGAAGTCCAGCTCCTGGGCGCTTGTCAGCTCTGGCTGGAGACAGCGGGAACTCTGCCAGGCTTGCCTGCCCTGCTGCAACCATTAAGACCACAACGAGGTTTTGCTATCTTGTCTGCAGCTGCCCTTTCGTTGGCGTCTTCTGATGTTACTGAGTGCCATAGAGTCTAAGGAGCTAAAGATAGGAGCCAGGGGGTGAAGCAGATTCGCAGTCTTGAGGTCTGAGAGGGGAGGATTTCAGAAGGAGACTGTTCCTCAGCTGGTTTTAAATAGGAAACTAATAGACCCATGCCATGCTTTATAAACAGGAAAAGTGCTTGAAAAATAGGGCCAATGTCTGGGGTTTTTTTTGTTTTTGTTTTGTCTTAATTGAAACAAATCATTTTCTAAAAGTAATAGGAGAATGCATTATCATTTTTCCTAGACCATGAATTCCATTTTTGTTTCTAGTCTCTTTGATGTGTGTAGGCTTTCTTAACACGTGTAACCATTACTCTCTTCACCATTATTATTGCCTCTGTGGAGGCAAGACACAGCCCCACCAGGAGATGCTGCCTCACAACCCATAGTCAGCTTCATTCGACTTCACACAGGAATTGAGTAAAGTGGCACTTGAGCTCTGATGTGTTTCTGATAAACTAGTTGGTGACTTGGAAGTGATGTGACCTTTAGGGAAGTGACTGACTTTAGGACCTAGAGGTCCTTGGAGCATAGGCAATGTAGCAGGAAGGGTAGAGAAACCTGTACCTCTGCAAAGGGGGAAAGCTTCTTAGCAGTGCAGACTTAGCACTAATTGTAAGATTATCTGGGGTGGGGAGGCAGCAACAGTGGGAATAAATTTGTTTCTTCTGAAGCTTGGATCTGCTCTAGTTGTCCGAGAAATGGAAAGGGATGCCAGGAGTGTTTGTTCCATACAAAGTGTGCATGGAGCTTAAAAGCAAATAGGACAAAAGATTTTACCTACTGGTGAGGAAAAACAAGGTTTTTGTTTGTTTGCTTTTGTTTTTTGAAGTATAACATGGGAAGGTTGGAAGGTTAGGAAAAATGACGACGAGGATGTTGGGTATTGTGATGTTAAGGATTGTGGCAGTAAACGTCAGCTTCTCCAACCCAGAGGTTGTGACCCCGGGGTGATGGAGACCGCCATGGTCAGGAGGAAAGGGGTTAGCTGGGAATTCTGTGAGTTTAGGGAAGGAGAGCTTGACCGGGCAAGGTGGTCATGGTCAGATGATGCCGACTGTGAGCAGATTACATCCACAAGTGTACTTTATCAAAGATACCAGCAAGCTTTAGGTGACCTCTCAGTTGTGAAGTGTGGGTGGGAATATAGGAAGCTTTTAACTGTTCTAGACAGCTGCAGGTTTTTCCTTTCCATTTCTACAAGCTGATCTACTCAGAAACACAACATCAGTACGGAGACCCAGCATGTTTAGGAGATAAAGTGGTCCAGTAGCAGAAAGGACCACTGTTACAACCACACCACATAACAGTGTTCATTCTCCCCATTTTCTGAAACCAAACCAATTGGATATATTTGAGTGTATAAATAAGTATAAATACACATACACACACACACACACACACACACACACACACACACACACACACAGAGAGAGAGATAGAGAGAGACTAGAAATCAGTAAAGCAGTTCTTTCCTTCCTAGTTCTGGGCTGAATTCATAGGATGCCAGGGGCTCTCCTTGCTTCTGTGGCTTGCTTCCTTGCCATCCGGGTTCTCAGCTGCCGCTGCCTGGCGCTGCTCTTGTGGGTCATGTTGCCCATCTCCCCTATTTAAGATTTAAGTCTTGACCCCTTCATGTCTGTGTGTTTGGCTGATACTCTCTTGGGGCAGTGCTCCACACTTTCCCACTTGGCACACATTTTCCATTTCAGTATCTCATTTGAGCCCCTGGTTCACTGTGACCTGTCCAATTGATTTGCTCCACTGTGAAGTTTGGCGTTCTTCCTGATGACCTCCCATTGTCCCTTGGTCTTCAAGTAGGTCCTTCCTTCTCACAGGGTAACATTAGTCGTTTCCTTCCTTGCTCCCTGTGGTGTGACCGGAAAGAACATTTCCCGATTCCCATCTTACCTAAAATATCTCACCACTGCCCTCCCCCCGAGCCCCGCCCTCCCTGCTCAATTCTCTGAGGCCCTGGCCAAGTCTCCCTGCCTCCTTCCTGCTTGGACTGTGCTAACAATGCTGCCCCTTCTTTATCATGGCTTTCTGCTCACAGTTGGTATTTCACTCCCGTGCCATCCTGCTGTCTACATGCCTGTTACTTAACAGCATGCCTCATGCTAAGAGTCTCATGTCTGCAGATTTCTCACCTCACTTATAAAAGCAGTGATAATCAGGGCTACAAGCTTTAGAAACCCCAATGTCACCTACTACTACAGAGTTAGGCAAATATCTGGTCTTTAGTCCATAGCCTGCAAAGTAGGTCAAACAATGCTTTCAGTACAAGGTTGTATTCAAAACAAATGAAATCTGGGTTATATAGCCTCTATTAGTATGCTTGAAACAAGAAGTAGTTTGTATTTCAGGCCTTTGAAATATTTGTATATGTACAATGAGATATCCTGGGGAAGAATTCCAAGTCTATACACAAAATTTAGTTATGTTTCCTATAAACATGTAACTTCATACATTCTCAGTGTGCCTGCATTTTGGCTATGCCTACCACATACAGTTAGATATAGGATTTTTCTACTTCGTTATCATGTCAGTGTGCAAAAAAATGTTTTAGATTTTGGCCCACTTCGTGGTTTGTGTTCATGGGAGTAACAAAAGAACTTTAACAGGAAGACTGGGGATCTAGTCCCTGGAGTATCAAGCACATATTAATCCTCATTTTTGTCCAAACACGGTGAGAGAAAGATTTAATTATATGTAATCTTACATTGAGAAATAAAAAAAACAGAAAGGAACCCCACCAGATTCTAATTTTGAAAGCTGTGAAACCCAAGAAAGCAGTTTGCATAAACACAGCCCAAGCCTCGTCTTCCATCAGGCTTTTGTTGGGGTGCATGTAGAAGGCTGGTTTCAGGGTCACACAACCCTCCTCGTTTCCTGCGGATTATTTTCACTATGTCATGGGAAATTTTCCATTTTGTCCAAACTTTGATTTCTAAGACTTACAAGCTGTATTTGAAGTAGGCTATGATGTCTGTCCCCGTAAGCCCCACATTTGGGAGGTGGGGTATACAGCAGCACCCAGAGTTCAAGGTCTGCCTGGACTACACCCAGATTGCCTCAAGCCAAGTAAACAAATAAATACAAACTGTGTGTGTGTGTGTGTGCGCGCGCGCGCGCACGCGCGCGCAGTTTATTCCTTAGTGTGTCCTGACTTCCTGTAGGAACCCAGGCCAGCTGGCTGAGAGATAGCTGTAGCTCCGCTGTACATTGCAAGGTCAAGGGACCTCACTGTCCCCACGTGCCATTTGAGCTGAAGTGCATTCTGTAGCCAGTCAAAAGTGTTCCTACCCTGCCAGCTTTGCATCTTGTCTTTCTAAACCCACCCACCTCTTTCCTTCATTTGGTAGCACTTTAGTTTGTTTCAAATATAGTAAAACATCATGTTTTACCTCAGTGTGGAACTGTATCTATCTTTTGATACACTAGACTGTTACTAATTAAAAGGGCTGCCCTTGAAATATAACCGCTTTCCCTGATCTTAATCCCCATTGTATTTTGATTTCCTCTCTCTTTGTTTCCTATTCTCTGCAAGTTTCCCTGGTTATTTTGAATACATGACAGTTCTTTGAAAGTGAATTAGAAAGACAAGACAGGCCAACCAAAGTAGACAGAAACAACCAGCTGTCCTTTGAGAAAGAAGGGTTAAGGAAACTTTTTCCCCCTATGGTGTTTTGTGAGAAAACCTGAAGATGCTCGGGTTAACATGATGTGAGGGTGTGGGGTAGCTTCCAGGAATGAGATGACATTTGGGCATCAGATGACAAAGAGCATGTCAGGAAGGATAACTGCTGGTGCCCTTCAGGCTCCAAGAAGGGTCCCAGAGGTATGAGAAAGCAGGCTACTTAAAATACACAGAGGAAGAAGGAAATGAAGGTTTATTGGTGCACAGCTGGGTGTTCTGCAGTTTTTGTTACCCAGAGCTTCTGGTGTGTGGAGGAAAGGGAGGAGACACTGGTGGGAACGTTTATCTCTACCTTGGACCAGAAGCTAAAAGGGTTGGAGTAGATTCTTTAGGGAGGACTTAGATCTTGTTTTGGGAGGAAAGCATAGTCCCTCCATTTTCCCTTTCTCCCATCATCAATCTGTCAGCTCACAGGAGGAAGGCTTGCTTAGAGGAAGAGGATGTGGCCTCTGAGAGCCGTGGAAGGGATTCCAGGGGCTATGGCTTAGGACAGTAAGGAACATGACAGGGCAGCTATGGCATAAGACAGTAGGGAATATGGCAAAGTGTGTCCAGGGGCTATGGCAAAGAACTGTAAGGAGTATGAGAGGGTGTGTCTCAGTGGGAACACTGAGATTTTAAGCCTGAATGAAAATGACTATAAGAGTCTAGCGCTTGGTACAGGGAAAGCTTGAGACGTGCTGAGAGACCACAGAAAGGCACCAGCTTTTGAGGGCTCCCTCCTGGAACCCAAGCTCCACCACCTCACTGTGTTCCCATGGTGACCATGCTTTCCCTGTGGGATCAACAAATAAGGCCAATAAACCGAAGTGTTCTGAAACCACTGGTTTGGCAGGCACTGGTTTTGTAAAGAGTCACTTGAGAAAAGGCATTTACCACAAGGCTGATTACCAGAGTTTGATCCCTGGCATCCACATGGTGGTAGAAAAGCACCCACTCCTAAAAGTGGTTGTCTGGCCTCTGTACATGTGTACACGTGTGTATGCACATATACTTGCACATGTGTATGCAGGTATGCATATATACACACATAAATAGAATTAGAAAATTTTAAAAAGTGTTTAGATGCAGAAGGTTTTAAGTTGCTCTGATTGTCTAACAATGGTTCTCAACCTGTGAGTTGCAACTCCTCAAGGGGGTAATGATGATCACCTAAGATAATTTGAAAATGCAGATTTTATAACTTATAATTCATAACAGTGGCAAAATTAAAATTGTGAAGTAGCAATGAAAATGATTTATGGTTGAAGGGTGAGATGGTTTGTGATGGCCCAGGGAGTGGCACTATTAGGAGGTGTAGTCATTGTTGGAGTAGGTGTGTCACTGTGGGTGTGGGCTTTGAGACCCTCACCCTAGCTGCCAGGAAAATCAGTATTCTGCTAGCAGCCTAAAGATGAAGATGGAGAACATTCAGCTCCACCTGCACCATGCCTGCCTGGACGCTGCCATGTTCCCTCCTTGTTGATAATGGACTGAACATCTGAACCTATAAGCCAGCCCCAATTAAATGTTGTCCTTTATAAGACTTGCCTTGGGCATGGTGTCTGCTCACAGCAGTAAAACCCTAACTAAGACAGAGTGGTCACTAGAACCTGAGGACCTATGTTAAAGGACTGAAGCATTAGGAAACTTTGAGAACCACTAGTCTAAAGACAAAGGAAGCTAAGGAGACAAAACGGCAACCCGGAGTGGTCATATTCTCTCTCTCTCTCTCTGTATCTTTAACTAGAGAATTTCTTAAACTCTCTCCCCTGAAACATTTCCCCTCTATCCTCAGAATAAGTGGCTATTGCATTATTGCAAAATGAGTAGGTGCTTCAGTCACTGTTTTGTAGCATCATTAATAAAAGCAAATGACCCTATTGTCACCATTCATGTCTTAGGGTTTTCAGACTTTAATGTTGCAAGTCTCTGCTGAAAGCCAAATCTTGGGCTTTCATTTCTTAGATGTCTGTAAGGGGAAGGGAATAAAAGAAATAGAAAATATTAGGAAAATAGTTCTGACTAAATGTGTCCCTTGACAGTTGTCTTTAGCCTCACAAGAGAGTTGTGTAGAAGATTTCCAATAAAAAAGAAAAAGAAAAAGAAAAAGAAAAGAAGGAAAAAAAGAATGTAAATCACAAGAGTTTCTGGAGCCATGCTCATTAGTGTAATAGAAAAGTGCATAATACATAACCCCATGGGATTCTGCCAAGGTACCTGAGCAGCTTGCCTGCTGTTTTGACTTTATCTCATCATTTTAAGAAGAAATGCCAATGGAGCAAGCCAAAATGTTAAGTTAGGATTGTAACCTAACTCTGTCCTCCTGGCCAGTCTTTCTATGAGAGTCCCAGTAGTTGAAGTGCTAAGCAAATGCCATATTTGAGCCTGGGAAAAATAGATAATCTTCCTCATTTTTTTTTTTTTTCGTAGTCAAAGCAGTTAAGATCTTAGACTCAACATTGTACTTCATTGACATTCCCCATTCATGTCTTGGGTCGGCCGTGTTCTTAATCACATCAGATGCTTTTTTTGCTGTGGAAGAAATCTGGAAATGTTAAGAAACACTTATAGAGCATATTAAAGACTTTCAGAACTCACAAAACTAGCTGCAGTATTAGGGGAAGAAAAAGATCCCAGGAAATACAAAGGCATGCTTCCCACTAGAAACCCATCTCACTTCGACTGTGCCTTTGAATTTATAATTAGAACTGTTTATTTTTAGGATATAGGCAACTCTCTAAAGTTAACACCGTGTTTAATCCTCGTAGCCTTGCACAAACACAGATGAAAGCCGTACTAAGATGTGGGTCTGGGGTGATGTGCCTGGGCATCTTCAGGCCACACGACTTGCCTCCCTCTGCTAAGACTGCCTGCGGCTGTACTCACTGCAGCACAAGTTAGAAACAGCGGTAGCCAGTAGACTTTCTGCGTCATCGCAGGTAGCTGCAGCCTCAAATAGCACTTTCTAAGCAGCTGCTATGTGCCTGGATACCTACTCTTCTTTTGAACATTGGCTATAGTGGTGAGGTGGGGTGGGGCACTTCCTAGGATAATAGAGAGCCATCTTCCCCTGTCATGTCCAAACTGGATATGCAGGTGGCACTCCAACTTGAATATCAGCCTAGACAGAACTTACCTGGGAAGCCCTGGACAAGATGATCATAACCACACAGATGTGGGAACTCAGCCTGTCCTCTGTGAGCACATACAGAATTTCCTGGTTTATATATGTGAACCTAAAATTTCCGTAGCAGCCCCGTGGAGGTTTTTAGCCCCGATATAAAGGTAAATGTATTGCCATCTGGAGTGAAGGACTTTAAAGCCTTTATTTTGACAGTTAACAATGGGTTGTATTTAGAGTTCCTTATGAGTTACTGTGAATCACAAAGATTTGCAATCCTTCCCTTGACCCTTTCCCATCCCCACTTCATGTAAGCACACAAGGGGGAGAGGAGTGAGGCGTGGTTGTGTTGTTCTCTAGGTGCAGAGCTACAGCGTTAGGAGATGATACAGTGTACTGGGCTGACTCGTGTTGACAGTATGGTGTATTTTAAAATACATATTCTCAAATATCCACGTGGCCATTCCTGTCACAAAGACATGATGAACGCTTGAGGTGCAGGAGATCATTGTATAACGTAAAGACACCGAAACATCACAGATCACTTGGCAAATATGCCAAATTATTATGTGCCAATCAAAAATAAACTTGAGGAAACATATGTGGAAAATCCATGTGTTACATATACATGCCTAAATGATCCTAGCTGCCAAGGCTTATCTAATTCTTGCTAATTTCTGTTTGGTATGCAAAATGACTTATTTAATCCCTAGAGCGTGTCTTCGTTCAGTAATCCTGCCTACATTTTAAGATGCAGTTGAAAGAGGCCTCTTTCTTATTGCTCAGTATCATACAGCTAATATGGTTGAGCCAGAACTCGGACTAGTCTTGACTCCAAAGCCTATTCTCTTAAGGGCTGTGTCTGAATACATTTGTGATCTGCCTGTTCCCATCCATGCCTGTGTTTTTCCATTCGCCACAACCTACAGAGACCCGTTACTGAAGGCCCCTTGGACAGTCATGATAGATTTAGCAAGACTTAAAAAACAAACAAACAAACAAACAACAACAACAACAACAACAACAACAACAAAAACAGGCCTTAAGTCTACTTAAACAGCCAGCAGAACCGAAAGCTTGGAGCAGAGGTCTGAGAATAGAGGCAGAATCTTATCTTTCCTGACATCTAGTAGTAATCCCCAAGTGCATAGCTAGTCACTGAAACACAGCTTGTGGGTAGCTAATGTGCAACACCCTGAGATTACACAGCACAGAGAAGGCACGTCATGTTATTTGCTTGATGCCTGGAAGAGTTAGATAAAAAAGAAGCATTCTTTTAGGGATTATTGTCTGACAAATCCTGGCACTGCCTTAGAAAATAATGGACTTTGTGGGAACATTATAATTTTCCTGTGAATGAATAATATGTTTGATTAAAACAGATCAAGTCCCTCTTTAGCTCAGAGGTGAGGGATGAATCTCCTTTGTATCTAACTTAGCAGACCGTCATAGCATTATGCTGGTGATTTTGCTGGGACATCACTAAGACCCGCTAGCCTGTCTTTGGGGGTTTGGCGGGGAGAGGTGGGGAGGGGGTATGAATACAGTAGAACAGAATGTAGATCTATAAGCTGATACCAGGATCTCATATGATAGAAGTTAGCAAAAAAAATAAAGTTAGCCTTTGCATGAGCCTTCGTAGTGCAGTGGACTGTGCAGACCCAGGACTGAAGAGGGCACCTCTCTGCTCTCTTACATGTGTTGGGGGGACAAGGAATATGTGCTAGGTGGTCTTGAACATGGAATCTTTTTATGTGCTTCATAAGTACTTATTTAAAAAGTACTTACTGTGCTTCACAGAGAAGGGAGATTATACAAGTCACCTCAGGGCTTGCCCTTGACCTAATGTGGAATAGACCTAATGTGGAATAGAGGGTGTGTCCAAGGAGGAACAGGACTGACTGTAAGATGACTAAGGTTCCAGGCTAGAAACAGGGAGTTTGCTATCGTTACAGATACGGGGGATCAAGGGGAAATGCTTACCTTCATTGTTACTGGAATACTTTCCCATTCCTGGGGGAAACTTTTGAAATTGGGGACCTGTCTGCTTTATGAGTTTGTGTCCTTACTTGTATGTGGCCCCTACATGGAAGGAGTTCAGCCACCAGTCCCACATAGGTGAATCTTCAGTTCAGGAAAGAGACTAGTAATTAAACATCATGGTTGTCATTTGGAGTAAGTGACCTGTTCATGAACTGTTCACTGGCTACATGATAAGTTACAAATTTTACCTGAGAGTCTAGTAATGATCAATGTATGTTTCTCCAGAAAGTACTCTTAAAATTTTATAGTAGAGCCAGCCAGACCTGGTAGTCCACACCAATAATCCCAGGATTTAGGAGGCTGCCCCAGGAGAACTGGAACCAGTTTGAGGCCAGCCTGGGTTACATACCAAATACACCACCAAGCCTGCCCTACATGCAAAACCTGGCTCGAAAATAACCAACAAAAACTCCATCCGGAAATGTCATAGTAGCGTTTCAAGGGATTAACTCGTTGAAAGCTGTTGTTTGAGTAACAAATGCCTGTCAGATGCCTTGACTAGGATCATTCAGCTTCAAACTAGAGAGTCTGGAGAGAACAATTGTAAGAGTCAGAGTACCTGGTCAGAGTGTTGGGGTGCAGCTCCATAAATGGGGTGCCTAGAGCTCACAGGGACACAGTCAGTTCTGGGCATGCGTGTGGTTCCGCCAGGGCTGTGAATTCCCTCTTGGCTGCTTGCTCCCACACTCACCTTGGCCTAAACTGTATGAGCCCCAAACCAGCATTTTTTTAAAATTGCTCCTTATGACGTAGCATATGCCCATGTCTATTACGGCATGTAACATACCTCTCCATGGAGGGGGCCACTTGTCAACACATCACCGTTTACACGTTGCTATGAAGAATAGCAAAGAATACTTTGCTATGGCGCAAGATCTGTTTTCTTTGAAGTTGATAGGAGGAAGCAATCATTTCGGATTCTGGAAGCAGATGAAGCCTGTTAAAACATTGCACATAAAGCGTTCCTCCAGCGTGTTTCATGAACATCTCCAGATTGAGGCCACGGAAGATGATGTCGTCACTGCCCCTTCGTATAAGGCATTGTATGTTAGGGTCTTAAGGCCCTGCAGATTGTGATATCAGAGCGGGTGTGCTAGGGATCACTGATTCACTATGGAGGATTATTTTTTAAGATGTTCCCCATACCATTCTTTTATCCATTAGCCTTAATTGACGTTTGATACTACACGATTAAATGTTAAAATACATACTAATTAATCTTGGCTCAGATTTTTTCGAAGCTAAAGAATTTGCGCTTTGATTTGAAAATTTATTGAGCCCACACCCCTTCTAGAATGGAGAACGTTGTGCCTCCTAGTCGTATTGCTGTGTTAAAAATTGTTTGCTCTATCTGTCCCTTGATTGGATTATGAAACACCCTCCCGGTGGCTTTTGTATTTGACACGCCCCCCCCCTTCAACCCTTTAAAGAAAGAACAAGAAAGGAGTTCTTGGGAGTTTGAAGCTTTGCATGCCCAGACTCTATCCTTTAGCTTCTGAGTCACTATAGAGAGGGGCAGTGATTGGTGACCATGCCTCTTGCTCAATTCCATATGCCCAGGGCTCCTCCCCTGTAGAGCCAGAATGATCTCAGTGTCTGCATCACACCATTTATACTGGCTGGTTTTTGTGTGTCAGCTTGACACAAGCTGGAATTATCACAGAGAAAGGAGCCTCCCTTGAGGAAATGCCTCCATGAGATCCAGCTGTAAGGCATTTTCTCAATTAGTGATCAATGGGGAGGGCCCAGACCATTGTGGGTGGTGCCATCCCTTGGTTAGTAGTTTGGGGTTCTATAAGAAACCAAGTTGAGCAAGCCAGGGGAAGCAATCCAGTAAGCAGCATCCCTCCATGGCCTCTGCATCAGCTCCTGCCTCCGAGTTCCTGCCCTGTATGAGTTCCTGTCCTGACCTTTGGTGATGAACAGCAATATGGAAGTGTTAGCTGAATAAACCCTTTCTTCCTCAACTTGCCTCTTGGTTATGATGTTTGTGCAGAAATAGAAACCCCGACCAAGATACCATTCTTGAAAGGGCTAAAGGAGTTAACGGGCTTTGAACATTTTGAAGCCTTGGGTTTATGTTCTGCTCTCATGTAATTAGTTGATGATTTTTTGGTTTTGTTTCCTTTTTTAAAATATCCCTGGGAAGTTTACAACTGAGAAAGTGGGATTAGGGTGTACCCAAGTCAGAAGGAATTGTATCTTCTGAAACACCCACTGGATCTTGCTTTGACCCTTTTCATTTCCCAAGTAAACAGAAACTCAGCTTAGCCCTTGCTCTTAAGTATGATGTAGCTGCACCTCCATTTCTTTCCAAAGAACGACCCGTGTCTTCTCTCCACTGCCCAGTGCTTGTCAACAGGATGGAAATCAGATTCATGAAGAATAAAGTGAGAGCTTTGGAGCTTCATTCGCTGAAACACTTCCTACTCTATGAGGACACTGGACACTAGGACAATGTCTCTACTATAATGTGCTGCTATTGTGTTAGATTTTACTGGATGGCCACTAGATAAGGCTGTTCACTGCTGGAAATGGCAGGCGCCACTCAGACTCGGGGCCTGATGAGACAGAAGCCTCCTCCTGCCTGTAACAGCACTATCTCAACCAGGTTGGGAGGTTGTTGTTGTTGTTGTTGTTGTTGTTGTTGTTGTTGTTGTAATTTTTAGGTAGAAAAGCCCTCCAATAAAATTAAATATTAAAGAGTAGCACACGTAAATGTTTAAAAGTAGTGGTTTGTCATATTTTATAAATGGAAATTTAACAGTATTTATAAACTTATGGGTGAGGATAACTCACAGCTCTTAGATCAGGGCTCCTGGGTGACAGCAGCCATAGAACAATGACAGCCAGTGTAAACCGTCTGACTTATTTCTCTACTCCATTTGGTTGTACAGCTTTTGGGGATTCATCAAAATAGAATTGCTAATTCTTTTTTCTTCATAAAGTTTTGAAGTAAGCCGGCCTTGAAGGTGCACACAAAGAAAACTCTGTTTCTCCATTGAATTCCTAATAATGCAGCTGCTCACAGGTTTCATGGTAGACAGAGCAGACAGACAGGAGCACCTAAAACATAGAACCCGTGCCAGCCCATGATGTCACTTCATCGTGATTCAACTGGCAGGCCATTCTGTTATACAACTGGCCCCTGGGTGCTGGGAGCGTTTGTGCCAACCAGTTGTACCTGCTTCTGGCCTGGTATTTGTTTGAGAGTGATGTGTATGTAGATCGTTGGTACAATTTTATATGAATGAACATGCGCAGGCTTGAGTTCACCAAAAGGGAAAAAAAAAAAATCCTAAGGCGGAGTAAACTCTCCTAGTTAGTGACTCATATCTAAGTTCAAATTTACCAGAGGTGGGAAGAAACACGTTCGTCCAGTATCTGCACATGAAGCAACATCATACACATGTGGTCATCAGCGTGTCTTTTGTACATTCACGTTTCCGATCATCTGTCATATTGAAAGGTCAAGAGGAGGTAGAACAAACAGCAAGTTGATATAGTAGCCTGTTTTGATAATCACTCCATGGAGCATAGATTTCACTAGGCGATTCAAACTCATCACAGCTTTTTTTCGTTAACCCTACAACTGTCTGCATATGGCTCCTGTCCTCGTCAGCCAGCTGCCTGGCATTGCACACAGGATGTTGCCAACTAGACTCACCCACCACCCACCATCCACCTACCCTGAGGCAGTGCCTTCTGTCTGTAGAACTGAGAAAATCAAAACTCACTGTGGCTCAGGACTTCGCCCCACTGGACACTCAGTTTCATAATGTTTCCTTCTTATTTGGACTCCTGCGACATTCTAAGTTGAGATAAACCCAGTCTTGGCTGGCCCAAGAAGTTGCTATCTGGTTCTTGCATGTAGGGAATGGTGTGCTCGTGGTTTTACTCTCTCTTCACCTTTAACTTCTTATCTATTTCTGTCTGGTGTCACGGCACATATATTTGCCAGAAGCCTTGACCTTTTGAGGGGAAGAAGTGTACATAAATATTTCCCATGCTCTCTGAGTACTTGTTCCGAAGTCGTCGTACGAGGAAACGTGGGTTGATCATCATCTTTCATCAGTTTGTATAGCAGTCATTAGTCTTATCAGAGTGGCTCCCTCGGGAACACTGGTGCTATTTCTAGTATCTGATGGCTTGGCCTTTCCTCTGGAAAGGAAATCTGATCCCTTCTCTTAAGGGTCCTTCAAAGAAAAGAGAAGATGCATAATAGTTCCCTCAATTGTCAGTAACCATTAAAATCAGCAAATACTCAAAACTGACTCATAGCAGCCCATCACTTGACATCTTCAGTGTGAGAAAGATGTGTGTGTGTGTGTGTGTGTGTGTGTGTGTGTGTGTGCACTAGTTTGTGTATATGGTGTGTGGTTTCACTAATTCTCACTTGGCCTCACTCCATTGCCTTTCTTCTTAATATTGAAGGCAGGAAATAACCACGCTGGGACATATGTTTTAGCTGCAGGTTTATTTCACTTGTGTTTTAGTTACCTTTAAAAAAAAGAAAAGAACAATTGTACTGGGCATGGGAGCACACACCTTTAATCCCAGCATTTGGGAGGCAGAGGCAGCTGGATCTCTGCATTCAAGGGCAGCTGGTCTACCTAGTGAGTTACGTTCTAACCAGAGACACACAGTAGGATCCTATCTCAATTGTTGTTTTTTGTTTTTTAATTTAAAAACTTAAGTAGATACAATTCCAGTTTAGAGTTCTTGGTTCTAGCGTGTGGATTGCTTATGGGCTGGAATTCCTCTTCTGGACGTAGCTCATCCTGCACATGCTAAGGAGGTCTCAATTGCCTTTCTGTTGGGTATCCGTTGTAGCAGTGCAGCCTTTCCTGACCTACAGAGACATCTCGGTAAATCACCAGAGTTTTCCAGGACTGTTGTTTATGCTTCTCCACAGAGCTCTTGCCTCGAGTCTTTCCATAGATGTGATGGTTTGCCGACGTTGCTACTCTTAGACTCAGGGCTGCTGGGCTGCCACATGGACCCCAGGAGTAAGCCTCATCCAGAGCAGAGTTTTAATGCCATTGGAGAACAAGGTGACGTTTCTCTGGGCACATTAGTGGCTGTTCCCTCTGCACAGGTGTAGCTGATAAACACCCCAGCAGTGCAGTCTTGGGCATGCTGGAGCCACAGGGTCACAGTTGGAGACTTGTCCCAGTCTGAGCATGTCTTTGCATGTTGTTATACGGAGCTGAGTCATAAGAATAAACATCTCTGGGCATGAGCCTGAAAGCTCTGAATCCCACTGCTGTCCACATCTGCACAAAATGTACAGGTCAGCTCTGGTTCTGAGTGCTGTTCCAACAAACCAGTGCCTTGGCATGCTCCTTGTGGCTTTTTCACACTTTTTGTTTTTCCACTGAGACGTTCACAGATATCACTATGGCTATAGACCCCACCTGCTCTTCGCCCTTTCCCTAGGAGTTTTCTGACCTCTCCTTCACGATGCCATGGCAGCAACAGAGAACTCCTTAGTGTTTATCCACACACCAGACTTCTTTTTGCCTGGCCCCTGACTCCCTTTTTCTGCTTGTTAAGATTCTGCTTGTGTCACCAACTAAGCATCCTGCCTTAGCCACCCTGTACAGAGACTAAGCTGCATCCAGCTACGCTTGGCCTTCACAGTCTCCTTTCCTGGCACCATTCACTTGTCAGGACACCTTGACCCTCTAATACTATGCTGTGCAAAGGCTGAGTCAGGGGTACATAGCTCAGTCAGTATCTGACTGCAATCAGGAGTGCAGACTCCAGAACTCACATGAAAAACTCCTGGCATGGCCATGCCCTTCCAGTCACGGTGGCAGGAAGTAGAGCCGGGTGGATCCTTAGGACTTGATGGTTACCTGGTTTAACCTCACTGAAAGACCCCATCTCAAAGGAAGTGAATGCTGTTCCTGAGAAGGACACTCAAGGTTGTCTTCCAGCTTACACACATGTACAGGTTTGTACACATGTACACCCACAGACATTGAACACATAAAAACCATAAGATTAAGAATCGTATCATATACAGTTTGCTGGCTATGCATACATACATGCAAGTATCAGTAAATAGTTTTTAATTAAGAAATAAAATGCTTCTGTATACATCACCAAGAAGATTGGGTTGTTGAGTTTAGAGCCCGGATTATGTAGAATTGTTGTCTTGATGACCAAGTAGAATCAGTTAACTCCCCTCCCTTGCTAAGCTGCTGTGAATGAATATGGATCACTCAGTGTTGGGAAAGGCCATGGTGAAGGAAGGCTTACTTTGACCTGCCCCATGATACATATTTTTCTCCCTCATCCTGTTTTTCTCATCTGTTTACTGCTATCTTGTTATGTATATTTCTGTAGCATCAACCACTTTGGGTGAGAAGGCTAGCCACCGTAACTGAATAGATGAAAGAATGATAAATAAACCAGCTGCCTGCCCTACACTGGTGATATCAGCAAACAGAGCCAGAGGTCAGAGCCAGTGGCCACACGCTAGCCCCTTTGCCTTCTCCAGTGGAGCTGCTAATATGTGAATGAGGACACTCTTCCTGCTTGGCCTCAGAGTCCCTCCCTACTCACAGGACCACAAGTAACTTGGCACACTCAGCATGCCAGTTAAAAGTTCCTCAGAACTCCCAGCAGATTCCTTCTGGCTCTGATCCAAAGCAAGGAAAAAGAAAAGGCCACTCTGTTTCCACAGAACTAGAGCCTTGACTAATTTCAGGCTTTCTTTTTTGGTTGGTTGGTTGGTTGGTTAGTTTGGTGGTGGTGGTGGTGGTGGTAGTGGTGGTATGGTGGTTTTGTGTGTGTGTGTGTGTGTGTGTGTGTGTGTGTGTGTGTGTACTCCAATGCATGTTTGGGGCTTTTTGTTTGGGTTATTATTATTATTATTATTATTATTATTATTATTATTAAAGCCCCTGCACAAAACAGTGATCCCAAGCAATTATTAACTGGGCTATCTTCCCGTATCATCAAGAAATACATGCTACTAATTAATCCAGCTTTGCTGATTATGGAGTTTTACCTTACTATGGGTTTTCAAGGCTGTAGGATACTTTGGAATCCATTTTCTTTCTCCATGATTCACGTTACAGTTAACACTTGTCCTTGAAAGCCATTATTGGGACCAGTCATCATCAAATGGTGTGTGTGTGTGTCTTAGAACAGCTTGGAATAGGCTTCTTGTCAGGCAGACAGTTTGTCTACCTGTCATTTTCCTGTATTTGGTCAGCCGCAGTTGATAGTCATTAGATAAACAGACTTCAGATTCATCCACCAGGGAGAAATCTAGCACTTAGAACAATAGACTTCCGTCAAAGCCGTTACATTCCTGCCTTGGTTTTTGTCTTAGTTTCATATATTCCTTGTCGTTGGTTCTTTTGATCTTTATTGTATCTTTTCCTATATGTTCCTTTATAAGCGACTTAAGACTATGTACATGCATAGGCATACCCACCTTCATGTGCTTATATATGCCTGTGTCACATGTATATGCACACATTGGCATCCACACAAGCTTATGTGTTTGAATATAAGATAGAGGCATGCCGTGCAGTCTAGTTTTAGGTCATGTTGATACAAGCAAGAGTTATCGGAAAGCGGGGACTACCTTCAATTGAGAAAATTTCCTCTAGTTAGAAAATATCAGCTTAGGGCATTTTCTTAATTACTGATTGATGGGGGAAGGCAGAGCCCATTATGGGTGGGGCCATTCCTGGACTGGTGGTCCTGGTTCTATAAGAAAGCAGACTGAGCAAGTTAGTAAGCAGTGCCCTTTCATGACCTCTGCATCAGCTACTGCCCCCAGGATCCTGTCCTTTTGAGTTCTTGTCCTGACTTCCTTCAGTGATGGGGTCTATTCACACTATGCTGTAGAAGTGTAAGCCAAATAAACTTTTTTCTCTCCAGCCTGCTTTTGGACTTGGTGTTTCATCCCAACAATAGAGAATTCTAACTAGAACACATACAATTTTTATTTCTGTAAATAAAGTAACGAGACGCGTCAATTAAAAATATTTTTGTTTCTCTTGTTAAGAGAGTATTTTAAGTGGGTTGGTTTTCTGAAATACTTTACAGACAACATCAGTGCATCCAGTCTGTGTTATTAACAAAATGTTAGGCAGCATAGGTTCTTTTATGATAGTTTCCTTTCTCTCTTCATTGTAAGAGCAGTAAATAGAATAATGATCTTTAATTAAATAACAATAATAAAACCATTGTTTTAAGTAATTGCATTAGAGATAATTACTATGCCAGCCATTATTCTCTTCTCAAAGGGTCAAAACTCAGATATATATATATATATATATATATATATATATATATATATATATATATATAGTCTCTCTCTATCTCTATCTCTCTCCCCCCCTCTTCCTGCAATGTAAGGTATCTGATTATTTTTATAGCTTATTTTAGCCTCTCTCTCAACCACGAGCTTTAAATTAAGATTGAGATAATGAATGTGAAAGGGATTTACAAAATATAAACATATCATCCAAACAGGGTCAGAGGGTATCCCATCCTCTCTGGTATGCAGATGGGTTAGATGAATTGGCCGCACAGTGCAACAAAATCTCTCCGATTAGAAACATAATTCATGTGATAGTGTATGAGAGAATGCTTTCATACGGTTTTTTAGATTGGTAAAATTATAACTGGAAACTACACATATGATAAGTAGACATCGTTGTATAGACTTAGAAGTTGGTTTTATCTGTAGCGTTCCGGGTTGACCTCTAGGGAGGAAATAATTAGTCTTGCTGCTGTCTTGTGTTCACCACTCTTCTGCTTAGAATAATTTTCTAGTTTCACAGTCTCACTCGATCTTTCGTATCAATGAAGTGCATTATTGTGGTGATACTCTTGCATCGCTGGATAGCAAATGGATGTTAGCTACACAGGGATAAATTAAGGTCAAAACAGCATTTCAGTAAAGAAGCGTAGTGCGCTGTTATGACCACGAACATTGGTTATATAAAAGCATCTATGTCGATCTTGTGTTTGGACAAGGTTGGATTTACTTTGGTTTGCTGTGTGGTTTGAAGTACCTTGTAAGCAACAACGTTGGGGATTTCCATGAAAGTTAAGCCTTAGGAATGAAACCTACAGAGATAATAGAATATTGCTAATTGCTGAACCCTGCGAAGGAAAAGATGCCCATGGTCTCACTTCTGCATTGATACTAAAAGCAGTCTCATTCCTTTAGTTCAGTCATTCCTGGCTTCTCTGATACGCTTTTATTTTTCTTCCTTCACGTGGAATCTTACGTAGCCTAGACTGGCCTCAGAATCACTGAGCATCTGAGGGTGACCTTGAACGTCTGATCCTTTTGCCTCCCCTTCTTGAGCACAGAGAGTAAGTGCATGTCTCACCACGCCCACTTTACGAGGTGGTGGGTTCGACCTGGGGCATCCTACACGTTAGGCATGTGGTTTCCAGCTACTGCTACATGCTAGCCCGGATACTCAATGTAAAACACCAAGGATCGCTCTCTGGTAGTGCTTCTGGGGGGTGGGGTGGAGTGGGGTTGTTTAGGTTTCTTTTGTTTGTTTGTTTTGCTAATAGCATAGGGATTTCTTTTCAGGTATTTACAGGAAACATTTTATTTTATCATGTTTTTTCAGTATTTTGTTTTAAAATTTTATTTAAATTAATACTTATTTTTAAAGTGTATAATGCTTACATTATGCTTAAGTTTATTAAGTAACCCAAATGAACAGCGTTGGTTTTGGTGTTTCTTTGTTTTTGAAGGTGGCCTTAAGAGATTTTGTTTGGAATCCTGTACAAAGAGATTTAGTTACTGGGTCAAACAGGAACACTGGTTTTCCTCTCCAGCTCTTTTCTTGCTTTGAATTGTTTTCCTAATCCACACTTCGAAGAGTAGCTTAAAACCGGTGGCAGATCCAGTCATGATGGGAGTTGTAAGACTGGGCATGCAGCCCCAAGCTTGGTGGCAGTGTCCACCCCATTCCCGTGTTGGCAAGACATCCTTTTAAAGGATGTGCAGAACGGAGGTGAGCCGGCTTTCCCCTCAGCAGCTCGGGTCAGCCCAGGTTGACTGCATGTGAAGGCCATTGGGATATTTTCTGTGGTGGTTGTGTATGTACTCAGATTCGTGTTTCCTATAGTTTCGATAAACAAAATGCCCATTTTCGGAGACCAGTAATGTGTACTACCATGGTGAACAAAACCAGTAACGTGTGCTACCATGGTGAACGAAACCAGTAACATGTGCTACCATGGCGAACGAAACCAGTAACGTGTGCTACCACGGCGAACGAAACCAGTAACGTGTACTACCACGGCGAACGAATGACCGGGCTGCTTAGGCTCCCATGCAACACCAGGCAGGCTCAATGGCTGCTGCCCACTGAATCTGTGTCATACCGAGAACTGGATATGCTTAGGCATACAGCTGGACAGTGTGCCCATATTAAAAAAGTAGAATTGTGATGGTGGATAGCATTGTAGTCTGTCTTTGATAAGAAGCAAATTCAAAGAGATGAAGAACTGAGACTGTATGGAACACCTGACCATGGGTGGGGTGTTACAGGTACCTCTGTCTTCTCCACAAATAAGTAAAAGACGGGGCATATGATTTGAAGTTAGCCTAGAAGCAGAGTACTTGATTGTAAGCCTTGGGTCTGCCAGCTACTTCCAAGGGCTAGATAGAAATAAACCCAGAGCAACATGCTAAGCATTTAAGTTTCTTAAATGCACGTGAGATTGTGTTACATGACATATAAATCCATGTCCCTTACCTCAACTCTCTTAATTTTCTTAGAAGTCAGTGGTTTCAGTTCCCCTTAGAGGAACTTGTCACAGTCCTGAGACACTAGCACCCTGCCTTATGGGCTAACGCTTCCTGCCCTGAAATGCTGACAACTCATTTTTCTTCCACCTCCCATATTTCCAGCTGCTTTCCATACAACAGTAAGCCACAGTGTGGAAATGTCTGCTGGGCCCTTTTCTCTGAGCTGATGCCCTCTTGTAACTGTCTGTCTGATAGGATTCAGAGCCTCACTGTCCTATATAGGTTGTTCAGCTTAGCATTGGAGACTTCACAAGAGATAGCAACAAGGTTCTCATGGCATCTCCTACTAGAATTACCACATGACTTTGAGCAGATTTTCAGGAGGCTCGATCTCCATTTTAGTAAGATAGGGGGAAAATGCTCTAATAATGTTCTAATTTATGTTTAGCTACTATATATGTCATCATTGCCATATCGACCACCAACCTCGCCACACACATAGCTGGATGTTTCTGTAAAAACTCTTGGAGCCCTTTTACTTTAGGAGATCATAACGGATCACCTGTCTTCTCTGATTTTAGCATCTAACTATTCAAGCGTAATGCAAAATAATGATGCTATTTATGTTGCTACTAGGTTCAGCCAGCAGAGAAAGAGTCCATTTGGAATCTTATAAATGCTATAAGTATACATAACAAAATAAGATTAAAATGGTATTTAAACAGAGAGGCATAATATGGAAGTGCACCAATAAAGACTTACTATATGAAAGCTTATCTAAGAAGCTTGTGTTTTGGTCATTGTACTTGATGTTGACCCAATTGCCTTGTAATGTTGAATTTTCTGTTCTGTGCTCCTGGCTGGCATCTACACTGGTTGCTTACATAGTAGGCACCGAGTAGGTGTCAAATGATTGAGTTCAGAAATGTTTTACCATTTCAATGTGCTTCTCAAAAACTAAAATTTGACGTTGTCCCTTGAAGTTGCTCGCGTTTTTTGTAGAAAACCTTGGTGTCTCCATGTATTCGAGTCAGAGACTAAAGTGTTCATCAGAAATATCGTAGAATATGGGAGGGCCTGAGGAAATGTGCCTCTTGCCTTCTGCCTTTGGCTCCAGCCAATCTGGAAGAATTCAGAAAGGCAGATGCTCAGTCTGAGAGGACAGTTCCTGCAGGATAAACTGTCTTCTTCAGTGGGGACACCGGCTGTGTGTCCCGGGGGTGGGGGGTGGGGGGCTTCTTGACCATTCGCCTGTTTCTTATGTTGCTAGCTGCTGTAGGACAATAAGATAATTAGTAGATAATTAGTAGTTTTGTAATTGAAATACCACAAACTGAATCATTGATTTCACATTAGCTTTTTAAAACAATATAATGTTCAAAATGTTTAAAAATTACTAAAGCCCAAGTCATTTTTAGTTCCAAGATGTTTGAATTCCTAATTAAGTACTTTTATCAAAGATGACCAGTAGTATCCCCAGGAGATAAGGATGCAGATTTGGCTCTTAGGTGGTAGGATAGAAGATCATATATGCAGTTTTAAAACGTGTATTGACAGGCCCTGTGTTGTTTTAAATAGCCTAATTTCACTGAAGGTCAGTTTCTTGTAGCTCATGTTCCCGCGCTTTGGAAAATATACCATATGATCTGCTGAATTAATAACACATGAAAAGACACATTGTGGTCTCACTTTCTAGATGAATTATTTTTAGGTTTTAGTAAGGGGTTTTCTGTGATCACTCTGCTAATGGCAGAGCAAGTATTACCAAATAGTACTTGACAGTCACATGCCTTACAGGAGGCTCCCACCATCTTCACTCCACGTGACAATCAAGTTTTACCCCAGGTGACTCAAGGCAAGGTCAGAGCTCCCCCATCATTGATTAACTGTGTGGGCCCTGGTACCACTGTTCTTAATTAGAATCAGTAGTCTAGTGCCCTTCACAGCAGAACTTGAGGGCCCATCGCTCTGTTTCCAGTTCCAGGAGCAGGCTACCTCTCATTTGACTACCTCTACAAAATGTGATCCCACGCTACCAAAGCCAGTTTTCCCTTTCAGTGTAAATTTAATCTTTCCTCCCTCTGTAATAACATTCAGAGAATTTGTGAAATGCAGAGCAACTGTTTGAGAAGGTCCTTTGATGGGCACACTGATTTTTACTTTAGGAATGTTCACTGGAAATCTGACTCTGTACAGAAAGGAATTCTTGAACCAACTGTACCCTTCTGAATGATTTCAAGTGAACATTTTTCACCCAACTCTCAGTAGCCTGCTTCCTGGTATGGCTTGGTTTGGGGGTTTGGTCCCAAAGGAAGTATTCAGAGTGGTTTCCAAACTATAGAGAAATTAATATGGGTTCTGCTGCTTCATGAAAAGGCGAAACATCCAAATTAAGTTTTCAGAAAACTGAAATACTCATAAGGATGTTAGTACATCCGTAGATTCTTTTAAGACCTTAGGATAAAACCTCACATAAGTCTTAGAGAAATGACTACTATTAAGTTCACCCCACTGGCCCCTTAGTCATGTGTAATACCTGAAGTCATGGCCCTTGTTGCAGGGATTAAGTATATTCTCTATCTGTTCCCCTTTGTAAAATATTCTCTTTTGTTCTTGACCATAAACTTGCTCTTATAAAATTGTGAAATTACTAGTTTTCCTGGAGTCGGGAGAGTGTGAGTAGGTGGGTGTGAATGTACTGTCTCCCCTGCACATTAGAGTGAACAGGAGTTGAAGGCCAGTGTGGGCCACAGAGTGAGGCATGGTCTTAACATATATATGTATAGGCAGATAGAGAGAGAATAATTTTATCAGAATAGAACTATGAATACATACGTATTTTTTACTTAATAGTCAAGTATAGTATAGTCAGACTTCTTTTTCATGCCATTAACTATCCTTCAAACCCCTAGAGTAATTTTGAGTGGCCACTACAGACTTAGCAGTGATTTCTACACACTCAAGTTATTTCCAACTTCTAATCATAAACAGATGATGCTCCAGCAGATGCTTCTCGCTGATCTCAGCCCTGCAGCCACATCCTCCTCTGTGGGCATTCACTGCTCCTGCAGCCTGGGAAGGGGTCCAGGTCCAGCCCAACCATCCCCAAACTGCAGCTGATTCCTAGGGCCAGCTGCAGAGGCAGGAATTCCCCCCTTAGCATGCTCAAAGGGTCAAGGAAACTCTTCCCTGTGGGGCAGGGAATCTACAAAGCAGAATTGAAGAGAGGAAGCAAAAGTCCCATTAAACTGCCACAGAAAGAGACATGCTAATTAGATATTACCTGAGGACACTCTCCTTGTTCTTAGGGACAGACAGCTCAAAAGGACTGTGCCTAATGAGGGAGGAGTGGGGCATTTGAGCTGTGCTATTCTGTAGTAAATTGAACCAGCAAGGCACACTAAAAAGGCCATAGAATTTTATCCCCAATTTTGGCTTCCCTTTTACTTTACATCCACAATAAATATTGGCGTGGATAAGTCATTGTAAAGCAGTATCTGAGGTTAGATTTTTGCTTCTAACCTAGTCATGTGTTTTTACAACTACGTTACTTAATGTAGCTTTCTAATGGTACTGAAGGAATTCAAGAGTTCAGGTCAAGCTCTCCCAAAGATAAGTTTCATAAGCTTGGCCCGTCATTGCCAAAGTCACTGGTCTGTCTTGACCAGAAAGTCTCATTTCATAATCTCCATAATTAATATTGCTTGTGAAATCAGGAGACTAGGTTCTCTTTGTATGACACACACACACACACACACACACACACACACACACACACACCCTTCAACACTGTACTCAGGACCTAAAAGCTGTGTTTTCTTTCTCTGCCGTGTGCCTGTGCCTCACTCTCCTGCATCGGGATTTTGGTTATGAGCCTTTCTTTCCTGCTGGAGTGCACCTGCCCCAGCTGTGTTCTGGCCACTGCCCGTGCTGCGCGTGCTTCAGCCTCCTGTGATTTCTCCCATTGCTTCCTGAGGGCCCCATCCTCTCCTCCTTTACCCTCATGTCAGCGGTCAGCCACTGTTACCATGGGACTCCTAAGATAACTGAGACCAGAGTGTGGAACCCCTGAGAGTGTGCTTGGGGAAAATTCTTCCCTCTAATATGTTAATGGCATGTCCACCATGAGAACGTGACCTCAGTGTTGATCCTTGTAAAAGCCGCCAGTGGGTGTGTACAGAATCAGACGTGTCTTCAAATGTTTGTCTCACTGTTTTAAAATATTCTGACCAATATTCTTTAAATAGCATTGGTCTAGTGGTAAATTATAGCAAAGGACATGGGATGTCCTTTTAGTTTGTTCTCAAAAGCAATATATGTTTGTGAGAAATTAGAAAAATATAAGGAGGAAGTTGGAAAACCAGAAGTAATCCAGTTATTAATGAACTAGCCCCTCTTCTGCTGGTTGATAGTAAAGATGTGTGTATTTAGTCAAAGAAGCTAAAGCACGGGAGCTGTGTAGGACAGTGCGTCACATTTCTCCCTAAGTCAACCTGTTCCTGTATATGAGTGAGTATAACTGACAAGAGGAGGGACATGGTCTGCTCCTCAGCACTCTGAGTATTGTGCAGGTTCAGTGCCCTGGTGATGATCCAGAAAACATTAGTGTGAAAATACACACACACACACACACACCCCAACTTAAAATATATTTCTCTGTAACAATACAATCCGATAAACTAAAAGCTAGCCTAACTTTCAAAAACTATACCTTATTATAATTTACTTCAATCACAAAAGCTATTGTATATATGTGAATATAGGACACTGTCTAAAAAAATTGTATCTCTTGTATATATTTAAAATGAATGGCCATTGGGCTTCTACATATTCATTTTGCTAATTTGGATCCTTGTCTGAGAACCTTTTTGAAAAGACACCCTACAGTGTATAATAAATACACTATTGTGTCCCAGATCCTGGAATTGTAGCAGAAACTAATTTGCAGATGCCGTTCCCAGAACTTGTAGTTCACCCCAAGGGGCTTTAAAGCAGCAACACGGCGTCGATGTGTTTGTTTTCAACTACATCAAAAGCACAAGAAGAGTTAGCATCGGAAATCTTATTATCAAGAGAGGTAGAGCTCGAAGTATTTATATTTCCCAGGAATTTCTTACTGAACAATATTAAAATAACTTGGTCATCAGTTTATAATTGATATATCAATTTATAATTATAAGAAGAAATGAGATGTGTCATAGGTCATAGAGGGCAGGGAGATGACCACTGACCTGGACAGCTACAGCCTGTACAAGCTAGCATTTTGGCTTTTTCTTGAACCGTTTTCCATCTAGGTTTTGAGGAAAGTGGTGTACAGCCTGGGCAAATCCTGGCTATCTGCACAGTTGGTTGAGGCTGGCTCAGCACGCTGATTTTGCTGTCTGGCCTCTGTAGTTCTCGGTTGATAAGGTGGAGATCGTAATGACTGCTGTGAAGATTACATGGGGTAACTTGTATAAAGTTCCTGGATAGTGCCCATCAAGCACACACAGGGAATATAATATAACAAAGGCTGTTTAATTCCCTCTCCTCTTAAAACAGTGAGTGCTCATCAAGTTATCTTATATATTCACCCTTCCATCTCTGCCTTACAACCATGGCTTTTCTTTCTAGCTTAACTCTTTTTAAGATTAATAATAATAATAATAACTCAGATGCCATGTATTAAGCACCTGTCATTTAAAGGCATTGTGTTAGATACTAAATTAAAACTTTTAAACAGTGCATATGACATAGTTCCTATCCCTAACAGATTAAAATATATTTGAGAGGAAAGGGGGGAAGTTAAGTAGACTGATGGAAAGAAGGAAGAAAGGGAGGGAGGGAGGGAGGGAGGGAGGGAGGGAGCTACGATGGATGAGTTAGGATTCTTGCTTTTCTAATATGCAGAAATACCAGATTTGTTTGAGAAGATGAGTTTGATTGCATTTTCATTTAGACCATATTTAGATAGCTGATTATATTGGAACTTTCTAGTATCAGGCATGGAAAGTTGAGTGCTCTGTTCTATATTTTATTTCTCTGTTCTGTTGTAGTCATTTCATTATAGTAACAGGAGAATTCAAAGTCACATGATCCGCAAGCTCCAACTCCCCCAGTTGGCTCATCCTGTCGTGTCTCTCATGGAATCTTCTATGTGCTTCAGAAGTGCTCATTTTAAAAAGCTCTCTTTAATTCATGATATACCTACAGTAAGAACTACCTGAAGTTTTGAAGTTTTGTTTTTTTTGTTTTTTTTTACAGCTTATATGTATATAGCTCCAGTTTTTGTAATTCTGTTTTCTCCTATATTTTCTTCATTTTCCATTAAAAAAAAAACATTGTCAGTTTTTGCTAGTTGCAGATAGTGAGGTGTTTGAAGAATGCTTATAACGTACAAGCTAGAGTGACTGCTTTCTGCACACTTCTCAGCCCGACTGAGGCATTGGTCCTGGGACCTCTTGTGCAGCTGGGGAATCCGCAGACAGAAAGACAGCCTTCCAGAGTCAAGTGAGACTCATTCCTGCATAGCTTTCTTCACCAAGCTCTCTGTCTGAGATGTTGGCTCCTCCTCTTCGGGATGCCCTTTTCTGGTTTGCAAGAACATTGCTTTAAGGGCCAATGGCTGCCAGGTTGCTTCCCTTGTATCCTATGGTTCGTATGCGAAATCGGTGACAAATCACAGATCTGAAAGGCTGGCTGGCTTCAGACCTACTCAGGATTTTGTTTTTAAATTATTATTACTTTTAGATAGCAAGTATAGGTGTTTTTTCCAATGTTTTTTTCTTTTAAGTATTTTTTAAGTGTGTGTGTGTGTGTGTGTGTGTGTGTGTGTTGGAAGACTTACAGACAGGACAGCTTGTAGTATTCAGCACTCTCCCTTCACCAAATGGGACCCAGATTTTTAAACTCAGGTCATCAGGCCTAGTGGTACCTTCTGAGCTATCCTGTAGCCCCCAAACATGGGCTTTCTTTAAAATGTGCCATTCTGACAAGGGATCTCGCATATACGCTAATCATCCGTAAAGTGAATGTTGCAAAGATGATCTGAGAAAGTTGTAAACTTTGTAGTGTTAAGTAAATCTTCAAGGGTTGGGAATGACCAAGAAAGGATTAGTGAAACCTTACTATCGGCACAATGTAGCCTAAATGGTAAGTACAGAGTAAATGCAGAGCCTCACCCAATAGCTGAGTGGAAACAGTTCTGGAACTTCTCAGGCAGATCTTACTAGTCAGATGTTCTCAAAGTCCCAAAAGATAAGGGATCATCGCGCTCATACCCAACATCAAAAACAAACATAACAAGTGGAGAGGTTGGATTCTGTTGATGATTTTTCCCCACTCTTAGTGCAACTGTTATGAACATAAGATAGTACCAAACTCCCTTTCACTGTGATTTACACATAGTACCAAACTACTGTCTGCCATGGTAAGAAAAATGTTTAAGCAGAAAAGAGGCACCAGCCCCGCCCCCAAAGGGGGGAAAAAAAAAAAGTGGATCTGCACAGTTAACAGCAGCCAGTACCCACATGTGGCTCCTCATTGTGGGGATGAGGCTGGTCCAAGTAGAGATGCCTTGGTAAGACACATACCAGATCTCAAATATTTGTGGGAACATGGTACCCTACTCACTGCTGTTTTATATTAATTACAGGTTGCAATGAGGATATTTTGGATCTATTGGGTTACGGAAACAATTATTAAAATTAACTTATATTTTTATTATTTTAAATGTGGGTACTAGGAAATTTTAAATTACATACATGGTTGCATTTGTGGCTTCTTTTCTGTTCTAGAGCAATGGTCCAAATTTGTAAGGAGTATTATATATGGTTTCTTCACAATGTATCACTGAATCTCAGGGGGCTTCATTTTTTTGTTTCTTTCTTAGTGTCTACTGTCTCTGCACTGAACCAAGGACATAGAGTGTCACCAGTGACGTGTTTCATTCATTCGCTATTCTGTGGGTTACTTAGTATTAGATCCTTTACAATGTTTCCATACAGTCTTTGCAGCAGTTGCTTGTTCATATTTGTAATGCTTTTGCTGCAGTTGGCAGTTGACCTCTGAAGGTGACCCAGGGACTTCCAGCAGAATCATACGGCCATTTGGCCGTTTGCCTAAAGACTTTTTTTTTTCTTTTTGTAGTTAGTGCATCTTTGCCAGTTGGCTAAGTGGTATGTTGTCTCTGTTTCAAAGGAAAATTCAACTATACTTTATCCTGTGACAGGAGCTGCTCAGTGTAAGGAAATGGAAGAATGTAGCTTGTTCTAATTCACTTGTACTCATTGTAGAAATACATCAGACTCAGTAATCATCCCGAGCTTTATTCCTAGGAAATAATTTAAAATTCATAGAGTCCTAGCAGGGTGAATCATGTGGGAGCCAATCCATAGATATGACCTAGAAACTACATCACATGTAGCTTTAGAGGCACATAATGACAGTCCTAGGGGAAAGAGTCCCTCTCAACTGGGAAGTTTTTAATTGGCATGGCTACTTGGGATATAGTTACATCAGGATTGCACATCCAATTAGCCAAGAGTTTCCAAAAATCTTCCCTGTACTTTCTGAAGTTAAGAAGAACACATGGAAAAGAACTCTGAGCACAGCTTAGCGCTCCTTTGTGTTTAGCAAGAGTAATGGAAGTTGATATCAAGAAAGTGATGGTCGCTGTGGTGTCTAGCATGCCAGTGTTTTTCTCACAGCCACTTGAACAAGCCCCCTCGGAACTTCCTGGCCTATCATTTTCATCTCTGGGTTGTCTCCGACTGTCTGTGTCTCCGTGACAGTACCAGCAGCTCGACCAGTAGACAGCTTGGATGCTCCCAGGCCCTGCTTTGCTGCTTTTCCTTCTGAGTAGCATTTGATCAGCTGAAAAGTATCACACCTTGGCATTTCCAAAAGATGGTTCATTACTTTCATAATAAGCTGCATTTAAGGAAATATTCCACCCACCCCGAAAAAAACTTACACAGTCTCTGTGTCTCTGTCTCTCTCTGTGTCTCTGTCTCTGTCTCTGTCTCTCTCTCTCTCTCTCTCTCTCTCTCTCTCTCTCTCTCTCTCTCTCTCTCTCTCCCTTTTCAAGCAATTGGTAACNTCTCTCTCTCTCTCTCTCTCTCTCTCTCTCTCTCTCTCTCTCTCTCTCTCTCTCTCCCTTTTCAAGCAATTGGTAACACAGTCAGATAACCATTTAGCCTGAGTAATTGTGTCCCTGCTGTGCTTATAGATGTAAATAATACCTCTCAGATTGTAAAACTAGTCCTCTTACTGTGTTGTGAAGTCTTGGTGAAATAGTTTTTAATACTCATTATTTTGCTCTTGTTACATGGTGAGCTAAAGGATCTTAGCCTTTTTTTTTTCTAGGATAAATAAATATCTTTTTTCCCTCCATTTCAATTAAAAAACCTTAGGTATATATTATATAGCATTCAGTGTTTCACTTAAAGACTATTATTGAGGTGGTCTCCCCCGCCCCCCATAATCTCTTCAAGTCTCTACTTGTTTTTATATGAATTTAAACTTCATACCCTGAATCAGTGTGACTAAAGGATTAGATGTTAGCTTTCGTTTTCCCTGAAGGAGAGGCTTATGTTGCATGCTTTCCTCGGCTGGTACTTTTCATAGCTAGAGTCCTGTCTCAGTCCTAGTAATGGTCTGCTCTGTTTTGGCTAACCATTTCCTTAACACACATTGCCGCTCAAGTTTGGCGGCTAAGTAAACTCCAGAAGGAGCCTGACACAAAACCATTCTTTCTACTCCAGACTTACGAAATGATACGATTTCCCTGCCTGACTTGTTTCCGCTGCAGGGAAGTGGAAAGATGCGGTGTGTTGGTATGTTTCCCTGCGCAGTGCTCGGCTTCCTCTGGAGCACAGGACTAGCACTGTGCCTGCTTTGCTGCCAAAGGTTCCACAAGACTGCATGTGGAAACCCTCCCAGGGTTGACTGTGAGAGCTGCCTCAAAGTTCATCACAGCAGCACTTGGCATAGCGTTTCCTGACTCTTACTCTAAATGCTCACATATTCCTCACAAACTCAGCACAAATACAAATCCCACATTGTCCATCAGTTTCATCAGTGTTCTGTTGTGGCACTCCTTATAGAGTGTTGTATTAGGGAAATAGAATAGAACTCTCTGGGTACTGTAGATGGATGCTCTACAAGTAGTAACACAGTATATCCTCATTAACAAAAACCAAACTGTTCCTAGAGTTGAGTTCTCAAATTGATCATCATGGAATGATGTATAGGCATGGGCATCTTGAGACACGACACATGGCTCTAGGTTCATCTTTCAGGCAAATGATGCATCCGTTCTCTTTCCTGTTCAGGCAGGAAAGTCCTGTGGCTTCATCTCTCTGAAGTGCTTGCTGGTTTTTGAAAGCCTAGGTTGTCACTTACTACTTTCCAAGTTCCTGTCACAGTTGTTTCTGATTTTCTGTTCTTGAGGGTGTCTTGTGTTTCATGCCCAGCCACTTGAAGGAAGTTTGATATTTCACTGAGTAAACCTGAAAGTGCTTATTCCTCTCATCCTGCCCTGCTGCCTCTGTGATGGACCAGGGGTTTGGAAAGGGTTAGGAGTCAGGTCCAGGCATTGAGCTGCAGCTTAAGGCTGTTCTCTGCCTTCCTTTTGAATCCAGGTGTTTTGAGAGGAAACACACGGGACTTGGGGTGATTAATGTGCCCAGTGGAGACCTGCCTGGGTGTTAAGGGGGCACTTATCGCCTTCTTTTTGGATGTGGTTTGGAACAGGCACTGACCTGTTGGAAGGTCTCAGGCTGGCCTGGTGGGCCTGCTCAGGTAAAGGAAGGCAGTGTTTTGATAAGCTGAGCTCCTAACCACCAAGTAGTAAGGAAAGTACTTGATTTTTGTCTAGGACTGTATCTTGTATTCTACTGCAGGTCTAAGACAAATGCCATATTCCTTATAGGAGAGAGTTGTGGTACCATGATTAGAATGAAGATTACTTGTAATTTGTATTATTCAAATGAGCAGAAAGCCTGCCTTGGGGTTGTGGAGATGGCTTGGGGGGTGCTAGGGAAATAGTTCAGGTGCTGCCTTGCAAGCTTAAGGACCTGAATTTGGTCCCCAGAACACATGTGAAGATGCAAGGATGTAGCAATGCCCTTGTAATGCCATCTCCTCAAAGACAACAGCAGGAGGAGCCCTGGAGCTCAGTGGTCAGCCAGTCTAGCCTAATTGGTGAGTTCAAGGCCAGTGTGTAGTCTTGTCTCAAAGAACATGTTCCTGAAGGTGACACATCTCCACTGCACACTTCTCCACACACACAAACATGTATACACAGACATGTATATCCACACGCAAACATGTATACACACAGACACAACTTTCAAAAAGAAAGTCTGCCTACCATAGTTGACTCTCGATCACACCATTACCCAGCAGCACCTGGGGCTGGGGCAGCAAACAATAGTTTCACCTCCATCTGAACTGTTTCGTAGCCAGTCCCCTCCAGAGAAGGTACACTTGAACTTTAAAGGGCAAGTAGTTTACACTTGAAAAGAACTGTTTGTGTGTGTGTGTGTGTGTGTGTGTGTGTGTGTACAGTGTTTGTGTATATAGCTGTCCTGTGTGACAGTCTTTACTGTGTACATTGATGTCATTCCCCATTCATATGATGTCATGCTCTCAGATTTTCTTATAACACTAGTATTTCAGATGTCTTTTGAGAAGTTGTCATTCCAGGTTCTAAGGATCCATGAAATACTTCCCTCACGTTCAAGGCACATTTTACTTTCATTTAAGTTGTTTTTAACTCTAGTTATTTGTGCAAGTTTGTGTGTGTGATTGAGTTGGAGTGTGTGCCCACTTAAGCCATGACTCATCAGCAGACAACTTCTTGGGGTCAGTTCTTTTCTGTCACCCTTCTGTGGGTTCCAGGAATCATCCGGCTGCAGGGCCAGCCTCCTTCACCCACTGAGCTGTCTTTTAAGCATAAAGTTTAAACAAAGCAGCAAGGAAGCAGGAAGCCAAGGAGCTGCCTCTCTGCTGCCTCAGCAGGGTGGAGACAGGAAATGCGTGGAGACACCATTGCTGAGTTGGACCCACCCCAGCCTGGCCTGCAGGGACAGGGAAGTGTCAAGCCTTCTTGGCGGCAGCTGTCTAGATTCTCACATGTGAATTCTTTTGTTTATGGTCTGCTCCATTCATAGACGATTCTACGAATTTTACTGAGTTATTTTGTTGTTGTTATTTTGATTTAATGGTAAGAATTAAACAAATCCCATCAAGCGTGGTTTTTAAAAGTCATTTTGAGCTTCCTTTTCCCCTTGGTTATCTATATAAATAACTCTTGTTGTTCTGACATTAATCCTGTTGATTACTCTCCATCCACTTACAAAGCAGGAATACCCAGCTCCTGTTCTCCGACACAGACTATTTCTAGGCTTTTGTTTTATTTATTTGTTTGTTTGTTTGTTTGTTTTTATTTAACTGTTAGTAAGGTAAGCAAAACTAGGGATTTTTGGATATTTTTTTCAGGTAGAGTTAAAGTTTTATGTGATGTTAGAAAAGAAACTGAGGCCTGTGTGAACTTTCAAGGACGAAAAGTCAGAATCGCAAAATAAATTTAGCTCTTGAGAAACTTCTTACGCTTACTTTTTTTGGTCACCACTGGTGCCCTGCAGTGACCATGTAACCCCTCTTAGGTCAGTTTATAAAGAACCTTACCCAGGCGGTCCCCTAGCACATCCTCAGAGCTCTGCCAACATACTCCCCTCTGCTTCCCATGGAAAATGGCCTGCCTACAATCTTCTCTACCCGTCAGTATCTATAAGGCTGTGGCTTCCTCTAGGATAATGCTCTAGACTGTGGTACGCGATGCTTACTCCCTTCAAGTACTGTGGGTCACGCCATGAGAATACAACTCTCGTGGAGGGGGGTGGCTCTGTGGCAGAACAGCTCTCAGCTCTACAGGCAGGACTGATGAAGGCTGCTCACTCACAGCTTAGCAGGCCAGGGAGCAGAGAGTAGACATGAAGTGGGCTAGACTACAAAACGTAAAGGCCATCCTACTGACTCACTTCCTCCAGAGGGCCTTTGCTCCCTGAAGGTTCTTCAACCTCCTGTAAGAGGACCACCAGCTTGGGTCCAAGTCTTTAAACAGAGCCTAAGGGTGGCATTTCACATCGAAACCACAGCCAGGTTAATGGCGGTGTTCAGAATAAGTCGATTCAGACAGGAAGCACTCCATCAACACAGGCTATGGGTCCTTCTTCACGCTTTGCTCCTGACTGTTGAGGTTCTCTACGTGTAGAGACGTGAAGACGTAAACAAAGGGTCGAAGGGCGCAAGTCTAGCTAGGACCGAGCCATGCAGGGAGCACAGTGGAGTTGAGAGAGAATGCTGCTTTCTGTGCGCATGAGGCAGAGACAGCACGTAGCTCATCCTGCAAAGGTCAGGAGAAAGCTGGCCGTGGGGAAGCTGTGTTAAACTGCAGAGTGATAGGACATTTACCACGTGAGGTATTTATTGTCTTACAGAGCAGAGAATGAAGATTGAGCAGAAGGGGTTCAAAGGCCTATAAAGAAATACACCACGGAGCCAAAGCTTTATTTCTCTGTTCCGCTGCCATAACCAAGTCCCACAAGCTGGGAAGCTTAGAACAACAAGTGTCCGTGAGCCTGCAGTTCTGGAAGACAGAAGTCTAAGTTTGACAGGTCAGGGGCATCATGTCCAGGAGACGCCTCCCTTGTCACTTCCTAGCTGTGGCTTGCGGAGATTGATGGCTTCTCTTAGTACTGCCAGCCGGAGCAGCAGCCCGTCCTCTGCTGGAGCATGTGGACTACCCCTCGTTCTTAGGCAGTACCCTTAGAAGGGTGCCAGTCATACTGACTAAAGACTAAAGGCGGGGTGGGAGGACAGCCCTGTGACCTTGGTTACATCTGCAAAGGGAGCCCTGTTTCAAAAGAAGGCATGCAGAGAGCTTAGGACTTTGACATAGCCTTTGGTGCTGACATCATTCCACTAATAATTGTGTAGGGTGGAACACTGAACAGGAGGGCCAAGAGCATAATTTACTTTTATAACCAGGGTCCTTGCAGTATAAATTTTAGTTATTTGGAGAACTTGGCATACCCCTATCAGAAAACCCAGGGTGGTTTTTGTGTGTGTGTGTGTGTGTGTGTGTGTGTGTGTGTGTGTGTGTGTATACATGAGCCAAGCCATTTTCAGTTATGTTTGCCACTTCAGGACTTAGGGACAGATTATTTTTACCTATTAAATGTTACTGGGCCATCATTAGCCAAGTATTAATCCCAGTTTGTCAAAGTCATTAACTACACTGTCCCAACAAGCTTGAGGACATTGATATTTCTGATGATATGTGACCAGTCACTTGATATAGGTTGTAGGATTTGGGTTTTTAATATGCCGGCTGAGGACTGGGCCTCGGGGGGAGGGGGGGGACCACTCTGCTTTGCTCCATGCTAACAGAACACTAGTACGATGAGTTATCCACTTATCCAAACCAAATTGCATCTTTCCTGATCTCATGTGCCTTACAAGCAAAAACTTTCTTTGTTTTTTAATTTGGCACAGATAAAGCAGCCTTTTCTTTCTTCCCACTTCCCCAGAGAGATAGAGTGGACATTTACTATTAAGGAATCCACTGGTTGTGTGAGTCTTCCAGGAAGACATGAGCAAATGTACATTTAACCAAGAGAGCACAGATGGCACACCAAGGAACCGTTGGGTATACAGAGGCCAGTTTGGGTGGGGAGACATTGGCAAGTTGCTCCTGGGGCTCTGGAACAATTTGCAGGCCACTCCACTACGGCGTCTCCTCACCTGCTGTAGAGCTTTTTTGCCTGCACACTTTGTGGGATGGCCTGGTGAGTGCCCTGTTTCCCTAGCTTCCTGGGTCCATGGAGGGGCCTCCTCCCTCCGGGAAGGAGTCTTCCCATTTGGAGGAAACAGTCGCACACGCTGGGGTTTGGTCTTTCCCCAAGACACTAGTTTTTCCTCTTCTCAGGCTGCTCCAGAACTTGGGCTTTCTGTCAGCTTTCATTTCCCAGCTTCTAATTTCTAACATCTTGGGGATTTTTATTTTCTTTCAAGGAATCTAGCATCTTGCAATCCATGATTACCTGTCTTGTTTCACAAGATTTCGCAAAACAACGGAGACTGGGGGAAATTCTTACTGCCTGGACCGTAGAGTAGATAAGCATTTAACACGCCATGGCTACCCACAGCCCTCTCCCTTCCAAAGTATAACCAGAACACCTTCCAGAAAATCCAGTGACTCTGAGTTCCAGTGAGTGAAGCGTGACTCCTTCATTTAGGATGTGGCAATTGAGCGAAACTGACATGAAGTCATTTTGCAGCATTTGCTTCGCTTCAGCTGCATTCCTTTAGACAAAGATCATTTCTCCCCGCCTTTCTCCTGGCGCAAGGTTCTGAGACCTTGCATCTCCCCCCCTGTGCCTTTGGAGTGCCTGCTCATCTTTATCTGCAGTATCTAAGGACACTGTGGTTCAGGGACAAACCTGTGGGTAATCAATATGGGAGCCTTATTTATCCCTTCCCTTCAGCTCTGCTCTTGGAGCTGCAACTACTGTTACAAATGACCTTTTGAGCTAAGTAAATTTAAAGATGCCAAGCTGCTGGCTGCTGTTCCTTATGAACATGGACCAAGTGCGCCCTTCAATGGGAGGCATTTATACCATACTTCCAAGTGTGTCAGATGGGAAGTGAGGAAGATAGATAGATAGATAGATAGATAGATAGATAGATAGATAGATAGATAGATAGATAGAGATAGATGGGTGGGTGGGT
>NC_034592.1:47233840-47267425 GCF_900095145.1 Mus pahari | reverse complement strand
GGTGGGTGGGTGGGTGGGTGGATGGATGGATGGATGGATAGATAGATAGATAGATAGATAGATAGATAGATAGATAGATAGATACTCTTTCTCTCACCAGTTTCTTCTCTGCCTGACTTCCTGGGATTGTGGGGCAGTGGAGAATTGCTGTCCTACAAAAGGATGGAGAGTGTTTGATAGTCAGTATACTGATGCCATAGTTTGTATCACCGCCGACTTTAGTGTAAGTCCAAAAATGTCCAGTTTGACGCCTATACTTTAGCTTGTGACTTAGTCCAGAGAAAGGTTGAGGTAATTTTGCATTTTGTTTCAACTGTTGTGGAAAACACATTTGCTTTAGCCCTCGGTCATTCTGTCCTGCTTTAAATGAAGTAGTTACATATGGCTTTCAGTGCTGAACTTGTACACATTCAGTGTCTAATGTCGCTGGGGCACGTGTGTCTGTGTGTCTTTGTATCTGTGTGTCTTAAGATTTTCTGGTTTACTTTATTTTAAGTTCAACATATGTATAGCTGTTTGAAAAATAATCACCTGGGCTTCTCCCATGCCACAACTATGTAATTTTCTTTTTGTTACCAATCTTCTATTTCACGTTGAACTTCTAAATTGCTTTCCTTCCTGTGTTTCTTTATAGGTTACAATTATCTACCCATACGTGTTTTCCAAGACAGTATGTAATATTTCTTTTCTATTTCTGCCAATACCTTCCCCCTTTTTTTCCTTTCACCAAACTCTTCCATTAAGGGAAAATTATTACCTGTTTATGTTTTATGTACTCAACCAATATACATAAATATTTATATGTGATATGCAAAGAAAACTGTGCTAAAAAGTAACAAAACAAAACAAACAAACAAACAAAAAAAAGCCGGGCAGTGGTGTCACATGCCTTTAATCCCAGCACTTGGGAGGCAGAGGCAGGCTGATTTCTGAGTTCAAGGCCAGCCTGGTCAACAGAGTGAGTTCCAGGACAGCCAGGGTTACACAGAGAAACCCTGTCTAAAAAAAAGAAAAAAAAAAGTAACAAAAGAAGTGGGTCTGTTCTTCCTCAGTGTTTTGCAATATAGGACCACACCACATGAATATTTTGATTTAAAAAAGAAGTCCAGATTGCTATCATTGGTATCCATAATTGGAGTAGGGGCAGAGGACAAGCCATGTTGGTCCAATCTGTATTGTCTTCTGTGATGTAGGAACTTTGGTCAGTTGTATAGCTGAGGATACCAAGAATGTCACAGAACTGCTCATTGACTATACTAGAACTTGAGGCCACATCTCCATAGTTGTAACTCTCTGCCTTCTGTCTTATAACCAAGTTTTCCTTATGGTAAATCACTACAAAAGGTGAGATTATCAAGGCAGCAAAAGAAATACATTATCTATTGTAGTGAGAGGAAAACAGATTAAAAGATAATCATGATGGTTTCATCAATCCAGAGATGAAGGCTACTTTCTAGCCGAGCAGTGGTGGCACACGCCTTTAATCCCGGCACTCAGGAGGCATCAACAGGTGGATCTCTAAACTCAAGGCCAGCCTGGTCTACAGAGCAAGTTCCAGGACAGACAAGACTACTCACAGAGAAAAACCAAACCAAACCAAATCCCAACTACATTCTAAGTCAAGTTGTCTTTGCTCTAAGACTTAACATATTACTCAGTGAATGAGACTTTGAGATCGGTTCAGTGACATACACTTTAAAACACTCCTGGTTCTGATTCCAGCATACATTATTTCCCTCTAACATAGTAGTATTGGGCAAGAGTGATTTGGCTCCCACGCATCTGTGACAATACCCCGAAGAGCTGCAGGACAGTTGTTTGTGAAGTGGTGTTAGGATGTGCATGAACACTGGTGTGTTGTGTACTCTTGAGATGCTACGTCAGCTTGTTTGCCAGTTTGGATAGAATTGGTTCTAAACTATAATCATAAATCCATGCAATTAGTCAGTCTCTGTAGTGCTTTTGTTTAGAAGAGACGCTATACATTTTTCACAGACCATATGCCCCACCCACCCAGTGGGCATCTTTGCTATTTTTAGCGAGATAGTTTAATGTTCATTTTCTGTGTACTTTTTATTTCTAGCTCATTATGTATCATAGGAACAGTACTGGGTTCATACAGGAAAGTTGATGAGGATGGTCTTGAAGTTAGCGAGAAGGTTTATCAGTTCTAAAATCTGGAAGGGAATTACCAATTTCATTTGAATTTGAAGGGTGGGTTAACCTTTTGAAAAAGAAGCAGGGCATGGCGCTTTGTACCAGAGCCCTCCGAGATATTGTCCCATCAGCTCACCTGCCGCAAGACAGCTGGGCTAGCTGCCCCGAGAGAAAACACGTGACAAGGAGCTGGGTTCTGCTACATATCCCAGCCTGCAGACTCGGCTAAAGTCATTGACCTCCCTCGTTCAGAACCGTGAACTTGAGGGTCTCCTCTCCCTGTCTTCTGAATTCCCGAGCAAGCTGCTGGCTCTCCATAGCAGACAGCAGCCGGGGCTGCTTTTCTCAGAAGTTTAATTGAGCATTTAAGGCTCCTTCAGAGAAGCCATTTGTCTTAAATCTCTGCTGGCCTCTGGAAAGCCCGGCTCTCATCAGTCATCCATACTAATTTTTAAGCAGGCAGCAAAGTTAAATTAAAAGGCATAGCTCTCCTTGCTAATCCTAGGCATCAACTTTTTCATGAATCCTGCTAATAAAAATCTTGATTTTTGACAAGGTTTCATTCATTCTACAGTTGTTTTGACAAAATCGCCAGCCATGATTCGTTCCCTTTCTCTCTGGAAGGCAGGCCACTCCAGGCCATTCCCACTGTTGATGTCTGTTCTCACATAGGTTTGCACGAAACATCTGCTGGCCGGGGCTCTTCGTAGCCTGCCTGCGTTTCTGTGCTCCCCAAAGGCTGCCTTGTTCCACTTGACACTCCCTCTGTATTCATGCCTTCTTTGTTCAGGATTCTGCACGCAGGATTTTTATTTAGTACTAAGGTGGGTTTATACGGAAATTCCTCCTATCCCTCAAAGGATTGCTCCCTTCTTAGTAGATCTGGCATCTTATACATTTTTCATAGGTCTTGTGTGGTGAAGGTCACACGGGGGCATGCTATGAATATTGGTGAGTTGCGTTCCTGATTTGATCTCTTCCTTCGTGCTCCGCTTGTCTTTTCCTGTGATCTCGATGCTGGCCTTCAGCACCAGGGCTTCAGTTGTATCTGACCTTCAGGTCCTACAGTTGGTTTCCTTGCCTTCCAGAAACTCTGGCTTCTTGTCTAGCTGGGTACGGCTCTGCGCTGTGTGTGTGTGCCACTTCTTGCAGCCGAACAGCACAAGTAGATGGGGGGCGGTTATCTGAGCTTGACTCAGACAACTGAAATGGAAACTGGAATGTCCTTATATGAGCTTAATATTTTCATGTCCTAGACCAGTTTTCTGGAAACCATGAAAATTGTCAGCATGAAACAAAGTCCGAGGAAATCTCTTTGAACTTGATTGCCTAGTTTAAATTTTTCATATCTTGTATCTCATTTTTGGATCCTTATTCTTTCTTTTATTAAGTAGAGAAAATATTACCAATTGAGTTATTTATGGTAGTGGGGTTCAGAAAGGGCATGGGTAAATCCCTCCTCCTGTGTTACTTTTAAGGCCTTGTTCATTGACAAACCTTTCTGTTACATGGGATCCCACTTCTGCTTTCCTTTCCTTCCTCTGTCCAACCACACAGTTCAATGAGCTAAAGCAAATATTAGGAAATCCCTTTCCCTGAGGAGCCCTTGGCAAAATAAAGCAAGGGAATGGTAGCTAGCAAACCCCGTCCTCAGAGTCATCTGTGTGCCTGTCGGGGTAGGGGTGAGGTTATGGTTGTGTGGGGGCGGGTAGAGGTGTGAGTTTATTGCTGTAGATGTAGCGTATAACACATGCAGGAGGAAGATATATTTGTGTTTCTGTATTACAGCTTTTTCTATTTTTCCCCTCACAATTCCAAAATAACAGGCGGGGACTGACAGATAGTCCCCGTATTTTAGTTCCCATGAAATAGATCCATGAATGATTCCTTTGAGACTTTTAAGGCCAGTTGTACTTCCTCTCACCAACATATATTACCGGGCATCTGATCTCAAGGTAGACCATGTGACCTCTCTCTGAATGTCATCAGCACTCGTCCCAGAGACATGAGCAGCGGCAATCTGCCCTTCATCCATCTAAAGCATGCAAACTCAAAGTGGAATTGCTTTGAACCTATCCGTGCTCGGTGACCCAAGTTTCTGTAATTGTCAACATGCGTGGCCTTTCAACTCCAAAGCAAACTTCCTGCCCTGGGTGTTTGCAGCTTGGTAGCTGTGTAACCCCGAGTAGACTCACTCTGCTCCTGAGTTTCACGTGTGCAAAGTAGAATCAAAAACCACCTATTCAACGGTTGCCGTGAGGATTAAATTATGAGACAATCACTCAGCAGTCTGTGCACAAAAACAAGAGCTTATTAATATGACGTATGCCTTTGATCTCACTAAGTCATCAGCCTCTAATGGTTTTTTTCCCTTAGTTTATCCTCATTTCGTGCTATCTGTCCATCTTGCTGTCTGTAACCAGTTATATCTTGTTCTTAAGGAGCACTCCTAAGTTTGAACATAAGCCAATCCTCTTGTATTCATGAGCAATAGTTGGCTGTTTCAAATCTATCTTTTTCTGTTAACATTATGAATACATTGTTTTTAATATTCCCTTTGCCTATTTATAATAATAAATAAGCAATAAGTGGTGCTTTAATAATGTCCTAGTGTATTCCAAGTCTAGTATGAGCACTGCCAGTATTTAAACCTTTGAAATGCCAAGTGTTAAGGTAACATCAACCGTGATCGCCATCTGTTGGTGGTGGCTGGTGTAGACTCCCATTTCCTAAGCTCCTGTAACTGGGAAGAGCGGAAGGGTAGTGGGGAAGGGGACGAGAGTATGCACGCCTTTGCACATACAGAACGCTCACATCCTGTAAGGAGGTGCACCCCCACATAGACCTGGGACTTTAGGTGATTTTAATTTTGTCAGCCTAATAATCTGTGTTCTAATCCCAGTAGTATGTAGCTTTTGTGATTAAGCAAAAACCAAAGGAAGGGGGTGGGGTACAGTTTTGAAAGGAGAAAGCTATGGGGACAGCTGATAATTTTTTAATTAAAACTAAAGTGTGTTTGGTTTTATTCATAAGCAGGAATGGGGGAGAGAGAAGTAAAGATGTATTACAAACCAGAGGAGCTTCAGCACATTCTGAGCAGTTCTTCAGCCATGTCCACAGGAGCAAGGAGGCCTGAATGTGAATTCTGACTTGTTATCCTCTCCCTTTGAAATTCTAATTATTCTGTAGTCACGTCTCATAATTACGCTTTATCCTTTTTCTGCCAGCCTTCCTCTGGAGTGGATTAGCTCCTCTTAGCAAGGGTATTATAATCAGGGGGAGTGAGGGCTGTGGTCTGAGCCTGGTTACTTTGAAGTTGGATAAAAACCTGAAGAGTCAACATAGACACACTGGCTTTGCCACAGCCCTACACCTTACATTCCTGGGTGTGTCCCTCTTGGTGTTCCTCAGAGTGAGCATCTACCCAGTTCCGTGTACATCTCTTCCTTAATAATTTTTTTTTAATTGCAAATGGGAACAAGGGTAGCTTAAAGTTTTTATTACTTTATGAATTTGTACCCAAACATCTGTTAATCTTGTGGGCTCTAGTGATTGACAGTAGATTTAGATTAGGTTCTAATTACCTGTAACCCCCACCACCCTTACCACCCCCATTATTAAGTCTTATTGCAAGGAAAGCTGTCAGGGCAATGGTGAGCATGTGGCATTGTGCTCAGAGCGCCGCTTCTGAGTGGACAACATGGAGATGTTTATTGAAAGCGAAACCCTATAACATCCTTCAGTGGCTCCAGATAATCACCTCACCGTGTGCAGGAGCCAGCAGACCGGAACTCCACAGACAGTGAAAAACCCTCGTAACTTTCTGAGAAATCACAGTCCTTCGGTCCTAGCTCGAGAGCTGATGGAAGCCACCAATGGAAAGTAAAGCTGGCAAATTTCAGAAATGCCTCCTCTGTCGGAAGCAAAATGTGTTTGTTTCATTCGAACAGTAAACACTGCTCGCCCTTGGTCCTCCAAACTCCTGTCGTAGCTAAGCTTATGGAGGACAAACTGCTTCTCGCAGTCACTTCATAGGCAGGTTGCAGTGAAAACTTAAAAGACTGCATTTTTCTTTTTTGAACTTTGGAAATTTAGGCAAACTCGTAGGCTTAAACCATGCTCTTGACTTTTTGTTTTTTACCATTCACAAAAAGGGGAGTAGGAATCGATTTTGAAACTTAAGTAAGACACATAACATATATAACATATAACATACATCACACATAACCTTATTGTTTCTCGTGGCATGGCTTTAAGAGCATAAGTAGGGACTTTGGTCACCATAATCCCCTTTATTATTTCTTCGGTGAGTCAGTAAGACAATTAGGGCTGGCTTCTGGGAAGAAAAGATTTGCACAGGTCCTCCGGGATCAAGGTGGGTAAGCTGAGGTAATGGTCAGGAGGCGAGGGCATGTCTAACAGGGTGCGTGAGGGAGATTGATACAGCAGATGGGTCCTCTTAGAAGGACCAGTAGCATGGAGGCTGGGGGACTTTTTGGTGCTTTTTATGTAAGTCTAGACAGTATAGGGAATTTTGGAGGCATCAGAGACAAAACTCAGCAGGGTTACTGTCTGCATTCAGAATGCCTGCTTTGACACAGTCCCTGGTAACCTGAGCTTGGCAGAAACAGAGTCAAGTGCTGTTGAATAAAGATACAAGAAGGAGCTAGAACATGTGTTTGGGATGCTTTTGAGACTTTTTAGACAGCGGTGGGCACGAGGCAATTTCTAACCAATACTTGATATCCTCGATGTGTATTCTCAAAAGATAGGAAAGAGAAATAGCATTAATTACGGCCACATCTCTGGATAAGTATCCAAATAAAGATGGTCAAGGGTCAAATATTAAATTTAAGGAGGGAGTAAAGAAGCAAAATGGACCAGGGACCCCCAAACGGACCATGGGAATGAGATGGGTACCATCTCCCACAGTGAGGAGAAACGCACACAGCATAGGTGTGAGGGTGAGCTTCAATGTCACGGGCGGCAGAGAAGGAAGAGCTCGGGGATGTGGTGTGGCCAGCATGTTACCTCTTCACTTCCCTATACCTTTGCCATCGCAGAGTGTTCAGAGCAGCAGCGGAGGACACAGTGCCAACCCTGACCTCCTGAACGTTCTATTCTCTGGTTGACAAAGAACAGTGGGTTCTTAGAGACCTCAGGCATAGTATCATAACTTTAGTGACTGTGCCCTTACTCAAAGCTGGGGTCATACCAGCTCTTCCTGCTTTTGGAAGTGTGTGACAGAATCTAAGAATCGCTTCCATTGACGACTGCCCATGAGAGTGAATGCTGGGAATAGGGAAGCACGTGACCTTGGAAAAGGCTCGACTGCCGAAGGGCCATCGTTATGTCTGCCTTTCTTTGTCTTTAGCTTTTGTGCTTCTTTACATCTATTTCTGTAAACCCAGCGATCCGTAGTGATGTCGTTAGGAGTGCTCAGGGTTTCGTCGGGGAATTGAAGGTGTTTGCGCTGCATTATGTCTCCTGGCTATAATTATCATTTGAACCTTACATTATCCTTACTTTCATGCCTAGTTAGAACTCACTTGACTACGTGATTATACAGAGTGGAAGGAGGGGACTTAAATGGACAAGAGAGGTGGCTCGCACCACTTCTTTTTTTTCAGACAAATGTATGTCAGCTGCTTTCACTTACGAGTATTAGGTATAGAATATTCAGAGCGACATAAAATGTAATGTAGAACTCTTTGATTGCCTAACACGCTTAAGACACTTGAGTTTCTCTTCCTCCTCAGTACCTCAGTGTACTTCTGACACGCTAGACAAGTGCTCAGTCACCCAGCTACCTCCCTAGCAAGAAGACTCACTTTTTTTAATCCTCAAAAGGCAATCATGGGAAAGGCATAAAAGAACATGTCTTAAAACGTGTAAATTAACCACCAGGAAAGTGGAATTGTAGAACTTTGTATGTATACGTGTGGAAATTTAGGCCCCAGATTCAGGAATTATCTCCTGCACCTTTCCCCAAAGTTTACCTTGATTTTAAAATTGTAAATACTATATTTCAGAATCCCCTGAGTGTTTAGAAATCTCTCCAGCCGAGAAGTGATATTAGTAATATTTATAAATATAGAAGCCTTTGGCAAAAGGAGAAAACCCCTATCTTTTGCCATTAAATTTGGTAAGCAGAATACATATACACCTGCCACTCAGCCTGCAACCACACAGCTCGCTTCCCTGAGCTGGGATGAATAGAATAATGCAACAGCTGTCTCACTGTCTGTTTCATAAAGAGCCGTGTGGGTCATAGAACTTTAATAGATTGGTGGCCTTGTGTTTGGCTTTGTAGTTGGCCACAGACATAATGTTACCAGAAGGGGGAAATTTTTTTTTTTATAGAGTGTTTTGTTCATTTTTTCTCCCCTGAAGATTGTCAGGAAAGTACCTGTTCTTCAAAGCCAAGCATCAAACTTAATACAGAGCTTCAAAGGGGAAGCCTGGCCATTCCTTTATTTATTTATTTATTTATTTATTTATTTTGGTTTGAAGTTCAGAATTCACCTTGCGTTTCCCCTAGTAAAGAACATTTTGTACTTTAAAGTTTGCAGATGTTTGAGAGAAAATTGTGTGTTCTTTGGACTTAGACATGAGTAACAGCTCCTTGTAACTTCTCCCCTTTCCTCTTTGTTTTAGCTATGGGAAGATCGTCTCCACGAAGGCCATTTTGGATAAGGCCACCAACAAGTGCAAAGGTACGTTCCTGCGGGCCGCCTGAGTGTGCTCAGTCGTGGCTGGAGACAGACGACGCCAAGGCCTTAGGTTTCACAACCAGCCTCATGGTATGAAAAAGCACATCTCATGTGGCGCCCAGTTTCTCTCTTGCACAACGTCTGCCTATTGCTTACGTTTGTTTTGTCCCTGGTTGAGTTTTGGCTGGAAACCCAACAACTCCCCGTTTGCCAGAATTCTGGATTTGGCGCCAGTAGAGTTAACACGCAAACTACTGAGTTGGCTTTCAGCCCCTGCCTTTAAAAGGGGGAGCAGAGCTGGAGAATAGCTTTTCTTTCCTGAGCCTGGGGAGATTAGAGCTGCTTACTGAAGACCATTGGACTGTATTAAAGAACTGAAAAGATTACATATTGTGTAAATTGGCTCTATTAATTAGAATAGAGTAGTTTTAAGCAGTACTTAATTACATGTTTCAATACTCCCGATTGTTCTCTGCTGAATGCCTGTTGACAATATTGGCAGCGGGGAGGAGAGACCCATTTTCACTGACCAAATTGTACCGGGGAGAGGAGGTCATGTGCCCCTTTGAAATATGCTGCTGCATTAATTTGATGCACTGACCTTCAGTTTTCCATGCAATTAGGATGAGCTCATCCGGCTTCTTGAGCTGGGAGTGCGAGCGGCTGGAGCAGGGCAGCGCAGATGCTGTGCCTCTGACTTTTAATGATCCAGCATCTTCACAATAGGCCTGTGATTTCTAGGAAAACGGAAGAATGGAGTCAGCTGACTTTGACTCTAACTACTGACCCTGGGAATTGAAGCAAGGTTGACAGAAATAGGCAGAGAAGGCAAATCTGCTCATTAATTAGACCCTGGCTCTTCAAGTAGTAGTGATGGGGCACTGGCTTAGCATTGAAAAAGGCAGGGAACATAAATGGAGCCTATGGTGAGGCCTCCGCTTGTAAGCCGGTCCTTCCCTTTAATCTAGACTTGAAGTGGTCCATTGTACTCTCTCCTCTTCAAAGTGCCTGGATTTAAAGGAGCTATTGTGGCAAATATCTAAGCCCATGTTTAATCAACATGGCATATTAAGGCAGTTTTGCCTTAGGACAGTGAATAGAGTGTGCTTTATGTAGAACGGTACCCAATAAATATTTAAAATGAATTAAACCAGAGAGAGTCAAATGCGTGCGGAAGTGCATGTACTTAGCTGCCAAGATTAGTCTTACTTAACATTAATAAATGTTTTGGGCAATCAGACACACACACAAATACAAACAAACAAACAAACAAATGTTCTTTGGTTTTATGGAGAAAAATAGGCTCTTGCCAAGCCCAAAGCAGGAAACTGATCTCAAAGTCAACCTCAGACTGGGAGAGAAATAACAGTGGGTAAATAGTTTTAGCCCGCCATACCTTTCTCCCTTTCTTCCTCACCCCAAAGGGATCTGATGAAGCAGCTCAGGATGCTGAAAAGCCAGAGCTGCTTCTAGAAGTAGCAAAGAAGCCCCCCTGTCCCAGTTAAACTCCCCAGCACATGCTACACTGAAGGGCACTGCCGTCCTCCTCACCCATGGCTACTGTTTTCCTAGAAGCTAAAATTCTGCTCCATGCTCAGTGTGGTCTAGGCAAGAGCCTGAGTAAAAATAAATGACAGCTAATCTCACACTACCATACGCAAAGCTGCCGGGTTGGAAAGTGTCCATAGATGAAGTAGAGAGATTAATGGGGCTTCTAAATAAAAGTAAGGGTGATTCAGAACTGACGTTCAATCCGGCAAGTGGCCTGGACACCTTCCACGTTAGCAGGTCTTGGGGGATGCTGCCCTGTGTGGGGTCAAGCATGATCCCTTTCAAGATTCTCAGTCTCCTAGCCTCTGGGCAGTGTACATCAGCTGTGTAGGAGTGTGGATACGCGGAGAAAGTGATCCAGACTGGGTTTATAAAGTCATGTAGGTCAGGATGAGTTTGTGAGATGGGGGAGAAATGTTGAGACAAATGAGAAGTAATAGTTTGGTTTGTAATAGAGCCAGATAACATGCTACCCATAGTAACTTGCTATGGTATGTATATGTATATGTATGTGTATGTGTATGTATATGTGTGTGTATATATATATATATGTGTGTGTGTGTGTGTGTGTGTGTGTATACTTTTTTTCACCTATAGTTGTGGTGAATATAGATAACTTAGAACATAAGAGATTATAGAAAATTACTATAAGTGAGAAATACTATATTATATATAATTTTTAGAGATTAAATACATTCAAGAAATTCACATATGACACCAAGACATCTTAGAAGGTCAGGAAACTTTTTTACAAGCTTATTGGGGTGGGGGGAGCTTTTATTTTGGACAAAGTTAAGCTAAAGAAAATAAGTCTGCTTAAAGTATGTTAGTTATTGAAGTTTCAGTTGATATATTATGTTTCAATTTTGGTCAGAATTTAGCAAACATATGGGTTTTAAGTGCTTACTGCGTAGGCAGGTCACAACAGAGAAACTCACAAAGGATTGACCAGGAAACTGGGGTATAGATGAGAGGAGAGCTCACACATACATTAATTAACACAAAAGGAAAAGTGGATGAGGATCAACTAAACTGATAAAGTGAGAATAGAGACTTCATTTTATCACCAACAAGCCTGTGTCTGAAAGAAGCCAAGGCAGAAATAGAAAGCACAGGCTCTGCCATTACCCAGCCATCTCACAATGGGGGCAGACTTCAGTAAGCGAGATAACCATGACAGTCGGTGATCTTAAGACCTGATGATTTACCTCCTGGAAGCATCAGTGAGCAAATCTACGTATTACTTAGTAAGCCCCGCCATCAGAGACAGCGGTGCCTATTTATATAATGAAACCTAATTAATCCTGCAGCCCCCGTATAAACCTTTATAGGTGCTTACTTGAAAGTAGCACAGATGAACAGAAAGCACACAGTTGCCTACTTACCCTCTTGTGCTTACCTTCAACAGCTATGGATTCTCAGAGTAAACTTCAGCAAAGACCAGAAACACACACTGGTGATGACTGAATGCAACAGTTATGTGTTTCTCTTATTTAAGTCAGTACAAAGAATAACCATTCTCTTATTACATGAGCAGACTGCAACCCCAAGTACAATAAATAGCATCACAGAAGAGATGTTCCGCTTTTTGTAGCGTATTGGCAGTGGCAGAGTTGGTGGTTGAAGTGTCCATCAGTAGGAGCTGCATCATTTCACTATAGTGAGGTGTCCCTGTGTGATCCCCAGATACTGTATTGTATGAGAAAGAGAGATACGGAACTTGCCTGATTACCCAGAGTGTTCAACCTGCCTTCTAACCTGGCAGTTGGCGGGACCACTCTACGCTGTAACTAGGATCAGCTGCCTCCTCTCCCTTCCCAACCTGACTGTTTCTGTCCTGGGTAAATCCAGTACAGAAGTTCCTCTCAACCCAATTCTAAGTAACGTAAAGAGCTGCTGCTTGGTGCAGCTTCTGCATCTGTCTCTCCTGAAACAGCCACTCCCGTGGCCGGTCGATAGTCTTCCATTACAGCCCTACCTCGTGAAGAAGTGGCTCTCGAGGCCAGTGCTGCAGCAGCGTGGCTGCTGAGTGTTCTGTTTGGCTCCACTGCTGTACACGTGTCCCTCTGATACCGGTGAAAACCCTCTCAAAACTACTGCTCCTTCACGAGTTCTGAATATCAGTGCTAAGCTCGGCTCCCCCTCTTCACAGCCTTCTAAACAGTGCCATTCTTTTTCAAATTAAACTTATTAAAATTAATTTTAGAGCCAAGTGTGGAGTACCCGTGAGACTGAGGAGCAATGTGGGGGGCCACGTATAGCAAGACCTTGCCGCAAACAAAATTTCAAAAATGTAAATAAGTGCATGGCATACATGTATACACATGTACATGCAAGTATAACAGAGATAGGTACCTATACAAAAATAAAACGTCGTAAGTGACTTGCGTTCAGAGAAAAGCTGATATTTGGGTGAGTCTCCTTCACATCGTGCTAAGTATACTTACATGTTCCTCCGTGTGCGAAGAGTTACTGCATGCAATGAAAACAGATTGTCTGGTTCCAGGCGGTGACTTCTGATGCACTTACGAGGTCTGCGGCTGTTTGCTTCTTACCCTGACCGTCCTTCTCGCCAGTCTGTACTGCTAGGCGCCATACTTGTGTATATTTTGCAGTCCTGCCCACCTCGGCCCTCTGCCTCCTAATTTCCTGTTTTAATTTATTGTGGCCTGGGAACAGAGATAATAAACTCATTAGCAGTGTTTGTGAAATCACAGGCCAATGAGCCCTGTCGCGTGACCTGTCTCAGGTGGTTCTGTGCACCACCACACTGCATACTGTCTTTAGACTCCATGCAGAGATGGGTGGAATAACTGTTCTGGGTCTTACGGTATTTTCATTATCTCCTTTAATTTGAAAGGAGCTACTGTTATTTTAGGTAAATGAGTACTTTTACCTATATACTAAAGTTTAGGCTATATTTGAGTATCAAATATTTATACTTATTTTAAGTGCTAAATCTAAGGGATAGTCTATAGAATATATAATGTTGGTTTTTGTCATTTTTTCACCTCAGTAAGATAGCTCTCTCTTTTTTTGTTGTATTCTTTAAAACTTTGTCTGAAGTTGTCTATCATTACACCCCTAAGACCCTTTCTTTTTTTCTTTTTTCTTTTTCTTTTTCCCCTGAAAAGCAACTTAACTGTCAGGTTTTTTCCAACTCTCAGACACTTGAGAAGATCTTTAAGAAGACAGAGCTCAAAGCTACCCCTTTCCCAACTCTAACTCATTCTCTCTCTCTCTCTCTCTCTCTCTCTCTCTCTCTCTCTCTCTCTCTCATGAGATGTTTTGAAGGACCTGAGGAAGCCACTTCAATGTGGCTGTGGGTACCTATGTGCTTGCAGGACACCTCTGCTTCTGTTGCCTGTATTAGAACCAGAATGAAGTCCTTTATTTTTTTTAACACCTTATATAATTAAAAAGTAATGACCTAAGAAGAGTGTCTTTTGCATTTCAGGTTATGGTTTTGTTGACTTTGACAGTCCTGCAGCAGCCCAGAAAGCTGTCTCTGCCCTGAAAGCGAGTGGAGTCCAGGCTCAGATGGCAAAGGTGAGTGGAGGCCTGTGCCCCTGAAGGTCATTAGTGGAGGCCTGTGCCCCTGAAGGTCATTATTCATCTGTCCCTCTAAACACTGAAATGCATCCAGGCACCCTCGGCACTAGCAATGATGCAAAGGCTTTCTTCCTTGTAGTCCAAAAGATGATTGATTCATGTTCTAAAGAATTGGCAAATGTATATATTTTATATCCTATTTAACCCAAATGTAAATCCAAAAATAGCACCTGATTTTGGTGGGTAATCAAAATTCCAGAAGGCTTTCAGATCTCTACTGTTTTCTTAAAATAAAACTTGACAATTCTTTGCCCAAGGATTTAATCCATTGTAGGCAGGCCTCAAAGAGAAGGTAATAGAATATGTATGTCTCAAAACCAGAATGGAAAGCTGTCTGAAGGGAAAACAGTAAAAAGGAGAGAGAGGAGGAATGGGGAGGGTGAATAAGAGCAAAATGTCATAGTATATCTCTATATTATGCCACAAGGAAACCCATTTCTTGTATGATAATCTGGATATTAATAAGGAAATTGGGGGAGGCAATTGGAAGATGGCTGGCTGGCTGGTAAAGTGATGGCAAACATAAGGACTTGGGTTCAGATCCCTTGTAGGCATGTAAAAAGCTGGGGAGTACCTCAGTAATCTATGTGCTGGACAGAGACTAAGAAGAGGCCATGGGCTTGCTAGCCAGGCAGTCTAGCTGAGTTGGTGAACTCCAGGTTCAGTGAGAGATCTTCTCAAAAAATAAGGTGGAGAGCTGTGGGGAAAAAAAAGCATCTAATTAAAGCCTTGGCCTCCGTGCATAGATTAAAGATGGAAAGTGACAGGTAAAGATAGAAAAGGTAATTGTGCACAGAATGTCATATTTTGAAGGGATATATAACTGGCTCACACAACTGAGAGGTTGGGGGCAAGTGTATACTATGGATGCTGTTTTTTTTTTTTTTAATTTTTATTTACATGGATGCTGTTTTACCCGTATAATAGTAAGAGGATGATTTTTACGTGATTATGTAATATGAATCTGTCCTTCAGTAGTTTTATGTAGACTTTATTCAAGACTTGGGTCTGGTGAACTTTTCTCATTCTAGCTGAGGACTATTGCTGAAATACTTCTCCAAGTGAAGAATATGCCTGAATGTTGAAGGACTATAAAACGGGGACCATATGTTCCATGCTTCATAAGCATTCTAGCACAGTATGCATGGGGTTTAATTACTGTAAGACATAATGCTTTCCCTGAGTTGTGGTCTCTTTTGCTAGTTTCCTAGCAAGGTTAAAAACCTAAAGGAACTCTTATCTCAAAAACAAACAACAACAAAGAAACCCTGTCTCGAAAGCAAGCAAACAAGAAGACAACAACAAAAACCCTGGAATCCAAAATGTTGTCACTTGGGAATGTGAAGGGATTGACTGGCTAGTCTGTGTCTCCTTTCTCCTCAGATTCATCAACAGAGTCAGGGTGCTTCTGGTGAGACAGCTCAGCCTATAACCGTACTCACTGCCAAGCCTGATACCATGGGCTCAGTCCCTGGAACCAGTATGGTAGATGAGAAGAACTCCCATAACTTCCCCTCTGATATTAGGAAGCACACTGTAGCACGTATGTGCAAATCCATCCACATGTATAAAATGCTTAAATCCTTAGATGATTTGATAGACTTGGAAGAGTTAGTTTGTCATGATCAAAATCACTGATCCAGTATAGTTACAGTTCCAGAGTGTTCACCTCCAACCTGCATGCAGTGAGCCTTTACATTTTCTATGATGTAGGGTCTCACATAACCCACGCTGTTCGTGTACTCCCTGTGTTTCTGAAGATGACCATGAACTTCAGAATCTTTACTTCCTACTCCTGAGTACTGGGATTAAAGACATAAACCACCGTATGTAGCTTTCCAGTAAGCATATTTTTATTAAAGAGAAGTAAGAGTCAGAAGAGGCAACCCTTGAAGCATCATGCATCTCTCACATGCCATGTTCAGTAGCAGGAATTTCACTACGCACTAAACCTGTCTCAGAGTCATATTAACTAGACCAGTACTTACTTAATTTACATCCTGGTCTTTATAGACCACATGTAAGCATGGATGATATACTTATAACTGTGGGCTTTTTTTTTTTTTTTAACCTTTCCCTGTATCAGTTGTCATGGCAAATACTTTCAAGCCTAAAATTTTGCAGTGCGTTATTTCAAGTCTTTTGAAAAGAGCAATAGTTTTTCTATTATCGGGCTTTATGAAGTGCAGAGGAAAATAATTGAGTGCTGGCCTTGGCTACTTCTGAAGAGTAGCACGTGCCCACTCCCTGAGGAACATTCACATGTGCAGGAGAGAAGGGTTATGGAAGTTTAAGGACAGTAAGGAAGACATGTATCACCTGCAAGGACCTGAGACATCAGGTAGCAGCTGCTCAGAGTTCTACAGCTGCCAACATAGAGGTACTTGGAATACAATTATCGGCACAGATAAAGTTTTAGGAATTCATAAAAGGGGCTCCTTTTCTAAAGTAATCTTTTCCATATACTCCTCAGGGTGTGGCACTAAGATGGCCCAAGGGTGTTCTTCACCTCCAGAGTAGACACTGAGAAAACCAGAAACGGAAAGTACAAAGCATCCTGGTTGTCCGAGATGGCCTCACCCTCTGGCAATGTCCAGTCTGATGTTGAAAACAATGAGAGAGTAAGCAAGTGTGACGACAGGGAGCCTGCTTCACTTTCTGATTTGTAGCACATTTACTCTGGCCCTGCAGTCAGTGCGTGACTAGACATGGACAAGCAGACCTCACCCAGAGAACCACAATGCTGTCCTTCCCTCTTTATCCTGAGCTGCTCTGCCAATCTCTCCCTTTCTCTTTAGATGATATCCAGGACAGTTCCCATGGCTTCTGCAGTTACTCCCATTGCAGAAAGTCCTGTCCCTTGATTTTTCACACCATAAAATCTAGCATCTCTTTCAGTACATTTACGGCCATTCCTCTCTATTCATGTTGCCCAGCCTCGTTCAATGTGATATTTAAATAAGGGTCTTTTAGGGGGAAAGCCTTACTGCGTTTCAGAAGCAATATATGTGGGGGCATACATAGAGACACCAGAGCCCTACAAATCCATGAGTGTTGGCTGCTGCTGGCTCTAAGGGAAAGGGCAACACAGCCTACAGTGCAATTAGTTGCTGGCAACTATATCGACAATTTGGTGATCTGGAAGCAGCATTTTGAAGGTTTCCATCCCAACAATCATTAATTATGTGCATATGTAGACTGACATGTGATGAATGGGTTTGGTTACATTGTAGCTCAATCTAATTACATTTTAGAAGATTGGTTGGGGGGATTGCCATTAGTGTATAATGTATTAAAATCTTTCTTACTAAAATAACGCAAAATATTTTAACATTTGACTAACATTTTGGAGCTAAATACCTGATTTTCAAAAAGAAACTATTAATGTATGATGTAGAGTACTTATAATTTAAATATATACTCTTATTTCACAGAAATCCTGAGTATCAAGCCACAATGGTGAAGTTTCCCTTCCCATGTTTGTGTGTTTCTACCCAGTCTCTCTCAGTTCCTCAGCTGTGTTTTTTAAACCCCTTCGGAGTTGGAGTAGTCACAAAATTGGGAAGGTTTATCCGCCTATCACTAACCTAGTCTGGTTAGTCTGGTGTTGACTTCTTTCCTGGGTAGTAACACGTTGATGCTCTTTCTCATAAAGTACTCTTGGGAGTTTTTCTGAGCTCTCTACCCAATCTACCATCAGCCTTGCTCTGATGAACTGTCTCACTCTGCCTCCCCGGCATCCTTCCGCAGGGAATCTCATTCACACCAGGACCACTCTGTGTGGCCTATTCTTTTGGGTATTTAAGTGGTCTTCCACATAGCACAGGGTGGCTTTCAATCCGAAATTCTTCCCCCTCTGGCTCCTGAGTGCCAGGATTATTCAGTGTATTGCCAAGCCAGCTAGCTTCCAGTGAGTCCTAGCTTCCATCTGCCTCTGCCAGCCATCAGGAAGAGAGTAATTACTCCCCAGCCATTCTGGTAGGCCCTTTCAATCAGCTTGCTCCTTTCCCATTGTTCGGCTTTTGAGTTACGCATAGACCCATTGTATACAGCAAGCTGGTGGGATACAGATCAAGCTTTGTGTTAGGTCCACTGACAGCCCTGTTGCTTGGCTGGTAACAAGAGGGTAGCAGACCACATGTGGAGGCTCAGAACATGGCTGTTGTTTCTCTCCAAGTGAATGTCATTCTCAGCCTCTGTTTCTTTTAGACAGATAAGAGCGGGATGCGCACATCCTAATCCAATTCACAGCCAGTTTCTTGCAGGCTCTCTCTAGGTTGTCTGCTTTCTTTCTATGGATGCTGGGAGCACCAACACGCATTGTTGAAACTGAGTTAGAAAGGAGCCTGTTTTATCCACAATGCCTAGGCCTTTATAGGGTAGTCCCCTACATACGTTCTAGCACCTGTAATACTCTCTGTTTGGAGGATATCTTTACCATTCGCTTATTCAAAAGAGGAGTGAGTGTGGGTTGACTATCTAGGTCATATCAGTGATGCACTTCGAATGCCAGCCCCACTCAAGGACTGCATGGCTTTTTATTCTGCGAGCTAGCTGGGGGACGTGATTCCCCATCATCTGTGTGGAGGGGCCAGTGCACAGGTTCAGGGATGCTGGCTATGTGCCATCATTCTGCAGCATATAGATTTCAGCACCTGTTGTTTTTTTTTTTTTCTTTTCCTTTATTTTTAAAGTTACAAATTAATTTTTAAATGCCAGTAGCTCTCTTGTTCTTCATTGTGGGTTTGAGTATCTGGACTTGATTCTCTCAGGCTGATGCAGTCAAGGATTACCTTGAGTATGTCTTTTGGAGAGAAGGATTTTTTATGAAGGAAGTTGAAGTCTGGCTGTGTGGTTGTGTTATCAGGGACCAGTCACTGTCCATTCTGTTCTTGCGAATGAGTTGGGGTGCAGCGGGGTATTAAAAGGCCACATAGTTAAAGTCTTTCCCTCTTGTGTGATTTGAAGCAGTGATGCAGGGGTGGGGTGGCAGAGGTGGGACGTTGCTAATAACACTGGGTTCTGGGGTAGTTGTCCGAGGAGCCCACAGACACTTAAAACCGAATTTCCCAACTGTAAACTGACAACACTGAGGTAGCTGATTCTCTTAACCCCACAGCCTTGCTCGGTAACTGCCGTGCGGTGGCCGCGAAGCGCTTGCTTTATTGATTCAAAAACATCTACTTAAGAGAAAAGTTTTATTCCAAGGTTGGACAGAGACTGGGAACTCGGATGGAAATGTTTGGAAGTTCTGTGTGGAGCAGTTCCTTGATGAAACCTCACAGACAGAAACGGCCCCAGGCCTTCTGGGAAGCCTCTGTGTGGGAAACGTGGTTTAAATGTGTGACTTCTTCTCAAAAGACCCAGATCCAAAGACAGCTGTGGTGATGGCTATGCTGAAGTCCCAGCGTGTGAGAAGTTGAGGCAGGAGAATTGCTATAGTTTAAGGCCATTGTGTTCTGGGCTCCATACTAAAGTTCCAGTCTAGCCTGTCCTATACCAGATGAGAGACTCTGCCTCTGAAAGAAAAGGAGAAATCAGATTCTATTAAAAGACACACAGATAACTTGGCTTAAAAGATGTAAGGCACAGCGTTGAGGGTGATACCTGTGATAGAGTGGTTTTGTACAGGCCTTTCTCTGTCACCTCCTGTGGTTGGCTGGGGGTCAGCAGAACATCAGGGGTGGCAGGCTTGCACACTTTTCTCAACAAATAAGCAGGCAAATGAGCAGGAAATCGGTTCCCGTCACCGGGAGGCCCACCATGCTCTGAGCAGTCGGCAGTCACCCACCCGTCAGCAGCGATCTGCTGGTGGGTGAACCTATTCAGTACAAGAGAAAACAGATGTCTGCTCTTTCTGCCAAGTCCCTCTCTCGCATTTCAGGAACCATTCCACAAGCACGGGGAGGGTTTGTTAATTTCTTTCAGATGGTGTCTAAGTGCTTTACACCGGGTGGGACCTCCGAGCCTGGCTTTTCTACTCAAGTGAGCATTACTGCCATTTATCTCCGTCACAGCCAGTGTGGGACCTCTTTTTCCATGTGCTAGGAGAGCCCCTAAACCTCCTCTGTGCTTGGGACATAAAGAGGCCCTTTACACCCGCTGCTCTTGGCTACCTATAATTGACAGAGTAACTTTTTCAGGCATCTTAATTTATTACTTGGACATAACGAAACAGTTAGGGTTGTGACTGATTTTAAAGAGACTAAATTAATCTTCACTCCAAACACCACCAATTACTATAAATACCTTGTGTCCCATTTCCTGTGAATACATACAGTAATGAGACTTCATGGATGTTTAGAGGATTGGATGGGTCGGGGAGGCTGATGTTACCAGCCTGGGAGTTCACCCCGTTCTTTTGTGGTGTAAGTTTTAAATTAGTGCAACAATGTGGGTAGTGTCTGTAGGACAGGTCAACCACATAGATAGAAAGAATGGTCATCCCAGGTGAGGGAAAGTAACTGAGGAGGTTGTTGCTATGGGAAACAAATACCAGCAATCTTAGCAGGCCTAGGACAGGAGTCAGTGGGACAGGGTCTACCCAGTCATGGGAAATATTTACATATATTTAGTCCATTGTACGTTGCTCTGTCAGAGTGAGTGAACCCTCTCCATTCAGGTTTTAACACTTTTAATATTTGGGGGGCTTTCCCCCTATTGGTCAACGTTCACGTTAAATTAAAACTCTACAAAGTGTATAGCTGCCTGTTTAACCCAGAAGCAACTAAAATGCATACTAGAAAACACTCCTACCTACCTTGTCAGCCCCCTTTTTAAAAAGACCTGGATGTGTAACAAATTCTGTGAGCATGCTTGAATATGAGCCATTGAAATCTTTATAACATAATTTCAAAAGTGTAAAGAATTGTAGTGTGCATGTCTTATGTAACATATTTAGGTCATTACAGTATATCTGGGCCTAAAAGGTGTGTTTCATGACCTTTAAGTAGCCAGTTCCTGCCTTAGGATGACACTAAGTATGGTCTAGGCATCTTAATCCTATCCCTCCCCCCCCCCCCCCCCCCCACACTGTGGTACTTCTAAAGCTTTCCCCTTTTGCACACAGAGTGTGTCTGTCAGGTGACAGTCCCACCTCTAGGGAAGGAGACTGCTCAAAACCCAGTGTTTGTCTTCCTGAAGTATCAATTACATAATGGTGTCAGGTTATCAAGCTTGTCTCTCTCAAAATTCAAATTGTTATAGACTAGAAAGTAAGGGTTAACTGCCCTGTTGGATGGAGAGATGTTGAGCTATGTTCTCACCCTATGGCCTAGGCTAGCCTAGAACTAACTCTGTAGCCCCAGATGCCCTTCACCTTACAACAGTTTTCCTGTCTCAGGCTCTGAGAGAGTCGGGCTCATAAGCACAAACTCTAAGATAAAGCACAGGGCTTCAAGGAAGTTTTGTAGCTAAGGCTATTATGGTCATTTTCTTCAATGTCAGCACTCCTGGAGTGGAAAAAAAAAAAAATCTACCACAGTAACTGACAAAATAAAGCCAAATTGTAGGGAACACCTTGCAGTCTGATTCAGTGTTTTGACTTTAGTTTGTTCTCAGGGCCCTGTGTTTGCTGCAAACCTCCTCTCTCATCTTTAAGAGAGCTACCCCCCTCTATCCTCCCACCATGACGTGTACATATCAAACCTTCTCCACATGTTTTCTGTCGCCTCTGTTGATCTGGAAAGTATTAGAAGATGAGATTTGGGTGACAGTCTCAGATGCGTGGCATGCGTTGGAAAAGCCCCTTTTCTATGAAGCTATTTTCAAGGAGCAATAACCCAACTTGTGTAAGTTTCCACCGCAGCAAAGCTTCAGAGACTCGGGAGGTTGGACCTGAAATGAGAGGGTTCATGGAGGAACGGTGGGGTTTGTTGGGGGCCGTTAGGAGAGGCAGCACCTGAAGTAGAAAGAAAGGGGCGAGACTTCCCTTCGTTACCCACCTCAGGCGAGTATGAAAGCTTTAACACCCAAAGCCAGCTCCATTGTCTTCCTTGTATTTTGAAACACTGCATGTATTATTGCCCTACATCTGTTAAATAACTTGGCATGTTTTCAACATTAAAGGTATGCTTCATCTAATTGACAGGAAGATGTTTTGTTCAGCATTGAGTTAACCCAAGCAGCCCCACAGTAAACTCTTAATCTCAGCTAAAGCGAAGATGCTAAAGCAAAGATGCTAAAGCGAAGATGCTAAAGCGAAGATGCTAAAGCGAAGATAGGTGCTGTTTTGATTACCCCGTGAATGGGTAATGAAGGGGATTGTTGCTATTGAGCATTATTGAACCTGCCTATAACATAGTCTAAGAACCTGTGTTCAGGTTCCTTTGGGCTCAGAGCCAGTGTTCTCTGCCTTTGGCCTGTTTGTACATTGCCTTCTTTCATATCTGGGCCAGGCAGTTCTAAGGGCAGTATATGTTGCTTGTATGTCTGTCTCTGTTAACTTTAGCTCTTGAGAATACCAGGATATATGTCATTCTGTGGGAAACTAAATTACTCCATTCGTTCCTCCGTCCATGCCTGTGTTGATGTATGTAGTGCCAGAGATCAAGCCCAGGGCCATGCCCCACAAGAGCTCTCACAGTGAACTGAAGCCCAGCTCCAGATATACTAAATCTTAAACAAATAGAGCACGAAAGGTCGGCGTGGGCTGTTACTTGAAAATTATAATGAAAGGAATGATTTCAGATTTAATTAATGCTAAGATGCAGGACAAACATGCATCATGTTTCACGTATGTTTTTAGAACACTTGTGTACTCCAGAAATCGAGGAAGCCATAATGAGGATGTCACTCTGTTGCCAAAGGCTAAGATAACAATTAATGACTTTACCGATAACACTCATTAAAGAGAAGTCAACTCGTATACTCTAATGTGTAAAGATAAAATTGGAGGACTGGAGATAGAGTTCTGTGGTACAGTACTTGCCTAGAAAGCGCGAGGCTCTGGATTCATCTTCAAAACTAGAAGCAAGGGAAATGTAAGATCGAGGGAAAGTTTCAAGAGAAGATTGTGCCAACCTCAGTTGCATAGGTGAATGTTGACTCAGTCAGGAAATACTCTTGTTGTCAAGTAGGCTTTCCCTCTGGACTGGAACACCATACTCTTCATATGCATACATCTCGGTCACTGCTCATCAGGAAATTCAGTCCTATGTCTTTGTCCAGCAGAGACCATGCTAACCAAAGAAGGCTGAATGGGAAATGATCTGATGAGAGTCACTTCTCAGGCTTGATGGGCTTCTTGGTTAGCTGAACATTCTGTTAAAATGCAACTTCTGGTTCTGCAGGTACACTGTGGGCCTGAGGTTCTACATCTCTAATCCAGTACTCAGCAGGTGCTGAGTACTGACCTATAGGCAGATGACAGTTGACCTTTTGTAGGACAGAGACTAACCAAACCTGCCCTCCCCAGCTATTCTCAAGTCTAAGAATGGTTCCACCCATGCTATTCATTTGCTAAGGCTTACAGTTTCTAGTTTTGGTTAGAAGCTATCTTTTCCTCACTGGGGATCCCACTATTTAGAATAGAATAGTACCCAAGCAGTGGTAGTGCACACCTTTACTCCCAGCACTCAGGAGGCAGAGGCAGGTGGAGCTCTGAATTCGAGACCAGCCTGGTCTACAGTGTGAATTCTAGGACAGCCAGGGCTACAGAGAGAAACCCTGACTCCAAAACTCCAAAACTGGGGCTGTGGATGATGGTATATAGAGGCTATGTATCATAAGAGAAGAGAAGAGGAGAGGAGAGGAGAGGAGAGGAGAGGAGAGGAGAGGAGAGAAGAGAAGAGAAGAGAAGAGAAGAGAAGAGAAGAGAAGAGAAGAGAAGAAGAGGAGAAGAGAAGAGAAAGAGAGAAGAGAAGAAAAAAAGAAAAGAAAAGAAAAGAAAAAGAAAAATCGTGTTGATTCTACCATGGGGCAGTGGAGGGAAGTTGTATCTAGCCTGCACTGGACTCTACAGGGTTGGTCCAGAATCTTCTTCCACGATTTCTAAGTTGAATTATTAACAGTAATAGCATAACCATGAACATGAAGTGGACTTCTGAAAAAAGCAGAGGTTAGTTAACTTTGGAATCACCACATGATGTTAGGAGTGTCCGTTTCTAAGAACACCCTCCCCAACTCAGTGCAAGCCGATGGTGTCACTTCCACAGCTGCCGAGAATGACTGGGGACCATGTCAGGCCTGTGCCGGTTGTTCAAGACTCAGACACAATTTTCAAATGTCCAGGGTGACTTCGAGTGTTCCATGCACACCGGGCCTCCCTGTGTCGTCCTGAAAGGACTCGCAGAGCCAGTGGCTGAATGAAAAGGTGCTACCCGTGAGTGCTTCCCTTCTGTTGGAAAGTGACAGTGTCTTTCTGTTCTGCCTTAGCAACAGGAACAAGATCCTACCAACCTGTACATTTCGAACCTGCCGCTGTCCATGGATGAGCAAGAACTTGAAAATATGCTCAAACCCTTTGGACAAGTTATTTCTACAAGGGTCCTACGTGATTCCAGTGGTGCCAGCCGTGGTGTTGGCTTTGCCAGGTGAGTGGGCTGCTCTCTCCTTATTAACTGTAGTGAATCTGCTAAGTCACTCTAGGCAGGGGGGGTGGGAGCCTGGAAAGAACCGTTGAGGTGGGGTGACGGGAGCCTGTTGTGCTGAGGGCTTAAACGGCATGTGACTTTACATGTACGCTTTTTCTGAAGCTTGGAATGTTTTGGACTCCCCAAACCAAGTATACTAAGCACCTGATGGCTTGTTGCCGGGACTGTCACAAGAACAGTGGCCCTGGACACAGGGTCCTGACAGTTTGATACATTACTTTACGATGCTTGTAACCTCTCACAAATGAGCAGTCTCCTACGGTTCATAGATAAAGCAGTATCTTTTCTTCAGATAGAAATTTGATTCATTATAACTATTTAGTTAGGTTTTTAAGATAAATATTTCTAACATTCAGGAAAGAAAAGGGGGATATATTACCTAACCATATCTTCAACTTAGCAGTTGTTAACAGTTTATAATTCTTCAGGTTTGTTTTTTAATGACTGTTCTAGGTGTAACTGAAGCACCCCCACCCCTCCTATGGAACCCCTATCCTTTTCTTCCTAGAAAGAATACTTGAGTGGCTAAGTTGGTTTCTAGAGAATTAAATTAAACTGAGTGAGCTTTGATTTGTAGCAGATTTATAATCCTAAAGCCCCCTACACAAAAGCTGATTTTACAGTGATCTAAGATGTTTTTAGCAGTGAGCACTGACAGATAATATCAGCAGGCATTAAATTATTAGCTTATTTTTGGAGAGAAAATGCTGACATTTACTTAACTGTACAAGTTACAGTCATATCTTAATGCAAATTTGTGATTTTAGCAAAGCATTTATTACTAAGGGACCTTATTGTCACCTCGCCATTAAGTCACAAAGGCAAGGGCTGCCACTAGGTTCTGTTGGCTTTTAGTCACTTGTTCCGTTGGGCCAGACAGCTTGGAGGAAAACCCAAATACCTTTCCAGCAATATTAGTAGCACACACTCACTACTTCATTGGTCAAGAGGCACCAATCAAGACATCTGGAGGCCCAGCCTCACCATCCTTCCAAGGTGCTCTTCTGAATGCGGATAAGTGTGCTGTTTCTTAACCCCTAGTACTGCCAGTTAAAACTGAGAGAGTGGGCCAGGTTAGGGTGCATTTTGAGTAGGTGATTGGATGTTTCCATTGAAGAAAAGCAAGTCAAAGTACTAAAGTCCCCAGAACTGCTTCTCAAATATATTTAGTTACTTGTAGATGTAAAATAAGTTGTAAAGTGAGGCTTCAGCCTTTAATTCCTCCTTCAAAGTCAAGATGGTGAGATACGTAACTGAGTTCACTAATTTAGTTTTAAACCTGGAGTGAAAGTTAAAAACATAAAAGGCGCGTCCTCTGGTTGACGACAGCCGTTACCACAGCTCTTTAATCTTGCCATTTTGTGAGTCCATAAAGGAAAGACCACCTCTAAAACAAAATTTCTAAACTGTCATTTGTAAATACAAGTTATGACTAAGTATTGTGAATTAATTTTTAGATTTCTAACAATTAGAATATTGTAATCAGATGTGACAGCGATGAAACACTCTGCAGAGAATTTACTCTGTCGTTTATAATTCAGGAAGTGCCCTGAAATCAGTTGTTTTACGGTAGAGATGCCAAAGCGATTGCTCACGAAAGAATAATCCCTCCTCTTCTTTATCTCATTCGTGGTTTTCTGCTGGCTTCATTTGCATCCTGAACCATAGTTATAAAAGTCTCCTTGCGCTGTATGGGTACAGTTTGTGAGTTTCTTATTTTTATATGACTAGGATGGAATCAACGGAAAAATGCGAAGCTGTAATTGGTCATTTTAATGGAAAATTCATCAAGACCCCACCAGGAGTTTCTGGTATGTTCTTTACCTACAGTTTTATCAACCCTCCTTTTATAGAGCAAATGTAACTTTAGCACATAATGGGCTCTTAAGACCAAAATCCTCTCACTTTCCTCTTGAAAACATACCTGTTTGTATTGGCAAATAAGGTTTTTTTTCACACTTACTGATTAGGAAGAGGTTGAGCATGACCCGAGGGTACTATAGAGCTGACTTGCAAAACACTGTAGAATCAACTCTGTTGACCACAGCCATCTTTTATCCTGCCTCGCCACCATCCTCCGTGACCTTCCTTCCCATGACTGGGCATCTTTGTCTTCACAGGAGCTGGACCTCAGGTCCCATGACTTTCGTGTATGCCCTGCTTCAGTCACTTCCCTGTGTCATCTGCCTGTGTTGTCATTAATCAGAACCACTACACCTCATGTGTGTTTTATGCCAAGATAACAACCAGACTTCTGGTCTGAAATAGAAGGGACTTCTGTTGTTGCTGAGAATTGACTTCTTAGTCAGGGTTTGTATTCCTGCACAAAACATTATGTCCAAGAAGCAAGTTGGGGAAGAAAGGGGTTTTTTTTGGCTTACACTTCTACATTGCTGTTCATCACCAAAGGAAGTCGGGACTGGAACTCACACAGGGTAGGAACACACAGGTAGAGGCCATGGAGGGATGTTACTTTCTGGTTTGCTTCCCCTGACTTGTTCAGCTTGCTCTCTTATAGAACCAAGACTACCAGCCCAGGGATGGCACCACCCACAATGGACCCTCCCAACCTTGATCACTAATTGAGAAAATGCCCCATAGCTGGATCTCATGGAGGTATTTCCTTAAGGAGGTTCTCTGTGATAACTCCAGCTGTGTCAAGTTGACACACAAAACCAGCCAGTACAACTTTACAACCTGTTTTCTCTCTGTAAAATCTGGGCTGTGTTTATACAGTCCTTTCTTTAGTGGCAGCCTCAGCTGTCTTGAACACTCATTGGTGCCTGTGGCTACACGAAGAACGCTGAGACTGGAGCTATCCTGAGCTAGACCGTTTTAACTTTATCTGTGCCACCATGAGAAGCAACCAGACTCTCAGCACCACTGCCTCTCACGCATTTCCTCAGGTTCCTCCCCTTCAATCACCTGTACAGTCCTGTAGCCACTCAAAGGAGATGAGCTCACTTTCTTTTTAATGAAGAGTCTGGAGTACCAGAAATGCCACTCAGTTTCTGCATTCTCTAGTGAAGGACTCCATGCCTGTGCCCTGCTCTTCCTTTCTCATCCATAAGGATTTTAGAGCAGTTTGCAACCTTGTCCCACTGGGACCTTGCCTCTCCTATAATAATTCTCTCTGGGTTTTTTTTTTTTTTCCAACAAAAGCTTATTTTGGATTTAGTTGGCAAGCAAATGGAAGAAAATCCACAGATAATCTAGTTTAATTTGTATTGCTGTGATAAAATTACCCTTATAGAGAACAACCAAAAATAGGTTTATTTTAGCTCAGTATTCTGGGTTACACTCTGTCACTATGGGAAAGTGGAGGTGGCAAGAAATTGCATCACATCCACAGTCACAACTGGGGAGAGGACAGATGGATTCATGCCCACTTGTTTGTGCTTGGCTTCATTTCCCTCTTCTATAGTTTTGAACCCCTTGTCTAGTGAATGGTGCCACCCACAGTGGACATGGCTCTTCCACATCAGTTAACGTTAGACAGAGTTCCCCAGATATGCCGATAGTCATTGGATTTTGTCCCAGGAGATTGTAGGTTGTGTCAAGTTAACAAAACTTATCACAATTAAAAATCAAAAAGTTGTGACTATAGCTATAATAGAAGGATTTTCAATTACAGAATTTAGTGAGTGGAGTATAAAATACTTTATGCCAAGATATTTTCCAGAAGATGATATCCATTTGTGTTTGAAATCATCTTGGTCTTTAGTGATCTTTAGTGAAGTCCCCCTCTGCCTTTTCTTGAACTGCTCTTTAAGAGGCAGTCTTAACTTTCCATCACTCCTCACTCTCTCCAGTGTGGTATCTTCTACCATGTAGCTTAAATTTGGGCAAGCATTCCTGTTTGCTAGGGCAACTGTAACAAAATAGCACAAACAGTAGATTAGAGACTCAAAATCCTGGGGACTAGATGACCAAGCTGGAGGAATACAAGGTTGGTTCCTTCTGAGAACTGGGAGGGAAGGGTCTGTTCTGGGCATCTCCTTGACTTGCAGTTGGCCATCCTCTTCCTATGTCTCTTCACTTCACCTTCCCACCATGTCCTTTCACTTATAAGAATGGCAACCGTGGTGGAATGGCCCAACCTAGTGGCATCTTCTTTACTTTGAACCTTAAGTTCCTGTCTCTAATGGGTCACACCATGGGATGCTGGGAATAAGGGCTCTAGCATGTCTTTCTGAGGGTGAGGGAGAGGAGGAGGGAAACATAGTTCACGTGCTCATGACTGACATCTCCTGCTCCAACTCATCATTGACTCAGTCACTCCCTCTGCCCCCACGAGTTTGCTGTTTCTGCATCATGTTTCTGACTAACCTTTCTGATAGATTTTACACAATCTTGAGATTCCGATCCCTGTTTATGGCCTCAGTCGTTCATCTCTTCTTAGCTTTCTGTTGAGTATCAGTCTCCGTAGGTCCACTGTCTCCAAAACGGGATTCCTCGCCCTCATTGTTGATATTCTTGCCTCCTTTACCTCAGTAGAATCAGACACCCAAGTCAGAAACCAAACACTGAATTCCCCTGGCCACCTCTGTCCTCTCTCCCATTCAGGTAATCTCTCAAGTCCCTGATTTCTCTTGCTAAGTATGTCTGCCCCATCCCTTCACGCCTGCTGTTACTGCCCAGTGTGCCTCTTGTCTCTCATTAAAGCAGCCTGCCATTGGCTTGTCCTGTCTGGCCTGACATCCCTCAATTTGCTTCCTAAATATCCAGAGAACTTTAGACAAAATGTGCGATCCTGTTCACTCTAAAAGACCTGGGGTTCCCAGAATGGCACTTGCCCCTCAATGCTGCCCTCCATTTCTACTTTTTGGCCTGTGTCCTCAGTAATGAGTAACAAGTAGAACCCCTAATATACGTCATTTCTACCTGTGTTCTCTCTTGTGGCTCCTATACCTTGATCTTGTGGCTTCCCATTAAAATAGAAGTGCTCTCCTTACCTTCCTGGACTGTAGAGCGTCTGTCTTCTCCCTGTGGGACCTACTCTGACCCAGCTGGGTCACATTCTGCCTGGGGAATCCCCCAAAGGGTTCACATCCATCAAAACACTGATGATGTGCATGGTATGTCAGTCTCACTGTACAGGAGGCTCCTAGAAACACTTTTCTTGTCTCTTTACGTTCACACCTTGCAGTGATTGAGCTATACTAAGCAACAACCAGTGTTCATTAGCTTTGAATAAATTTTGCTTCGTCATAGCACCAAGGCAACACTGGCACCTTACAGGGTAGAATGTGGGAAAGACTGGCGTGCCTTCTGGTTTGCGGTGAGTCCCCTACATGCTCTGTGCCAGCAGGCGATGTCTCAGAATTAAGACACCACCTCACCTTGCTTGAAAGAGAGGCACTGATGCTGTTAGAGTAGAAGAAGAGAGAGGCTCCTGCTACCTGCTGCTTTGTTACATTCTTCCCCCAGTGTACTCTCAGATTTCTTGCTCGGCAGGCCTAAGACATCTGCTCTCTGCTTCTGGGTCTGGAGTTGCCAGCCTATGCCAGCCACCAAGTCCGGCTCCTTTCAGCATCACTGTCTGCCTCTGCATGCCCATACCCTGCAGATCTACTCTTGCTTGTGTAGAAGTCTGGAGAGGGGTCCTTTCTTGGTGTCCTCCAGCCCTCTGCTCACTAGTATCTTCAGTAACTCAGCCGTGTCAGCAAGAATTAACACAAATGCTCCCATGGGGATCTGTCAGGTCCTGGAGCTCACCCTGAGCCATGGTGGCATCTGTAGTAAACAAGCATGCAGGTACCTGGAAGAAGAGAGAAGAGAGTATGCGAGTGGCCAAATGCATCTTCACCCCTACAGTCTGCCCAGCACCTTTCATATGCAAAAAAAATTAAATTAAATTTTTTTTTTTTAAAAAAGGTATTGCGGCAGTAGGTAGATGGTGTGGATTGAACCTGAGTAACAGAAAAGATTGGTCAGCCCCACCTCTGAATGGCAAGAGCATATACATACCCTAGCTCATCACATAGAGCACAGCCGGAAAGCACTGAAGTATGATGACATTCGATCGGTTCCATCCTGGAGTCCCGGGATTGGGTGGCTGCTCTTAGGCTTGCATGGGTAATGGCGTTGGGTATTTATTCTCCCGGGTTCTATCGTTAACAGTATGACTGATGAAGATGATTAGAAAATCATTTCGCTTTTCTGTACCCAGCTCCATTTTGTTCCATAAAGGAACTAATGTGTATGTCTGTATAGAACCACGGGCCACACTTGGTCTTGTAACATTAAGTCCTGACAGGAGATCACTTTTACAGCTGCTACTGAAGGTGAGCTGCACATAGATACACACTTAGAACTTAAAATCTAAGTCCTGCATGGACAGTGCCTTTGGAAAATCTCAGCCTGGTGGAAGAGCTTCCTTTAACTCCCTGACTTAGTGATAGATAGATAGATAGATAGATAGATAGATAGATAGATAGATAGATAGATAGATAGATAGATACATAGATAGATAGATAGATACATAGATAGATAGATAGATAGATAGATAGATAGATAGATAGATAGATAGATAGATTGTTAGTTTTTCCATCAGCTCTTAGATGAAAGGAAAAATGTTTTAACCTCAAACTAGTAGAAGTGTACCCTGTGAGTTTAGCATGGTGTCAGTTTGAGTACCCTCTGCATACTCAGTTCACCAGCCACACACACAGCTCTCTTCCCTTCCGAGGCCTGGTCTCCACCAACTTGTGACCTCCTTTGGTTCTTCTTCATGCAGCAACAAGACTGGTTGAAAAAGGAAAAGGACCCAGGACCATTGTATCAGCCCCAGATAAAATCTTCCAGCTCCTCTGTGAAAGAGACCTCAGACTTATCACAGACTGGGTGAACAGTTCCCTTTGTTCTTTAAAGGACTTTGTGGTTGTGTCCCATAACTGTCTCCTTTGAAGTGGGTTTACAGACTGCTGGCCACACCCATTCAAGGAAAAAAAAAAAAAACCCTGGTTTCCAAACCACATGTGGATGATTGTAAGAGCCTGGGCACCTCTGCAGCTGGCAGAGAAGAGTTTCTTCCATGTTGTACCAGGGGACAAATGAGTACAAGAGACGTGAGTCCCATAGGTTGCAAGTTGTGTGTGGGCAGGAGCATCTGCTTGTTACTTTTGTACGCCACCCTGTCCCTGCAGGGCTCACTGAATGCTGGCTCTGAGTTTTTGTCCTGAAAGCTCATCCCAGTACTCAGAGCTGCTTGGAGGCCTCTGGCGTATGAATGGGGTTGAACTGCCTCTGGGCTCAGTGTGGGATTTGGAAGCACGCTCTTGCAGTAAACTCAGCCTTTCCCCCAAACAAGTCCCCAGCACGCGGTGGAAGCCATGAGGAATCTGAAAGTTTTCCGCTTCTCTGGACTTGGTACTTCCGTCCACATAGTGAGAGGAGCTTTGAATGCTAAGCCAGTGTCTCAGGGATAGATCTCGCTTCATCTGGGGCGAGCTTGAGATTATCGATCAGATTGGGTAGAAAATAAAATATGATGGGGGTGAGCAGATTACATCGAGTGTGCCTTCCTGAACGGTTAACTGCCATAGGCTCCTTGCTAGGTAGACATAGCATCTCGTAAACACAGCCAGAGGATGGCTTATTTGACGATGTGTTGTTTAGCTAGCATAAGCAGAATTACCCAGCATGGTTCCTGCCAGGGTGCTTGGATTCTTGCACAGTTGGCAGTTTGCCTGTGACACTGGAGCCAAGTCCAGAAAAGAAAGGCACTTTAGCTAGGATCACATCCCGATACGGCTTTTGCCCTGGCGTGCTAGAGGCCTCAAAGGATCTGCTGGTGTTGTGTCACTGACGGAACCAGTTAGTATCCAAGTCACAACCATTCTCCTCGGTAAAAAGAAAACTAAAAGAAACCTGGTAAAGCCCCCAAAGGTAAGTTTTAGAAATCAAAGGAACAGTGTAGTCTTCTTAGCTGTAACTCATGTATACTAGCTTCTAGAAGGCTAAAGGGAAGAGGTCCAAATGGGCATGGTGGTGCATGCCTTGGAGGTAGAGGCAGGTGGATTTCTATGAGTTCGAGACCACACAAGCCTACAGAGTAAGTTTTAGGCCCTGTCTCTAAAAAAAGGAAAAAGTCATGTTTGAATATTGCCTATGTTTTTATATTAAGGTGACATCAGGATTCCCCATACCAGCTATGCCCACCCTTACTGGGGCTGTGACATAGAACAGAACATGTTCATAGCTCTGTAAAAAAATCTGAGACATCACATTATAACTGATATAGGAGCATTATGATCAAATACTGTCTTCTGTTTTGTAAATATTTTTAACATACAGTTTTCTGTCTATTGTTACCATATCTTAAGGAGGCATCGTCGTGTTTTCTCTTATAGCATCTTTAAATTGCTTATAAGTCCTTTTCTTCCATCCTTCCCCATCCATTGACCCTTGAAAATGCTGGGGTATTTTCTTTGGTTTTGAGTGCTTGAAGGTTTAAACTAGGTCAGATTTGCCTGGAAAGCCCCGGGATAAAAAGAACTGTGGTGAATTCCATAGAGTTTTTTCACTGCTTAATACTAATTGATAAAAATCCCGTTATGGAGAAAGACCGTGGCAGTGGCTTTCTACCTAAGGGAGTGTTGGAAATAGGCTGGGAAATTTCAGTTGGGTTTTGTAGAGCTGATGACCAAAGTAGGAACTGTGCTGCAGGCACAAGCACTGGTCGCGATCAGAATAGGGAATTTGTCTCAAAATGGTCTTGTGCTATCTTCCCAAGAGTAGACATGTTCTCCAGGAAGAATATTCTTAATGGCATTTCCTGGAGCTGTGAATGCCCCTGCCACCCGACACCTTACACTCCGTCCCAAGGATGGCAGTGTGCCTGCTACTTCAGGACACAACATGTCCACCCATCGTTCTAGACCTCTGCAGTACTTTGAATAAGTCCATGTGTACAAAGGAAGAGTGGCTTTGCTGATGGTGCATTTCATGTGACTGGG